>NW_027362763.1:12875626-13321235 GCF_046119375.1 Phyllobates terribilis | reverse complement strand
GTGATATCCACAGTGCTCCCATAATAACAGTGATATCCACAGTGCTCCCATAATAACAGTGACTATCCACAGTGCTCCCATAATAACAGTGACATCCACAGTGCCCCCATAATAACAGTGACAATCCACAGTGCTCTCATAATACAGTGATACCACAGTGCTCCCATAATAACAGTGATATCCACAGTGCTCCCATAATAACAGTGATTATCCACAGTGCTCCCCATAATAACAGTGACATCCACAGTGCTCCCATATTAACGTGACATCCACAGTGCTCCCATAATAACAGTGATATCCACAGTGCTCCCATAATAACAGTGACTATCCATAGTGCTCCCATAATAACAGTGACATCCACAGTGCCCCCATAATAACAGTGACATCCATAGTGTCCCCATAATAACAGTGATATCCACAGTGCTCCCATAATAACAGTGCATCCACAGTGCTCCCATAATAACAGTGATATCCACAGTGCTCCCATAATAACAGTGATATCCACAGTGCTCCCATAATAACAGTGACATCCACAGTGCTCCCATAATAACAGTGATATCCACAGTGCTCCCATAATAACAGTGATATCCACAGTGCTCCCATAATAACAGTGACATCCACAGTGCTCCCATAATAACAGTGACATCCACAGTGCCCCCATAATAACAGTGACATCCACAGTGCTCCCATAATAACAGTGATATCCACAGTGCTCCCATAATAACAGTGATATCCACAGTGCTCCCATAATAACAGTGATATCCACAGTGCTCCCATAATAACAGTGATATCCACAGTGCTCCCATAATAACAGTGACATCCACAGTGCTCCCATAATAACAGTGATATCCACAGTGCTCCCATAATAACAGTGATATCCACAGTGCTCCCATAATAACAGTGACATCCACAGTGCTCCCATAATAACAGTGATATCCACAGTGCTCCCATAATAACAGTGACATCCACAGTGCTCCCATAATAACAGTGACATCCACAGTGCCCCCATAATAACAGTGATATCCACAGTGCTCCCATAATAACAGTGATATCCACAGTGCTCCCATAATAACAGTGACATCCACAGTGCTCCCATAATAACAGTGATATCCACAGTGCTCCCATAATAACAGTGATATCCACAGTGCTCCCATAATAACAGTGACATCCACAGTGCCCCATAATAACAGTGACATCCACAGTGCTCCCATAATAACAGTGATATCCACAGTGCTCCCATAATAACAGTGACATCCACAGTGCCCCATAATAACAGTGACATCCACAGTGCTCCCATAATAACAGTGATATCCACAGTGCTCCCATAATAACAGTGACATCCACAGTGCTCCCATAATAACAGTGATATCCACAGTGCTCCCATAATAACAGTGACATCCACAGTGCTCCCATAATAACAGTGATATCCACAGTGCTCCCATAATAACAGTGATATCCACAGTGCTCCCATAATAACAGTGATATCCACAGTGCTCCCATAATAACAGTGATATCCACAGTGCTCCCATAATAACAGTGATATCCACAGTGCCCCCATAATAACAGTGACATCCACAGTGCTCCCATAATAACAGTGATATCCACAGTGCTCCCATAATAACAGTGACATCCACAGTGCTCCTATAATAACAGTGACATCCACAGTGCTCCCATAATAACAGTGACATCCACAGTGCCCCCATAATAACAGTGACATCCACAGTGCTCCCATAATAACAGTGATATCCACAGTGCTCCCATAATAACAGTGACATCCACAGTGCTCCCATAATAACAGTGATATCCACAGTGCTCCCATAATAACAGTGATATCCACAGTGCTCCCATAATAACAGTGACATCCACAGTGCTCCCATAATAACAGTGACATCCACAGTGCTCCCATAATAACAGTGATATCCACAGTGCTCCCATAATAACAGTGACTATCCACAGTGCTCCCATAATAACAGTGACATCCACAGTGCTCCCATAATAACAGTGATATCCACAGTGCTCCCATAATAACAGTGACATCCACAGTGCCCCCATAATAACAGTGATATCCACAGTGCTCCCATAATAACAGTGATATCCACAGTGCTCCCATAATAACAGTGACATCCACAGTGCTCCCATAATAACAGTGATATCCACAGTGCTCCCATAATAACAGTGATATCCACAGTGCTCCCATAATAACAGTGATATCCACAGTGCCCCCATAATAACAGTGATATCCACAGTGCCTCCCATAATAACAGTGACATCCACAGTGCTCCCATAATAACAGTGATATCCACAGTGCTCCCATAATAACAGTGACATCCACAGTGCTCCCATAATAACAGTGATATCCACAGTGCTCCCATAATAACAGTGATATCCACAGTGCTCCCATAATAACAGTGATATCCACAGTGCCCCATAATAACAGTGATATCCACAGTGCTCCCATAATAACAGTGATATCCACAGTGCTCCCATAATAACAGTGACATCCACAGTGCTCCCATAATAACAGTGATATCCACAGTGCTCCCATAATAACAGTGACATCCACAGTGCTCCCATAATAACAGTGATATCCACAGTGCCTCCCATAATAACAGTGATATCCACAGTGCTCCCATAATAACAGTGATATCCACAGTGCTCCCATAATAACAGTGATATCCACAGTGCCCCCATAATAACAGTGACATCCACAGTGCCCCCATAATAACAGTGATATCCACAGTGCTCCCATAATAACAGTGATATCCACAGTGCTCCCATAATAACAGTGACATCCACAGTGCTCCCATAATAACAGTGACATCCACAGTGCTCCCATAATAACAGTGATATCCACAGTGCTCCCATAATAACAGTGATATCCACAGTGCTCCCATAATAACAGTGATATCCACAGTGCTCCCATAATAACAGTGACATCCACAGTGCTCCCATAATAACAGTGATATCCACAGTGCTCCCATAATAACAGTGACATCCACAGTGCCCCCATAATAACAGTGATATCCACAGTGCTCCCATAATAACAGTGACATCCACAGTGCTCCCATAATAACAGTGACATCCACAGTGCTCCCATAATAACAAGTGATATCCACAGTGCTCCCATAATAACAGTGATATCCACAGTGCTCCCATAATAACAGTGACATCCACAGTGCTCCCATAATAACAGTGATATCCACAGTGCTCCCATAATAACAGTGATATCCACAGTGCTCCCATAATAACAGTGACATCCACAGTGCTCCCATAATAACAGTGATATCCACAGTGCCCCCATAATAACAGTGACATCCACAGTGCTCCCATAATAACAGTGACATCCACAGTGCTCCCATAATAACAGTGATATCCACAGTGCTCCCATAATAACAGTGACATCCACAGTGCTCCCATAATAACAGTGATATCCACAGTGCTCCCATAATAACAGTGACATCCACAGTGCTCCCATAATAACAGTGACATCCACAGTGCTCCCATAATAACAGTGACATCCACAGTGCTCCCATAATAACAGTGACATCCACAGTGCTCCCATAATAACAGTGATATCCACAGTGCTCCCATAATAACAGCGACATCCACAGTGCTCCCATAATAACAGTGACATCCACAGTGCTCCCATAATAACAGTGACATCCACAGTGCTCCCATAATAACAGTGACATCCACAGTGCTCCCATAATAACAGTGATATCCACAGTGCTCCCATAATAACAGTGACATCCACAGTGCTCCCATAATAACAGTGACATCCACAGTGCTCCCATAATAACAGTGATATCCACAGTGCTCCCATAATAACAGTGACATCCACAGTGCTCCCATAATAACAGTGACATCCACAGTGCTCCCATAATAACAGTGACATCCACAGTGCTCCCATAATAACAGTGACATCCACAGTGCTCCCATAATAACAGTGACATCCACAGTGCTCCCATAATAACAGTGACATCCACAGTGCTCCCATAATAACAGTGATATCCACAGTGCTCCCATAATAACAGTGACATCCACAGTGCTCCCATAATAACAGTGACATCCACAGTGCTCCCATAATAACAGTGATATCCACAGTGCTCCCCATAATAACAGTGACATCCACAGTGCTCCCATAATAACAGTGACATCCACAGTGCTCCCATAATAACAGTGACATCCACAGTGCTCCCATAATAACAGTGACATCCACAGTGCTCCCATAATAACAGTGACATCCACAGTGCCCCCATAATAACAGTGATATCCACAGTGCCCCATAATAACAGTGATATCCACAGTGCTCCCATAATAACAGTGATATCCACAGTGCTCCCATAATAACAGTGACATCCACAGTGCTCCCATAATAACAGTGACATCCACAGTGCTCCCATAATAACAGTGATATCCACAGTGCCCCATAATAACAGTGATATCCACAGTGCTCCCATAATAACAGTGATATCCACAGTGCTCCCATAATAACAGTGACATCCACAGTGCTCCCATAATAACAGTGACATCCACAGTGCCCCATAATAACAGTGATATCCACAGTGCCCCCATAATAACAGTGATATCCACAGTGCCCCATAATAACAGTGACATCCACAGTGCTCCCATAATAACAGTGATATCCACAGTGCTCCCATAATAACAGTGATATCCACAGTGCTCCCATAATAACAGTGACATCCACAGTGCTCCCATAATAACAGTGATATCCACAGTGCCCCATAATAACAGTGATATCCACAGTGCCCCCATAATAACAGTGATATCCACAGTGCTCCCATAATAACAGTGACATCCACAGTGCTCCCATAATAACAGTGACATCCACAGTGCCCCCATAATAACAGTGATATCCACAGTGCTCCCATAATAACAGTGATATCCACAGTGCTCCCATAATAACAGTGACATCCACAGTGCTCCCATAATAACAGTGACATCCACAGTGCTCCCATAATAACAGTGACATCCACAGTGCTCCCATAATAACAGTGATATCCACAGTGCCCCCATAATAACAGTGACATCCACAGTGCTCCCATAATAACAGTGATATCTACCAGTGCTCCCATAATAACAGTGATATCCACAGTGCCCCCATAATAACAGTGATATCCACAGTGCTCCCATAATAACAGTGATATCCACAGTGCCCCCATAATAACAGTGATATCCACAGTGCTCCCATAATAACAGTGACATCCACAGTGCTCCCATAATAACAGTGACATCCACAGTGCCCCATAATAACAGTGATATCCACAGTGCTCCCATAATAACAGTGATATCCACAGTGCCCCCATAATAACAGTGATATCCACAGTGCCCCATAATAACAGTGACATCCACAGTGCCCCCATAATAACAGTGACATCCACAGTGCCCCCATAATAACAGTGACATCCACAGTGCTCCCATAATAACAGTGACTATCCACAGTGCTCCCATAATAACAGTGACATCCACAGTGCCCCCATAATAACAGTGATATCCACAGTGCCCCCATAATAACAGTGATATCCACAGTGCCCCCATAATAACAGTGATATCCACAGTGCCCCCATAATAACAGTGACATCCACAGTGCCCCCATAATAACAGTGACATCCACAGTGCCCCCATAATAACAGTGACATCCACAGTGCCCCCATAATAACAGTGATATCCACAGTGCTCCCCATAATAACAGTGACATCCACAGTGCCCCCATAATAACAGTGACATCCACAGTGCCCCCATAATAACAGTGACATCCACAGTGCTCCCCATAATAACAGTGATATCCACAGTGCCCCCATAATAACAGTGATATCCACAGTGCTCCCATAATAACAGTGACATCCACAGTGCTCCCATAATAACAGTGACATCCACAGTGCTCCCATAATAACAGTGATATCCACAGTGCTCCCATAATAACAGTGATATCCACAGTGCCCCCATAATAACAGTGACATCCACAGTGCTCCCATAATAACAGTGATATCCACAGTGCTCCCATAATAACAGTGATATCCACAGTGCTCTCATAATAACAGTGATATCCACAGTGCTCCCATAATAACAGTGACATCCACAGTGCCCCATAATAACAGTGATATCCACAGTGCTCCCATAATAACAGTGATATCCACAGTGCCCCCATAATAACAGTGACATCCACAGTGCTCCATAATAACAGTGATATCCACAGTGCCCCATAATAACAGTGATATCCACAGTGCCCCATAATAACAGTGACATCCACAGTGCTCCCATAATAACAGTGATATCCACAGTGCTCCCATAATAACAGTGACATCCACAGTGCCCCCATAATAACAGTGACATCCACAGTGCCCCCATAATAACAGTGACATCCACAGTGCCCCCATAATAACAGTGATATCCACAGTGCTCCCATAATAACAGTGATATCCACAGTGCCCCATAATAACAGTGACATCCACAGTGCTCCCATAATAACAGTGATATCCACAGTGCTCCCATAATAACAGTGACATCCACAGTGCCCCCATAATAACAGTGATATCCACAGTGCCCCCATAATAACAGTGACATCCACAGTGCCCCCATAATAACAGTGACATCCACAGTGCTCCCATAATAACAGTGACATCCACAGTGCTCCATAATAACAGTGACATCCACAGTGCCCCCATAATAACAGTGACATCCACAGTGCTCCCATAATAACAGTGACATCCACAGTGCTCCCATAATAACAGTGACATCCACAGTGCCCCCATAATAACAGTGACATCCACAGTGCCCCCATAATAACAGTGACATCCACAGTGCCCCCATAATAACAGTGATATCCACAGTGCCCCCATAATAACAGTGATATCCACAGTGCTCTCATAATAACAGTGATATCCACAGTGCTCCCATAATAACAGTGATATCCACAGTGCTCCCATAATAACAGTGATATCCACAGTGCTCCCATAATAACAGTGACATCCACAGTGCTCCCATAATAACAGTGACATCCACAGTGCTCCCATAATAACAGTGATATCCACAGTGCCCCCATAATAACAGTGACATCCACAGTGCCCCCATAATAACAGTGATATCCACAGTGCCCCCATAATAACAGTGACATCCACAGTGCTCCCATAATAACAGTGACATCCACAGTGCTCCCATAATAACAGTGATATCCACAGTGCTCCCATAATAACAGTGATATCCACAGTGCTCCCATAATAACAGTGATATCCACAGTGCTCCCATAATAACAGTGATATCCACAGTGCTCCCATAATAACAGTGACATCCACAGTGCCCCCATAATAACAGTGATATCCACAGTGCCCCCATAATAACAGTGATATCCACAGTGCTCTCATAATAACAGTGATATCCACAGTGCTCTCATAATAACAGTGATATCCACAGTGCTCCCATAATAACAGTGACATCCACAGTGCCCCCATAATAACAGTGATATCCACAGTGCCCCCATAATAACAGTGACATCCACAGTGCTCCCATAATAACAGTGATATCCACAGTGCCCCATAATAACAGTGACATCCACAGTGCTCCCATAATAACAGTGATATCCACAGTGCTCCCATAATAACAGTGACATCCACAGTGCCCCCATAATAACAGTGATATCCACAGTGCCCCCATAATAACAGTGACATCCACAGTGCCCCCATAATAACAGTGACATCCAAAGTGCTCCCATAATAACAGTGATATCCACAGTGCTCCCATAATAACAGTGACATCCACAGTGCCCCCATAATAACAGTGACATCCACAGTGCTCCCATAATAACAGTGACATCCACAGTGCCCCCATAATAACAGTGATATCCACAGTGCCCCCATAATAACAGTGATATCCACAGTGCTCTCATAATAACAGTGATATCCACAGTGCTCCCATAATAACAGTGACATCCACAGTGCTCCCATAATAACAGTGACATCCACAGTGCCCCCATAATAACAGTGATATCCACAGTGCTCCCATAATAACAGTGATATCCACAGTGCTCCCATAATAACAGTGATATCCACAGTGCTCCCATAATAACAGTGACATCCACAGTGCTCCCATAATAACAGTGACATCCACAGTGCCCCCATAATAACAGTGATATCCACAGTGCTCCCATAATAACAGTGACATCCACAGTGCTCCCATAATAACAGTGACATCCACAGTGCCCCCATAATAACAGTGATATCCACAGTGCTCCCATAATAACAGTGATATCCACAGTGCCCCCATAATAACAGTGACATCCACAGTGCTCCCATAATAACAGTGACATCCACAGTGCTCCCATAATAACAGTGATATCCACAGTGCTCCCATAATAACAGTGATATCCACAGTGCTCCCATAATAACAGTGACATCCACAGTGCCCCCATAATAACAGCGATATCCACAGTGCCCCATAATAACAGTGACATCCACAGTGCTCCCATAATAACAGTGACATCCACAGTGCTCCCATAATAACAGTGACATCCACAGTGCTCCCATAATAACAGTGACATCCACAGTGCTCCCATAATAACAGTGATATCCACAGTGCTCCCATAATAACAGTGATATCCACAGTGCCCCATAATAACAGTGACATCCACAGTGCTCCCATAATAACAGAGATATCCACAGTGCTCCCATAATAACAGTGACATCCACAGTGCCCCCATAATAACAGTGATATCCACAGTGCCCCCATAATAACAGTGATATCCACAGTGCTCCCATAATAACAGTGACATCCACAGTGCTCCCATAATAACAGTGACATCCACAGTGCTCCCATAATAACAGTGATATCCACAGTGCTCCCATAATAACAGTGATATCCACAGTGCCCCCATAATAACAGTGACATCCACAGTGCCCCCATAATAACAGTGACATCCACAGTGCCCCCATAATAACAGTGACATCCACAGTGCCCCCATAATAACAGTGACATCCACAGTGCTCCCATAATAACAGTGATATCCACAGTGCTCCCATAATAACAGTGATATCCACAGTGCTCCCATAATAACAGTGATATCCACAGTGCTCCCATAATAACAGTGATATCCACAGTGCCCCCATAATAACAGTGACATCCACAGTGCCCCCATAATAACAGTGACATCCACAGTGCCCCCATAATAACAGTGACATCCACAGTGCCCCCATAATAACAGTGACATCCACAGTGCTCCCATAATAACAGTGATATCCACAGTGCTCCCATAATAACAGTGATATCCACAGTGCTCCCATAATAACAGTGATATCCACAGTGCTCCCATAATAACAGTGATATCCACAGTGCTCCCATAATAACAGTGATATCCACAGTGCCCCCATAATAACAGTGATATCCACAGTGCTCCATAATAACAGTGATATCCACAGTGCCCCCATAATAACAGTGATATCCACAGTGCCTCCATAATAACAGTGATATCCACAGTGCTCCATAATAACAGTGATATCCACAGTGCTCCCATAATAACAGTGACATCCACAGTGCTCCCATAATAACAGTGATATCCACAGTGCCTCCATAATAACAGTGATATCCACAGTGCTCCATAATAACAGTGATATCCACAGTGCCTCCATAATAACAGTGATATCCACAGTGCTCCCATAATAACAGTGACATCCACAGTGCTCCCATAATAACAGTGATATCCACAGTGCTCCCATAATAACAGTGACATCCACAGTGCTCCCATAATAACAGTGACATCCACAGTGCTCCCATAATAACAGTGATATCCACAGTGCCCCCATAATAACAGTGATATCCACAGTGCTCCCATAATAACAGTGATATCCACAGTGCTCCCATAATAACAGTGACATCCACAGTGCCCCATAATAACAGTGATATCCACAGTGCTCCCATAATAACAGTGATATCCACAGTGCCCCCATAATAACAGTGACATCCACAGTGCCCCCATAATAACAGTGATATCCACAGTGCTCCCATAATAACAGTGACATCCACAGTGCCCCATAATAACAGTGATATCCACAGTGCTCCCATAATAACAGTGATATCCACAGTGCTCCCATAATAACAGTGACATCCACAGTGCCCCCATAATAATAGTGATATCCACAGTGCCCCCATAATAACAGTGACATCCACAGTGCTCCCATAATAACAGTGACATCCACAGTGCTCCCATAATAACAGTGATATCCACAGTGCTCCCATAATAACAGTGATATCCACAGTGCCCCCATAATAACAGTGATATCCACAGTGCTCCCATAATAACAGTGATATCCACAGTGCTCCCATAATAACAGTGACATCCACAGTGCTCCCATAATAACAGTGATATCCACAGTGTCTCCATAATAACAGTGATATCCACAGTGCTCCATAATAACAGTGATATCCACAGTGCCTCCATAATAACAGTGATATCCACAGTGCTCCCATAATAACAGTGACATCCACAGTGCTCCCATAATAACAGTGATATCCACAGTGCTCCCATAATAACAGTGACATCCACAGTGCTCCCATAATAACAGTGACATCCACAGTGCTCCCATAATAACAGTGATATCCACAGTGCTCCCATAATAACAGTGATATCCACAGTGCACCCATAATAACAGTGATATCCACAGTGCTCCCATAATAACAGTGACATCCACAGTGCTCCCATAATAACAGTGACATCCACAGTGCTCCCATAATAACAGTGATATCCACAGTGCTCCATAATAACAGTGATATCCACAGTGCCTCCATAATAACAGTGACATCCACAGTGCTCCCATAATAACAGTGACATCCACAGTGCTCCCATAATAACAGTGATATCCACAGTGCTCCCATAATAACAGTGACATCCACAGTGCTCCCATAATAACAGTGACATCCACAGTGCTCCCATAATAACAGTGACATCCACAGTGCTCCCATAATAACAGTGACATCCACAGTGCTCCCATAATAACAGTGACATCCACAGTGCTCCCATAATAACAGTGATATCCACAGTGCTCCCATAATAACAGTGACATCCACAGTGCTCCCATAATAACAGTGATATCCACAGTGCTCCCATAATAACAGTGATATCCACAGTGCTCCCATAATAACAGTGATATCCACAGTGCTCCCATAATAACAGTGATATCCACAGTGCTCCCATAATAACAGTGACATCCACAGTGCCCCCATAATAACAGCGACATCCACAGTGCTCCCATAATAACAGCGACATCCACAGTGCTCCCATAATAACAGCGACATCCACAGTGCTCCCATAATAACAGTGATATCCACAGTGCTCCCATAATAACAGTGATATCCACAGTGCTCCCATAATAACAGTGATATCCACAGTGCCCCCATAATAACAGTGACATCCACAGTGCTCCCATAATAACAGCGACATCCACAGTGCTCCCATAATAACAGTGATATCCACAGTGCTCCCATAATAACAGTGATATCCACAGTGCTCCCATAATAACAGTGATATCCACAGTGCCCCCATAATAACAGTGACATCCACAGTGCCCCCATAATAACAGTGATATCCACAGTGCTCCCATAATAACAGTGATATCCACAGTGCTCCCATAATAACAGTGATATCCACAGTGCTCCCATAATAACAGTGATATCCACAGTGCCCCCATAATAACAGTGATATCCACAGTGCTCCCATAATAACAGTGATATCCACAGTGCTCCCATAATAACAGTGATATCCACAGTGCTCCCATAATAACAGTGATATCCACAGTGCTCCCATAATAACAGTGACATCCACAGTGCCCCCATAATAACAGTGACATCCACAGTGCTCCCATAATAACAGTGACATCCACAGTGCTCCCATAATAACAGCGACATCCACAGTGCCCCCATAATAACAGTGACATCCACAGTGCCCCCATAATAACAGTGACATCCACAGTGCTCCCATAATAACAGTGACATCCACAGTGCTCCCATAATAACAGTGATATCCACAGTGCTCCCATAATAACAGTGATATCCACAGTGCTCCCATAATAACAGTGATATCCACAGTGCCCCCATAATAACAGTGACATCCACAGTGCCCCCATAATAACAGTGACATCCACAGTGCCCCCATAATAACAGTGACATCCACAGTGCCCCCATAATAACAGTGACATCCACAGTGCCCCCATAATAACAGTGATATCCACAGTGCCCCCATAATAACAGTGATATCCACAGTGCTCTCATAATAACAGTGATATCCACAGTGCTCCCATAATAACAGTGACATCCACAGTGCTCCCATAATAACAGTGACATCCACAGTGCTCCCATAATAACAGTGATATCCAC
This sequence comes from Phyllobates terribilis, assembly GCF_046119375.1. Classification (NCBI taxonomy): domain Eukaryota; kingdom Metazoa; phylum Chordata; class Amphibia; order Anura; family Dendrobatidae; genus Phyllobates; species Phyllobates terribilis. Next base: position 13,308,857 of record NW_027362763.1, on the reverse strand, counting down.
AGTGCCCCCATAATAACAGCGACATCCACAGTGCTCCCATAATAACAGCGATATCCACAGTGCACCCATAATAACAGTGATATCCACAGTGCTCCCATAATAACAGTGATATCCACAGTGCTCTCATAATAACAGTGATATCCACAGTGCTCCCATAATAACAGTGATATCCACAGTGCTCCCATAATAACAGTGACATCCACAGTGCCCCCATAATAACAGTGACATCCACAGTGCTCCCATAATAACAGTGACATCCACAGTGCCCCCATAATAACAGTGATATCCACAGTGCTCCCATAATAACAGTGATATCCACAGTGCCCCCATAATAACAGTGACATCCACAGTGCTCCCATAATAACAGTGACATCCACAGTGCTCCCATAATAACAGTGACATCCACAGTGCTCCCATAATAACAGTGATATCCACAGTGCCCCCATAATAACAGTGATATCCACAGTGCCCCCATAATAACAGTGATATCCACAGTGCTCCCATAATAACAGAGATATCCACAGTGCTCCCATAATAACAGTGATATCCACAGTGCTCCCATAATAACAGAGATATCCACAGTGCTCCCATAATAACAGTGACATCCACAGTGCTCCCATAATAACAGTGATATCCACAGTGCTCCCATAATAACAGAGATATCCACAGTGCTCCCATAATAACAGTGATATCCACAGTGCCCCCATAATAACAGTGATATCCACAGTGCTCCCATAATAACAGTGACATCCACAGTGCCCCCATAATAACAGTGATATCCACAGTGCCCCCATAATAACAGTGACATCCACAGTGCTCCCATAATAACAGTGACATCCACAGTGCCCCCATAATAACAGTGACATCCACAGTGCTCCCATAATAACAGTGACATCCACAGTGCTCCATAATAACAGCGATATCCACAGTGCCCCCATAATAACAGCGACATCCACAGTGCCCCCATAATAACAGTGACATCCACAGTGCTCCCATAATAACAGTGACATCCACAGTGCTCCATAATAACAGCGATATCCACAGTGCCCCCATAATAACAGTGACATCCACAGTGCTCCCATAATAACAGTGATATCCACAGTGCTCCCATAATAACAGTGACATCCACAGTGCTCCCATAATAACAGTGATATCCACAGTGCTCCCATAATAACAGTGATATCCACAGTGCTCCCATAATAACAGTGACATCCACAGTGCCCCCATAATAACAGTGATATCCACAGTGCTCCCATAATAACAGTGACATCCACAGTGCTCCCATAATAACAGTGACATCCACAGTGCTCCCATAATAACAGTGATATCCACAGTGCTCCCATAATAACAGTGATATCCACAGTGCTCCCATAATAACAGTGATATCCACAGTGCCCCCATAATAACAGTGATATCCACAGTGCTCCCATAATAACAGTGACATCCACAGTGCTCCCATAATAACAGTGATATCCACAGTGCCCCCATAATAACAGTGATATCCACAGTGCTCCCATAATAACAGTGATATCCACAGTGCTCCCATAATAACAGTGATATCCACAGTGCCCCCATAATAACAGTGATATCCACAGTGCTCCCATAATAACAGCGACATCCACAGTGCTCCCATAATAACAGTGATATCCACAGTGCTCCCATAATAACAGTGATATCCACAGTGCCCCCATAATAACAGTGACATCCACAGTGCCCCCATAATAACAGTGACATCCACAGTGCCCCCATAATAACAGTGACATCCACAGTGCTCCCATAATAACAGTGATATCCACAGTGCTCCCATAATAACAGTGATATCCACAGTGCCCCCATAATAACAGTGATATCCACAGTGCTCCATAATAACAGTGATATCCACAGTGCCCCCATAATAACAGTGATATCCACAGTGCCTCCATAATAACAGTGATATCCACAGTGCTCCCATAATAACAGTGACATCCACAGTGCTCCCATAATAACAGTGATATCCACAGTGCTCCCATAATAACAGTGATATCCACAGTGCTCCCATAATAACAGTGATATCCACAGTGCTCCCATAATAACAGTGATATCCACAGTGCTCCCATAATAACAGTGACATCCACAGTGCTCCCATAATAACAGTGACATCCACAGTGCACCCATAATAACAGTGATATCCACAGTGCCCCCATAATAACAGTGATATCCACAGTGCCTCCATAATAACAGTGATATCCACAGTGCTCCCATAATAACAGTGACATCCACAGTGCTCCCATAATAACAGTGATATCCACAGTGCTCCCATAATAACAGTGACATCCACAGTGCTCCCATAATAACAGTGATATCCACAGTGCTCCCATAATAACAGTGATATCCACAGTGCTCCCATAATAACAGTGACATCCACAGTGCTCCCATAATAACAGTGACATCCACAGTGCTCCCATAATAACAGTGACATCCACAGTGCTCCCATAATAACAGTGATATCCACAGTGCTCCCATAATAACAGTGATATCCACAGTGCTCCCATAATAACAGTGACATCCACAGTGCCCCCATAATAACAGTGACATCCACAGTGCCCCCATAATAACAGTGATATCCACAGTGCTCCCATAATAACAGTGATATCCACAGTGCTCCCATAATAACAGTGACATCCACAGTGCTCCCATAATAACAGTGATATCCACAGTGCTCCCATAATAACAGTGATATCCACAGTGCTCCCATAATAACAGTGATATCCACAGTGCTCCCATAATAACAGTGACATCCACAGTGCCCCCATAATAACAGTGATATCCACAGTGCCCCCATAATAACAGTGACATCCACAGTGCCCCCATAATAACAGTGATATCCACAGTGCTCCCATAATAACAGTGATATCCACAGTGCTCCCATAATAACAGTGATATCCACAGTGCTCCCATAATAACAGTGATATCCACAGTGCTCCCATAATAACAGTGACATCCACAGTGCTCCCATAATAACAGTGACATCCACAGTGCCCCCATAATAACAGTGATATCCACAGTGCTCCCATAATAACAGTGATATCCACAGTGCTCCCATAATAACAGTGACATCCACAGTGCTCCCATAATAACAGTGACATCCACAGTGCACCCATAATAACAGTGATATCCACAGTGCTCCCATAATAACAGTGATATCCACAGTGCTCCCATAATAACAGTGACATCCACAGTGCCCCCATAATAACAGTGATATCCACAGTGCCCCATAATAACAGTGATATCCACAGTGCCCCATAATAACAGTGACATCCACAGTGCTCCCATAATAACAGTGATATCCACAGTGCTCCCATAATAACAGTGATATCCACAGTGCTCCCATAATAACAGTGATATCCACAGTGCTCCCATAATAACAGTGACATCCACAGTGCCCCCATAATAACAGTGACATCCACAGTGCTCCCATAATAACAGTGACATCCACAGTGCTCCCATAATAACAGTGATATCCACAGTGCTCCCATAATAACAGTGATATCCACAGTGCTCCCATAATAACAGTGATATCCACAGTGCCCCCATAATAACAGTGACATCCACAGTGCTCCCATAATAACAGTGATATCCACAGTGCTCCCATAATAACAGTGATATCCACAGTGCTCCCATAATAACAGTGACATCCACAGTGCCCCCATAATAACAGTGACATCCACAGTGCTCCCATAATAACAGTGACATCCACAGTGCTCCCATAATAACAGCGATATCCACAGTGCTCCCATAATAACAGTGATATCCACAGTGCTCCCATAATAACAGTGATATCCACAGTGCCCCCATAATAACAGTGACATCCACAGTGCTCCCATAATAACAGTGATATCCACAGTGCTCCCATAATAACAGTGATATCCACAGTGCTCCCATAATAACAGCGACATCCACAGTGCTCCCATAATAACAGTGATATCCACAGTGCTCCCATAATAACAGTGATATCCACAGTGCTCCCATAATAACAGTGATATCCACAGTGCCCCCATAATAACAGTGACATCCACAGTGCCCCCATAATAACAGTGATATCCACAGTGCTCCCATAATAACAGTGATATCCACAGTGCTCCCATAATAACAGTGATATCCACAGTGCTCCCATAATAACAGTGATATCCACAGTGCTCCCATAATAACAGTGACATCCACAGTGCTCCCATAATAACAGCGACATCCACAGTGCCCCCATAATAACAGTGATATCCACAGTGCTCCCATAATAACAGTGATATCCACAGTGCTCCCATAATAACAGCGACATCCACAGTGCCCCCATAATAACAGTGATATCCACAGTGCTCCCATAATAACAGTGATATCCACAGTGCCCCCATAATAACAGTGACATCCACAGTGCCCCCATAATAACAGTGATATCCACAGTGCTCCCATAATAACAGTGATATCCACAGTGCTCCCATAATAACAGTGATATCCACAGTGCTCCCATAATAACAGTGATATCCACAGTGCTCCCATAATAACAGTGATATCCACAGTGCTCCCATAATAACAGTGATATCCACAGTGCTCCCATAATAACAGTGATATCCACAGTGCCCCCATAATAACAGTGACATCCACAGTGCTCCCATAATAACAGTGATATCCACAGTGCTCCCATAATAACAGTGATATCCACAGTGCTCCCATAATAACAGTGACATCCACAGTGCCCCCATAATAACAGTGACATCCACAGTGCTCCCATAATAACAGTGACATCCACAGTGCTCCCATAATAACAGCGATATCCACAGTGCTCCCATAATAACAGTGATATCCACAGTGCTCCCATAATAACAGTGATATCCACAGTGCCCCCATAATAACAGTGACATCCACAGTGCTCCCATAATAACAGTGATATCCACAGTGCTCCCATAATAACAGTGATATCCACAGTGCTCCCATAATAACAGCGACATCCACAGTGCTCCCATAATAACAGTGATATCCACAGTGCTCCCATAATAACAGTGATATCCACAGTGCTCCCATAATAACAGTGATATCCACAGTGCCCCCATAATAACAGTGACATCCACAGTGCCCCCATAATAACAGTGATATCCACAGTGCTCCCATAATAACAGTGATATCCACAGTGCTCCCATAATAACAGTGATATCCACAGTGCTCCCATAATAACAGTGATATCCACAGTGCTCCCATAATAACAGTGACATCCACAGTGCCCCCATAATAACAGTGACATCCACAGTGCTCCCATAATAACAGCGACATCCACAGTGCTCCCATAATAACAGCGACATCCACAGTGCTCCCATAATAACAGTGACATCCACAGTGCTCCCATAATAACAGTGATATCCACAGTGCTCCCATAATAACAGTGATATCCACAGTGCCCCCATAATAACAGTGATATCCACAGTGCTCCCATAATAACAGTGATATCCACAGTGCTCCCATAATAACAGTGATATCCACAGTGCTCCCATAATAACAGTGATATCCACAGTGCTCCCATAATAACAGCGATATCCACAGTGCTCCCATAATAACAGTGACATCCACAGTGCTCCATAATAACAGCGACATCCACAGTGCTCCCATAATAACAGTGATATCCACAGTGCCCCCATAATAACAGTGACATCCACAGTGCTCCCATAATAACAGTGACATCCACAGTGCTCCCATAATAACAGTGATATCCACAGTGCTCCCATAATAACAGTGACATCCACAGTGCTCCCATAATAACAGTGATATCCACAGTGCTCCCATAATAACAGTGACATCCACAGTGCTCCCATAATAACAGTGATATCCACAGTGCTCCCATAATAACAGTGACATCCACAGTGCCCCCATAATAACAGTGACATCCACAGTGCTCCCATAATAACAGTGACATCCACAGTGCTCCCATAATAACAGCGACATCCACAGTGCCCCCATAATAACAGTGACATCCACAGTGCTCCCATAATAACAGCGACATCCACAGTGCACCCATAATAACAGTGATATCCACAGTGCTCCCATAATAACAGTGATATCCACAGTGCCCCCATAATAACAGTGACATCCACAGTGCTCCCATAATAACAGTGATATCCACAGTGCTCCCATAATAACAGCGACATCCACAGTGCTCCCATAATAACAGTGACATCCACAGTGCTCCCATAATAACAGTGATATCCACAGTGCTCCCATAATAACAGTGATATCCACAGTGCTCCCATAATAACAGCGACATCCACAGTGCTCCCATAATAACAGCGACATCCACAGTGCTCCCATAATAACAGTGATATCCACAGTGCTCCCATAATAACAGTGATATCCACAGTGCCCCCATAATAACAGTGACATCCACAGTGCTCCCATAATAACAGTGATATCCACAGTGCTCCCATAATAACAGTGATATCCACAGTGCTCCCATAATAACAGTGATATCCACAGTGCTCCCATAATAACAGTGATATCCACAGTGCCCCGATAATAACAGTGACATCCACAGTGCCCCCATAATAACAGTGACATCCACAGTGCTCCCATAATAACAGTGATATCCACAGTGCCCCCATAATAACAGTGATATCCACAGTGCCCCCATAATAACAGTGATATCCACAGTGCTCCCATAATAACAGTGATATCCACAGTGCTCCATAATAACAGTGACATCCACAGTGCTCCCATAATAACAGTGACATCCACAGTGCTCCCATAATAACAGTGATATCCACAGTGCTCCCATAATAACAGTGATATCCACAGTGCCCCCATAATAACAGTGACATCCACAGTGCCCCCATAATAACAGTGATATCCGCAGTGCTCCCATAATAACAGTGACATCCACAGTGCTCCCATAATAACAGTGATATCCACAGTGCTCCCATAATAACAGTGATATCCACAGTGCTCCCATAATAACAGTGATATCCACAGTGCCCCCATAATAACAGTGACATCCACAGTGCTCCCATAATAACAGCGATATCCACAGTGCTCCCATAATAACAGTGACATCCACAGTGCCCCCATAATAACAGTGATATCCACAGTGCTCCCATAATAACAGTGACATCCACAGTGCCCCCATAATAACAGTGACATCCACAGTGCCCCCATAATAACAGTGACATCCACAGTGCTCCCATAATAACAGTGATATCCACAGTGCTCCCATAATAACAGTGACATCCACAGTGCTCCCATAATAACAGTGATATCCACAGTGCTCCCATAATAACAGTGACATCCACAGTGCCCCCATAATAACAGTGACATCCACAGTGCTCCCATAATAACAGTGACATCCACAGTGCTCCCATAATAACAGTGATATCCACAGTGCTCCCATAATAACAGTGATATCCACAGTGCTCCCATAATAACAGTGACATCCACAGTGCCCCCATAATAACAGTGATATCCACAGTGCCCCCATAATAACAGTGACATCCACAGTGCTCCCATAATAACAGTGATATCCACAGTGCCCCCATAATAACAGTGACATCCACAGTGCCCCCATAATAACAGTGATATCCACAGTGCCCCCATAATAACAGTGATATCCACAGTGCTCCCATAATAACAGTGACATCCACAGTGCCCCCATAATAACAGTGATATCCACAGTGCTCCCATAATAACAGTGATATCCACAGTGCCTCCATAATAACAGCAATATCCACAGTGCTCCCATAATAACAGTGACATCCACAGTGCTCCCATAATAACAGTGACATCCACAGTGCTCCCATAATAACAGTGACATCCACAGTGCCCCCATAATAACAGTGATATCCACAGTGCTCCCATAATAACAGTGATATCCACAGTGCCTCCATAATAACAGCAATATCCACAGTGCTCCCATAATAACAGTGACATCCACAGTGCCCCCATAATAACAGTGATATCCACAGTGCCCCCATAATAACAGTGACATCCACAGTGCTCCCATAATAACAGTGATATCCACAGTGCCCCCATAATAACAGTGACATCCACAGTGCCCCCATAATAACAGTGATATCCACAGTGCCCCCATAATAACAGTGATATCCACAGTGCTCCCATAATAACAGTGACATCCACAGTGCCCCCATAATAACAGTGATATCCACAGTGCTCCCATAATAACAGTGATATCCACAGTGCCCCCATAATAACAGTGATATCCACAGTGCTCCCATAATAACAGTGACATCCACAGTGCCCCCATAATAACAGTGACATCCACAGTGCTCCCATAATAACAGTGACATCCACAGTGCTCCCATAATAACAGTGATATCCACAGTGCTCCCATAATAACAGTGATATCCACAGTGCTCCCATAATAACAGTGACATCCACAGTGCCCCCATAATAACAGTGATATCCACAGTGCCCCCATAATAACAGTGACATCCACAGTGCTCCCATAATAACAGTGATATCCACAGTGCCCCCATAATAACAGTGACATCCACAGTGCCCCCATAATAACAGTGATATCCACAGTGCCCCCATAATAACAGTGATATCCACAGTGCTCCCATAATAACAGTGACATCCACAGTGCCCCCATAATAACAGTGATATCCACAGTGCTCCCATAATAACAGTGATATCCACAGTGCCTCCATAATAACAGCAATATCCACAGTGCTCCCATAATAACAGTGACATCCACAGTGCTCCCATAATAACAGTGATATCCACAGTGCCCCCGTTCCTCCTGCACATACATTTCGGATGACGCTGGCGCCTTTTCTTAGTCAGTAGAATATATAATTACAGGCCTGCAGGTACAGTGGTGGCCAAAAGTATTGGCACCTCTGCAATTCTGTCAGATAATACTCAGTTTCTTCCTGAAAATGATTGCAATCACAAATTCTTTGGTATTATTCTCTTCATTTAATTTGTCTTCAATGAAAAAACACAAAAAGAATTGTCCTAAAGCCAAATTGGATATAATTCCACACCAAACCTAAAAAAGGGGGTGGACAAAAGTATTGGCACCCTTTGAAAAATCATGTGATGCTTCTCTAATTGGTGTAATTAACAGCACCTGTAACTTACCTGTGGCACATAACAGGTGTTGCCAATAACTAAATCACACTTGCAGCCAGTTAACATGGATTAAAGTTGACTCAACCTCTGTCCTGTGTCCTTGTGTGAACCACATTGAGCATGGAGAAAAGAAAGAAGACCAAAGAACTGTCTGAGGACTTGAGAAACCAAATTGTGAGGAAGCATGAGCAATCTCAAGGCTACAAGTCCATCTCCAAAGACCTGAATGTTCCTGTGTCTTCCATGCGCAGTGTCATCAAGAAGTGTAAAGCCCATGGCACTGTGGCTAACCTCCCTAGATGTGGACGGAAAAGAAAAATTGACGAGAGATTTCAACGCAAGATTGTGCGGATGGTGGATAAAGAACCTCGACTAACATCCAAACAAGTTCAAGCTGCCCTGCAGTCCAGGGGTACAACAGTGTCAACCTGTACTATCCGTCGGCGTCTGAATGAAAAGGGACTGTATGGTAGGATACCCAGGAAGACCCCACTTCTTACCCCGAGACATAAAAAAGGCAGGCTAGAGTTTGCCAAAACTTACCTGAGAAAGCCTAAAACGTATTGGAAGAATGTTCTCTGGTCAGATGAGACAAAAGTAGAGCTTTTTGGGAAAAAGCATCAACATAGAGTGTACAGGAAAAAAAAAGAGGCATTCAAAGAAAAGAACACGGTCCCTACAGTCAAACATGGCGGAGGTTCCCTGATGTTTTGGGATTGCTTTGCTGCCTCTGGCACTGGACTGCTTGACCGTGTGCATGGCATTATGAAGTCTGAAGACTACCAACAAATTTTGCAGCATAATGTAGGGTCCAGTGTGAGAAAGCTGGGTCTCCCTCAGAGGTCATGGGTCTTCCAGCAGGACAATGACCCAAAACACACTTCCAAAAGCACTATAAAATGGTTTGAGAGAAAGCACTGGAGACTTCTAAGGTGGCCAGCAATGAGTCCAGACCTAAATCCCATAGAACACCTGTGGAGAGATCTCAAAATGGCAGTTTGGAGAAGGCACCCTTCAAATATCAGGGACCTGGAGCAGTTTGCCAAAGAAGAATGGTCTACAATTCCAGCAGAGCATTGTAAGAAACTGATTGATGGTTACCGGAAGCGGTTGTTCGCAGTTATTTTGGCTAAAGGTTGTGCAACCAAGTATTAGGCTGAGGGTGCCAATACTTTTGTCTGGCCCATTTTTGGAGTTTAGTGTGAAATGATCAATGATTTGATTTTTGCTTCATTCTCTTTTGTGTTTTTTCCTTGCAAGCAAATTAAATGAAGATAATAAGAACAAAGAATTTGTGATTGCAATCATTTTCAGGAAGAAACTGATATTATCTGACAGAATTGCAGGGGTGCCAATACTTTTGGCCACCACTGTATAACCAGCTCCCGCTGTTCTCGTCCATCACTGTGACTGGAGCAGGCTCAAGTGACATTAGACGCTGCTCCTGTAACATTAGAATCACTAGATTCCTCCCCAGAACACCATCGCCCCCTGTGGCCACAATCTGCATGACATTAGCACAGGTCTCAGCTGTCATGAACCACCTGGTGCTGAGCAATGGGGTATCTGTCAGAAGGTAGAGGCAAGTGTGATTGTGTAGGGTGGTCTTCATCATCTCCTCCATGAAATAAATGGAAGGGAAAGGGTTAAATAATGACTGAGGCCGATGTGCTGAAGCCGTGGGATGTGTCACTTCTAACCTGATATCTTCTCATACAGCGGATTACATCTATGTGTCTGATGACAAATCGCATCCCGGAGAGACAGAGACGAGGAAGAGCGATGTGCAGACCCGAGGTCGGTCCACCAGGATGATCAATAGTGTGTGCAGCCCCCGATCCCTGTACTACGCCTGGTGCCAGATACCAGTGTTATATCCTCCCCCTGATCCCTGTAGAACGCCTGGTGTCAGATACTGGTGTTATATCCCCCCTGATCCCTGTAGAACGCCTGGTGTCAGATACTGGTGTTATATCCCCCCTGATCCCTGTAGTACGACTGGTGACAGATACCGGTGTTATATCCCCCCTGATCCCTGTAGAACGCCTGGTGTCAGACACTGGTGTTATAACCCCCTGATCCCTGTAGTACGCCTGGTGCCAGATACTGGAGTTATATCCCCCCTGATCCCTGTAGTAAGCCTGGTGCCAGATACTGGTGTTATATCCCCCCTGATCCCTGTAGTACGCCTGGTCCCAGATACTGGTGTTATATCTCCCCTGATCCCTGTAGTACGCCTGGTGCCAGATACTGGTGTTATATCCCCCCTGATCCCTGTACTACGCCTGGTGCCAGATACTGGTGTGATAACCCCTCCTGATTCCTGTAGTACACCTGATGCCAGATACTGATGTTATATCCCCCTTGATCCCTGTAGTATGCCTGGTGCCAGATACTGGCGTTATATCCCCCCTGATCCCTGTAGTACACCTAGTGCCAGATACTGGAGTTATATCCCCTCCTGATCCCAGTAGTATGCCTGGTGCAAGAAACTGTTGTTATATCCCCCCTGGTCTCTGTAGTACGCCTGGTGCCAGATACTGGTGTTATATCCCCTATTTGATCCCTGTAGTATGTCTGGTGCCAGATACTGGTGTTATATGCCCCCTGATCTCTGGAGTACGCCTGGTGCCAGATACTGGTGTTATATCTCCCCTGATCCCTGTAGTATGCCTGGTGCCAGATACTGGTGTTATATCACCGCTGATTTATGTAGTACGCTGAGTGCCAGATACTGATGTGATATCCCACCGATCCCTGAAGTACACATGGTGCCAGATACTGGTGTTATATCCCCCCTGATCACTGTAATACACCTGGTGCCAGACACTGGTGTTATATCCACCCCCCGATACCTGTATTACACCTGGTGCCATATACTGGTGTTATATCCCCCCTGATCCCTGTTATATGCCGTGTGCCAGATACTGGTGTTTGATTCCTGTAGTATGCCTGGTGCCAGATTCTGGTGTTATATCCCCTCCGATCCCTGTAGTGCGCCTGGTGCCACATACTGGTGTTATCTCGCCCCTGATCTCTGTAGAACTCCTAATGCCAGATACTGGTGTTATAACCCCCCTGATCACTGTAGTATGCCTGGTGCCAGATACTGGTGTTATATCACACCCTGATCCCTGTAGTACGCCTGGGGCCAGATAAGGTCATTATATCCCCCCCCCCCAGATCCCTGTAGTGCGCCTGGTGCCAGATGCTGGTGTTATACTCCCCCTGCTCTCTGTATTACGCCTGGTGCCAGATACTAGTGTTAAACCCCCCCGATACCTGTATTACACCTGGTGCCAGATACTGGTGTTTTATCTCCCCTGATCCCTGTAGTACACCTGGTGCCAGATACTAGTCTTTGATCCCTGTAGTACGCCTGGTGTCAGATACTGGTGTTATAGCCCCACTGATCCCTCTAGTACACCTGGTGCCATATTCTGGTGCTATATCCTCCCTGATCCCCGTAGTACGCCTGGTACCAGATACTGGTGTTATATCCCCCACATCTCTGTAGTACGCCTGATGCCAGATACTGGTGTTATATCTTCCCCTGATCCCTGTAGTACGCCTGGTGCCAGATACTGGTGTTATATCCTCCCCTGATCGCTGAAGTACGCCTGGTACCAGATGCTGGGGTTATATCCCCCCTGATCCTTGTAGTATGCCTGGTGACAGATACTGGCGTCATATCCCCCCTGATTCATGAATTACACCTGGTGCCAGATACTGGTGTGATATCCTCCCCTGATCACGGTAGTATTCCTGGTACCAGATACTGGTGTTATATCCCCCCTGATCCCTGTAGTATGCCTGATGACAGATACTGGTGTCATATCCCCCCTGAATAATGTATTACGCCTGGTGCCAGATACTGGTGTGAGATCCTCCCCTGATCACTGTAGTACGCCTGGTGCCAGAAACAGGTGTTGTAGCCCCCCCCCTGATCTCTGTAGTGCGCCTGGTGCCAGATACTGGTGTTATATCCCCCCTGATCCCTGTAGTACGCCTGGTGCCAGATACTGGTGTTATAACCTCCCCTGATCTCTGTAGTGTGCCTGGTGCCAGATACTGGTGATAAATCCTCCCCTGATCCCTGTAGTACGCCTGTTACCAAATACTGGTGTTATATCCCCCGATCCCTGTAGTATGCCTGATGACAGACACTGGTGTCATATCCCCCCTTATCCCTGTAATACGCCGGGTGCCAGATACTGGTGTTTGATCCCTGTAGTATGCCTGGTGCCAGATTCTGGTGTTATATCCCCTCCGATCCCTGTAGTACGCCTGGTGCCAGATTCTGGTGTTATATCCCCTCCGATCCCTGTAGTGTGCCTGGTGCCACATACTGGTGTTATCTCGCCCCTGATCTCTGTAGAACTCCTAATGCCAGATACTGGTGTTATAACCCCCCTGATCACTGTAGTATGCCTGGTGCCAGATACTGGTGTTATATCACACCCTGATCCCTGTAGTACGCCTGGGGCCAGATAAGGTCATTATATCCCCCCCCCCAGATCCCTGTAGTGCGCCTGGTGCCAGATGCTGGTGTTATACTCCCCCTGCTCTCTGTATTACGCCTGGTGCCAGATACTAGTGTTAAACCCCCCCGATACCTGTATTACACCTGGTGCCAGATACTGGTGTTTTATCTCCCCTGATCCCTGTAGTACACCTGGTGCCAGATACTAGTCTTTGATCCCTGTAGTACGCCTGGTGTCAGATACTGGTGTTATAGCCCCACTGATCCCTCTAGTACACCTGGTGCCATATTCTGGTGCTATATCCTCCCTGATCCCCATAGTACGCCTGGTACCAGATACTGGTGTTATATCCCCCACATCTCTGTAGTACGCCTGATGCCAGATACTGGTGTTATATCTTCCCCTGATCCCTGTAGTACGCCTGGTGCCAGATACTGGTGTTATATCCTCCCCTGATCACTGCAGTACACCTGGTGCCAGATACTGGTGTTGTAGCCTCCCCTGATCCCTGTAGTACGCCTGGTACCACATACTGATGTTATATCCCCCCTGATCCCTGTAGTACGCATGGTGCCAGATACTGGTGTTATATCCCCACTGATCCCTGTAGTATGCCTCGTGACAGGTACTGGTGTTATATCGACCCACCAAATCCCTGTAGTATACCTGGTGCCAGATACTGGTTTTATATCCCCCCTGATCCCTGTAGTACCCCTGGTGCCAGATACTGGTGTTATATCCCCTCTGAACCATGCAGTATGCCTGGTGCCAGATACTGGTGTTACATCCCCCTTGATCCATGTAGTACGCCTGGTACTAGATACTTGTGTTATATCCCCCCCCCCACGATCCCTGTAGTACGCCTGGTGCCAGATACTGGTGTTATATCCCCCCATGATCCCTGTAGTACGCCAGGCACCAGATACTGGTGTTATATCCCCCCTGATCCCTTTAGTACATCTGGTGCCAGATACTGGTGTTATATCCCTCCAGATCCCTGTAGTATGCCTGATGCCAGATACTGGGGTTATATGCCCCCCTAATCCCTGTAGTATGCTTGGTGCCAGATACTGGTGATATATCCCCCCCCCAATCCTTGTAGTCCGCCTGGTGCCAGATACTGGTGTTATATCCCCCCTGATCCCTGTAGTACGCCTGGTGACAGATACTGCTGTTATAGCCTCCCCTGATCTCTATAGTGTGCCTGGTGCCAGATACTGGTGTTATATCCCCCTGATCCCTGTAGTATGCTTGGTGCCAGATACTGGTGATATATCCCCCCCGATCCTTGTAGTGCGCCTGGTGCCAGATACTGGTGTTATATCCCCCCCAATCCCTGTATTACTCCTGGTGCCAGATACTGGTGTTATATCCCCCCTGATCCATGTAGTACACCTGGTGCCAGATACTGGTGTTATATCCCCCCCAATCCATGTATTACTCCTGGTGCCAGATACTGGTGTTATATCCCCCCCAGATCTCTGTAGTATGCCTGGTGCCAGATGCTAATATTATATTCCCCCTGGTCCCTGTATTACACCTGGTGCCAGATACTTTTGTTATATCCCACCCTGATCCCTGTATAACGCCTGGTGCAGATACTGGTGTTATATCCCCCCGATCCCTGTATTTTGCCTGGTGATGGATACTGGTATTATATGCCTCCCCCCCGATCCCTGTAGTACGCCTAATGCCAGATACTGGTGTTATATCCCCCCTGATCCCTGTAGTACGCCTGGTGCCAGAAACTGGTGTTATATCCCCCTTGATCCATGTAGTATGCCTGGTGCCAGATACTGGTGTTATAGCCCCCCTGATCTTTGTAGTACGCCTAATGCCAGATACTTGTGTTATATCCCCCCTGATCCCTGTATTACTCCTGGTGCCAGATACTGGTGTTGTATCCCCCCCTGATCCATGTAGTATGCCTGGTGCCAGATACTGGTGTTATATCACCGCTGATTTATGTAGTACGCTGAGTGCCAGATACTGATGTGATATCCCACCGATCCCTGAAGTACACATGGTGCCAGATACTGGTGTTATATCCCCCCTGATCACTGTAATACACCTGGTGCCAGACACTGGTGTTATATCCACCCCCCGATACCTGTATTACACCTGGTGCCATATACTGGTGTTATATCCCCCCTGATCCCTGTTATATGCCGTGTGCCAGATACTGGTGTTTGATTCCTGTAGTATGCCTGGTGCCAGATTCTGGTGTTATATCCCCTCCGATCCCTGTAGTGCGCCTGGTGCCACATACTGGTGTTATCTCGCCCCTGATCTCTGTAGAACTCCTAATGCCAGATACTGGTGTTATAACCCCCCTGATCACTGTAGTATGCCTGGTGCCAGATACTGGTGTTATATCACACCCTGATCCCTGTAGTACGCCTGGGGCCAGATAAGGTCATTATATCCCCCCCCCCAGATCCCTGTAGTGCGCCTGGTGCCAGATGCTGGTGTTATACTCCCCCTGCTCTCTGTATTACGCCTGGTGCCAGATACTAGTGTTAAACCCCCCCGATACCTGTATTACACCTGGTGCCAGATACTGGTGTTTTATCTCCCCTGATCCCTGTAGTACACCTGGTGCCAGATACTAGTCTTTGATCCCTGTAGTACGCCTGGTGTCAGATACTGGTGTTATAGCCCCACTGATCCCTCTAGTACACCTGGTGCCATATTCTGGTGCTATATCCTCCCTGATCCCCGTAGTACGCCTGGTACCAGATACTGGTGTTATATCCCCCACATCTCTGTAGTACGCCTGATGCCAGATACTGGTGTTATATCTTCCCCTGATCCCTGTAGTACGCCTGGTGCCAGATACTGGTGTTATATCCTCCCCTGATCGCTGAAGTACGCCTGGTACCAGATGCTGGGGTTATATCCCCCCTGATCCTTGTAGTATGCCTGGTGACAGATACTGGCGTCATATCCCCCCTGATTCATGAATTACACCTGGTGCCAGATACTGGTGTGATATCCTCCCCTGATCACGGTAGTATTCCTGGTACCAGATACTGGTGTTATATCCCCCCTGATCCCTGTAGTATGCCTGATGACAGATACTGGTGTCATATCCCCCCTGAATAATGTATTACGCCTGGTGCCAGATACTGGTGTGAGATCCTCCCCTGATCACTGTAGTACGCCTGGTGCCAGAAACAGGTGTTGTAGCCCCCCCCCTGATCTCTGTAGTGCGCCTGGTGCCAGATACTGGTGTTATATCCCCCCTGATCCCTGTAGTACGCCTGGTGCCAGATACTGGTGTTATAACCTCCCCTGATCTCTGTAGTGTGCCTGGTGCCAGATACTGGTGATAAATCCTCCCCTGATCCCTGTAGTACGCCTGTTACCAAATACTGGTGTTATATCCCCCGATCCCTGTAGTATGCCTGATGACAGACACTGGTGTCATATCCCCCCTTATCCCTGTAATACGCCGGGTGCCAGATACTGGTGTTTGATCCCTGTAGTATGCCTGGTGCCAGATTCTGGTGTTATATCCCCTCCGATCCCTGTAGTACGCCTGGTGCCAGATTCTGGTGTTATATCCCCTCCGATCCCTGTAGTGTGCCTGGTGCCACATACTGGTGTTATCTCGCCCCTGATCTCTGTAGAACTCCTAATGCCAAATACTGGTGTTATAACCCCCCTGATCACTGTAGTATGCCTGGTGCCAGATACTGGTGTTATATCACACCCTGATCCCTGTAGTACGCCTGGGGCCAGATAAGGTCATTATATCCCCCCCCCCAGATCCCTGTAGTGCGCCTGGTGCCAGATGCTGGTGTTATACTCCCCCTGCTCTCTGTATTACGCCTGGTGCCAGATACTAGTGTTAAACCCCCCCGATACCTGTATTACACCTGGTGCCAGATACTGGTGTTTTATCTCCCCTGATCCCTGTAGTACACCTGGTGCCAGATACTAGTCTTTGATCCCTGTAGTACGCCTGGTGTCAGATACTGGTGTTATAGCCCCACTGATCCCTCTAGTACACCTGGTGCCATATTCTGGTGCTATATCCTCCCTGATCCCCATAGTACGCCTGGTACCAGATACTGGGGTTATGTCCCCCACATCTCTGTAGTACGCCTGATGCCAGATACTGGTGTTATATCTTCCCCTGATCCCTGTAGTACGCCTGGTGCCAGATACTGGTGTTATATCCTCCCCTGATCGCTGAAGTACGCCTGGTACCAGATGCTGGGGTTATATCCCCCCTGATCCTTGTAGTATGCCTGGTGACAGATACTGGCGTCATATCCCCCCTGATTCATGAATTACACCTGGTGCCAGATACTGGTGTGATATCCTCCCCTGATCACGGTAGTATTCCTGGTACCAGATACTGGTGTTATATCCCCCCTGATCCCTGTAGTATGCCTGATGACAGATACTGGTGTCATATCCCCCCTGAATAATGTATTACGCCTGGTGCCAGATACTGGTGTGAGATCCTCCCCTGATCACTGTAGTACGCCTGGTGCCAGATACTGGTGTTATAACCTCCCTGATCTCTGTAGTGTGCCTGGTGCCAGATACTGGTGATAAATCCTCCCCTGATCCCTGTAGTACGCCTGTTACCAAATACTGGTGTTATATCCCCCCTGATCCCTGTAGTATGCCTGATGACAGACACTGGTGTCATATCCCCCCTTATCCCTGTAGTACGCCGGGTGCCAGATACTGGTGTTTGATCCCTGTAGTATGCCTGGTGCCAGATTCTGGTGTTATATCCCCTCCGATCCCTGTAGTACGCCTGGTGCCAGATGCTGGTGTTATATCCCCCCTGATCACTGTAGTACGCCTGGTGCCAGATACTGGTGTTATATCCCCCCCTGATCCCTATAGTACACCTGGTGCCAGATACTGTTGTTATATCACCCCCTGATCCCTGTAGTGCGCCTGGTGCCAGATGCTGGTGTGATATTCCCCCTGATCTCTGTATTACGCCTGGTGCCAGATACTAGTGTTATGCCCCCCCGATACCTGTATTACACCTAGTACCAGATACTGGTGTTTTATTTCCCTTGATCCCTGTAGTACGCCTGGTGCCAGATACTGGTGTTTGATACCAGTAGTCCGCCTGGTGCCAGATACTCGTGTTATAGCCCCACTGATCCCTCTAGTACACCTGGTGCCATATACTGGTGCTATATCCTCCCTGAACCCTGTAGTATGCCGGGTACCAGATACTGGTGTTATATCCCCCCCCCCATCTCTGTAGTACGCCTGATGCCAGATACTGGTATAATATCTTCTCCTGATCCCTGTAGTACGCCTGGTGCCAGATACTAGTGATAAATCCTCCCCTGATCCCTGTAGTATGCCTGGTACCAGATATTGATGTTATATCCCCCCTGATCCCTGTAGTATGCCTGGTAACAGATACTGGTGTCATATCCCCCCTGATCCCTGTATAACGCCTGGTGCAGATACTGGTGTTATATCCCCCCGATCCCTGTATTTTGCCTGGTGACGGATACTGGTATTATATCCCCCCCACCGATCCATGTAGTACGCCTAATGCCAAATACTGGTGTTATATCCCCCCTGATCCCTGTATTACTCCTGGTGCCAGAAACTGGTGTTATATCCCCCCTGATCCATGTAGTATGCCTGGTGCCAGATACTGGTGTTATATCACCACCGATTTATGTAGTAAGCTTAGTGCCAGATACTGATGTGATATCCCACCGATCCCTGAAGTACACATGGTGCCAGATACTGGTGTTATATCCCCCCTGATCACTGTAATACACCTGGTGCCAGACACTGGTGTTATATCCACCCCCCGATCCCTGTATTACACCTGGTGCCATATACTGGTGTTATATCCCCCCTGATCCCTGTTATATGCCGTGTGCCAGATACTGGTGTTTGATCCCTGTAGTATGCCTGGTGCCAGATTCTGGTGTTATATCCCCTCCGATCCCTGTAGTGCGCCTGGTGATAGATACTGGTGTTATCTCCCCCCTGATCTCTGTAGAACTCCTAATGCCCAATACTGGTGTTATATCCCCCCTGATCACTGTAGTATGCCTGGTGCCAGATACTGGTGTTATATCCCCTCCTGATCCCTATAGTATGCCTGGTGCCAGATACTGGTGTTATATCACAGCCTGAACCCTGTAGTACGCCTGGGGCCAGATAAGGTTATTATATTCCCCCCCCAGATCCCTGTAGTGCGCCTGGTTCCAGATACTGGTGTTATATCCCCTCCTGATCACTGTAGTATGCCTGGTGCCAGATACTGGTGTTATATCCCCTCCTGATCCCTATAGTATGCCTGGTGCCAGATACTGGTGTTATATCACAGCCTGAACCCTGTAGTACGCCTGGGGCCAGAAAAGGTTATTATATTCCCCCCCCCCAGATCCCTGTAGTGCGCTTGGTGCCAGATGCTGGTGTTATATTCCCCCTGATATCTGTATTACGCCTGGTGCCAGATACAAGTGTTATACCCCCCCGATACCTGTATTACACCTGGTGCCAGATACTGGTGTTTTATCTCCCCTGATCCCTGTAGTACTCCTGGTGCCAGATACTGGTCTTTGACCCCTGTAGTACGCCTGGTGTCAGATACTGGTGTTATAGCCCAACTGATCCCTCTAGTACACCTGGTGCCATATTCTGGTGCTATGTCCTCCCTGATCCCTGTAGTACGCCTGGTACCAGATACTGGTGTTATATCCCCCACATCTCTGTAGTATGCCTGATGCCAGATACTGGTGTTATATCTTCCCCTGATCCCTGTAGTACTCCTGGTGCCAGATACTGGTGTTATATCCTCCCCTGATCGCTGAAGTACGCCTGGTACCAGATGCTGGGGTTATATCCCCCCTGATCCCTGTAGAATGCCTGGTGACAGATACTGGTGTCATATCCCCCCTGATTCATGTATTACACGTGGTGCCAGATACTGGTGTGATATCCTCCCCTGAACACGGAAGTACGCCTGGTACCAGATACTGGTGTTATTTCCCCCCTGATCCCTGTAGTATGCCTGATGACAGATACTGGTGTCATATCCCCTCTGATTAATATATTACGCCTGGTGGCAGATACTGGTGTGAGATCCTCCCCTGATCACTGTAGTACGCCTGGTGCCAGATACTGGTGTTGTAGCCCCCCCCATGATCTCTGTAGTGCGCCTGGTGCCAGATACTGGTGTTATATCCCCCCTGATCCCTGTAGTACGCCTGGTACCAGATACTGGTGTTATATCCCCTCTGATCCCTGTAGTATGCCTAATGACAGACACTGGTGTCATATCCCCCCTTATCCCTGTAGTACACCGAGTGCCAGATACTGGTGTTTGATCCCTGTAGTACGCCTGGTGCCAGATACTGGTGTTATATCCCCCCTCATCCCTGTAGTATGCTTGGTGCCAGCTACTGGTGATATATCCCCCCACAATCCCTGTATTATTCCTGGTGCCAGATACTAGTGTTATATCCCCCCTGATCCATGTAGTACGCCTAGTGCCAGATACTGGTTTTATATCTCCCCTGATTTCTGTTGTACGCTTAGTGCCAGATACTGATGTTATATCCCCCCTGATCCCTGTATTGCGCCTGGTGCCAGATATTGGTGTTATATCCCCCCTGATCACTGTAATATGCCTGGTGCCAGATACTGGTGTTATATCACACCCAGATCCCTGTAGTACGCCTGGGGCAAAATAAGGTTATTATATCCCCCCCCCCCAGATCCCTGTAGTGCGCCTGGTGCCAGATGCTGGTGTTATATTCCCCCTGATATCTGTATTGCGCCTGGTGCCAGATACAAGTGTTATACCCCCCCCGATACCTGTATTACACCTGGTGCCAGATACTGGTGTTTTATCTCCCCTGATCCCTGTAGTACTCCAGGTGCCAGATGCTGGTCTTTGATCCCTGTAGTGCGCCTGGTGTCAGATACTGGTGTTATAGCCACACTGATCCCTCTAGTACACCTGGTGCCATATTCTGGTACTATATCCTCCCTGATCCCTGTAGTACGCCTGGTACCAGATACTGGTGTTATATCCCCCTCATCTCTGTAGTACGCCTGATGCCGGATACTGGTGTTATATCTTCCCCTGATCCCTGTAGTACTCCTGGTGCCAGATACTGGTGTTATATCCTCCCCTGATCGCTGAAGTACGCCTGGTACCAGATGCTGGGGTTATATCCCCCCTGATCCCTGTAGTATGCCTAGTGACAGATACTGGTGTCATATCCCCCCTGATTCATGTATTACACGTGGTGCCAGATACTGGTGTGATATCCTCCCCTGAACACGGTAGTACGCCTGGTACCAGATACTGGAGTTATTTCCCCCCTGATCCCTGTAGTATGCCTGATGACAGATACTGGTGTCATATCCCCCCTGATTCATGTATTACACGTGGTGCCAGATACTGGTGTGATATCCTCCCCTGAACACGGTAGTACGCCTGGTACCAGATACTGGAGTTATTTCCCCCCTGATCCCTGTAGTATGCCTGGTGACAGATACTGGTGTCATATCCCCCCTCATTAATGTATTACGCCTGGTGGCAGATACTGGTGTGAGATCCTCCCCTGATCACTGTAGTATGCCTGGTGCCAGATACTGGTGTTGTAGCCCCCCCCATGATCTCTGTAGTGCGCCTGGTGCCAGATACTGGTGTTATAACCTCCCCTGATCTCTGTAGTGTGCCTGGTACCAGATACTGGTGATAAATCCTCCCCTGATTCCTGTAGTACGCCTGGTACCAGATACTGGTGTTATACCCCCCTGATCCCTGTAGTATGCCTGATGACAGACACTGGTGTCATATCCCCCCTTATCCCTGTAGTATGCCTGGTGCCAGATTCTGGTGTTATATCCCCTCCGATCCCTGTAGTATGCCTGGTGCCAGATACTGGTGTTATCTCCCACCTGATCTCTGTAGTACGCCTAATGCCAGATACTGGTGTTATATCCCCCCTGATCACTGTAGTACGCCTGGTGCCGGATACTGGTGTTATATCCCCCCCTGATCCGTATAGTACACCTGGTGCCAGATACTGTTGTTATATCACCCCCTGATCCCTGTAGTACGCCTTGGGCCAGATAATGTTATTATATTCCCCCCAGATCCCTGTAGTGCGCCTGGTGCCAGATACTGGTGTTATATCCCCCCTCATCCCTATAGTATGCTTGGTGCCAGCTACTGGTGATATATCCCCCCGCAATCCCTGTATTATTCCTGGTGCCAGATACTAGTGTTATATCCCCCCTGATCCATGTAGCACGCCTAGTGCCAGATACTGGTTTTATATCTCCCCTGATTTCTGTTGTACGCTTAGTGCCAGATACTGATGTTATATCCCGCCGACCCCTGTAGTACACATCGTGCCAGATACAGGTGTTATATCCCCCCTGATCCCTGTATTGCGCCTGGTGCCAGATATTGGTGTTATATCCCCCCTGATCACTGTAGTATGCCTGGTGCCAGATACTGATGTTATATCCCCTCCTGATCCCTATAGTATGCCTGGTGCCAGATACTGGTGTTATATCACACCCTGATCCCTGTAGTACGCCTGGGGCCAGATAAGGTTATTATATCCCCCCCCCAGATCCCTGTAGTGCGCCTGGTGCCAGATGCTGGTGTTATATTCCCCCAGATATCTGTATTACGCCTGGTGCCAGATACTAGTGTTATACCCCCCCGATACCTGTATTACATCTGGTGCCAGATACTGGTGTGTATCCTCCCCTGATCACTGTAGTACGCCTCGTGCCAGATACTGGTGTTGTAGCCTCCCCTGATCTCTGTAGTGCACCTGGTGCCAGATACTGGTGTTATATCCCCCCTGATCCCTGTGGTGCGCCTGGTGCCAGATACTGATGTTATATCCCCCCTGATCCCTGTAGTGCGCCTGGTGCCAGATGCTGGTGTTATATTCCCCCAGATATCTGTATTACGCCTGGTGCCAGATACTAGTGTTATACCCCCCCGATACCTGTATTACATCTGGTGCCAGATACTGGTGTTTTATCTCCCCTGATCCCTGTAGTACTCCTGGTGCCAGATACTGGTCTTTGATCCCTGTAGTACGCCTGGTGTCAGATACTGGTGTTATAGCCCCACTGATCCCTCTAGTACACCTTTTGCCATATTCTGGTGCTATGTCCTCCCTGATCCCTGTAGTACGCCTGGTACCAGATACTGGTGTTATATCCCCCACATCTCTGTAGTACGCCTGATGCCAGATACTGGTGTTATATCTTCCCCTGATCCCTGTTGTACTCCTGGTGCCAGAAACTGGTGTTATATCCTCCCCTGATCGCTGAAGTACGCCTGGTACCAGATGCTGGGGTTATATCCCCCCTGATCCCTGTAGTATGCCTGGTGACAGATACTGGTGTCATATCCCCCCTGATTCATGTATTACACCTGGTGCCAGATACTGGTGTGATATCCACCCCTGAACACGGTAGTACGCCTGGTACCAGATACTGGTGTTATTTCCCCCCTGTTCCCTGTAGTTTGCCTGATGACAGATACTGGTGTCATATCCCCCCTGATTAATGTATTACGCCTGGTGGCAGATACTGGTGTGAGATCCTCCCCTGATCACTGTAGTACGCCTGGTGCCAGATAATGGTGTTGTAGCCCCCCCGCATGACCTCTGTAGTGCGCCTGGTGCCAGATACTGGTGGTATATCCCCCCTGATCCCTGTTGTACGCCTGGTGCCAGATACTGGTGTTCTAACCTCCCCTGATCTCTGTAGTGTGCCTGGTGCCAGATACTGGTGATAAATCCTCCCCTGATCCCTGTAGTACGCCTGGTGCCAGAAGCTGGTGTTATATCCCCCCTGATCCCTGTAGTATGCCTGATGACAGACACTGGTGTCATATCCCCCCTGATCCCTGTAGTACGCTGGGTGCCAGATACTGGTGTTTGAGCCCTGTAGTATGCCTGATGCCAGATTCTGGTGTTATATCCCCTCCGATCCCTGTAGTACGCCTGGTGCCAGATACTGGTGTTATCTCCCACCTGATCTCTGTAGTACGCCTAATGGCAGATACTGGTGTTATATCCCCCCTGATCACTGTAGTACGCCTGGTGCCAGAAACTGGTGTTATATCCCCCCCTGATCCCTGTAGTATGACTTGGGCCAGATAATGTTATTATATTCCCCCCAGATCCCTGTAGTGCGCCTGGTGCCAGATGCTGGTGTTATATTCCCCCCCATCTCTGTATTACGCCTGGTGCCAGATACTAGTGTTATGCCCCCCTGATACCTGTATTACACCTGGTGCCAGATACTGGTGTTTTATTTCCCCTGATCCCTGTAGTACACCTGGTGCCAGATACTGGTGTTTGATACCTGTAGTCCGCCTGGTGCCAGATATTCGTGTTGTAGCCCCACTGATCCCTCTAGTACACCTGGTGCCATATATTGGTGCTATATCCTCCCTTATCCCTGTAGTACGCCGGGTACCAGATACTGGTGTTAAATCCTCCCCTGATCCCTGTAGTATGCCTGGTACCAGATACTGATGTTATATCCCCCCTGATCCCTGTAGTATGCCTGGTACCAGATACTGATGTTATATCCCCCCTGATCTCTGTAGTACGCCTGGTGACAGATACTGGTGTCATATCCCCCCTGATTCATGTATTACACCTGGTACCAGATACTGATGTTATATCCCCCTAATCCCTGTAGTATGCCTGATGACAGACTCTGGTGTCATATCCCCCCTGATTCATGTATTACGCCTGGTGCCAGATACTGGTGTGTATCCTCCCCTGATCACTGTAGTACGCCTCGTGCCAGATACTGGTGTTGTAGCCTCCCCTGATCTCTGTAGTGCACCTGGTGCCAGATACTGGTGTTATATCCCCCCTGATCCCTGTGGTGCGCCTGGTGCCAGATACTGATGTTATATCCCCCCTGATCCCTGTAGTACCCCTGGTGCAAGATACTGGTGTTATAACCTCCACTGATCTATGTAGTGTGCCTGGTGCCAGATACTGGTATAATATCCCCCCTGATCCCTGTAGTGCGCCTGGTGCCAGATACTGGTGTTATATCCCCCCTGATCCCTGTAGTGCGCCAGGTGCCAGATTCTGGTGTTATATCCCCCCTCATCCCTGTAGTATGCTTGGTGCCAGCTACTGGTGATATATCCCCCCACAATCCCTGTATTATTCCTGGTGCCAGATACTAGTGTTATATCCCCCCTGATCCATGTATTACGCCTGGTGCCAGATACTGGCGATATAGCCCCATTGATCCCTGTAGTACGCCTGGTATCAGATTCTGGTGTTATATCCCCCCTGATCCCTGTAGTATGCCTGATGACAGACACTGGTGTCATATCCCCCCTTATCTCTGTAGTACGCCGGGTGCCAGATACTGGTGTTTGATCCCTGTAGTATGCCTGGTGCCAGATTCTGGTGTTATATCCCCTCCGATCCCTGTAGTACGCCTGGTACCAGATACTTGTGTTATTCCCCCCCCCCATCTCTGTAGTACGCCAGGTGCCAGATACTGATGTTATATCCCCTCTGATCCATGTAGTACTCCTGGATCCAGATACTGGTGTTATATCCTCCCCTGATCCCTGTAGTACGCCTGGTACCACATGCTGATGTTATATCCCCCCTGATCCCTGTATTACGCCTGGTGCCATATACTGGTGTTATATCCCCCCTGATCCCTGTAGTATGCCTGGTGCCAGATACTGGTGTTATATCCCACCTAATCCATGTAGTATACCTGGTGCCAGATACTGGTGTTATGCCCCCTATGATCCTTGTAGTACCCCTGGTGCCAGATACTGATGTTATATCCCCTCTGAACCATGTAGTATGCCTGGTGCCAGATACTGGTGTTACATCCCCCCTGATCCATGTAGTACCCCTGGTACCAGATACTTTTGTTATATCCCCCCCATGATCTCTGTAGTACGCCTGGTGCCAGATACTGGTGTTATATCCCCCCTCATCCCTTTAGTACGTCTGGTGCCAGATACTGGTGTTATATCCCTCCTGATCCCTGTAGTATGCCTGGTGCCAGGTACTGGTGTTATATCCTCCCTGATTCATGTATTACGCCTGGTGCCAGAAACTGGTGTGATATCCTCCCTGATCCCTGCAGTACACCTGGTACCAGATACTGGTGTTGTAGCCTCCCCTGATCTCTATAGTGCGCCTGGAGACAGATACTGGTGTTATATCCCCCCTGATCCCTGTAGTATGCCTGGTGCCAGATACTGGTGTTATATCCCCCCTAATCCCTGTAGTATGCCTGGTGCCAGATACTGGTGTTATATCACCCCTGATCACTGTAGTATGCCTGGTGCCAGATACTGGTGTTATATCCAACCTAATCCCTGTAGTATGCTTGGTGCCAGATACTGGTGATATATCCGCCTCCCCGATCCTTGTAGTGCGCCTGGTGCCAGATACTGGTGTTATATCCCCCTTGATCCCTGTAGTATGCCTGGTGCCAGATACTAGTGTTATATCCCCCCTGATCCCTGTAGTATGCCTGGTGCCAGATACTGGTGTTATATCCAACCTAATCCCTGTAGTATGCTTGGTGCCAGATACTGGTGATATATCCCCCCCGATCCTTGTAGTATGCCTGGTGACAGATACTGGTGTTATAGCCTCCTCTGATCTCTGTAGTGTGCCTGGTGCCAGATACTGGTGTTACATCCCTCTGATCCGTGTAGTATGGTTGGTGCCAGATACTGGTGATATATCCCCCCGATCCTTGTAGTGCGCCTGGTGCCAGATACTGGTGTTATATCCCCCCCAATCCCTGTATTACTCCTGGTGCCAGATACTGGTGTTATATCCCCCCCAGATCTCTGTAGTATGCCTGGTGCCAGATGCTAATGTTATATTCCCCCTGATCCCTGTATTACGCCTGGTGCCAGATACTGGTGTTATATCCCCCCCCCCCCGATCCCTGTTTTACACCTGGTGCCAGATACTGGTGTTATATCCCCCCTGATCCCTGTAGTATGCCTGGTGATAGGAACTGGTGTTATATTGACCCACCTAATCCATGTAGTATACCTGGTGCCAGATACTGGTGTTATGCCCCCTATGATCCTTGTAGTACCCCTGGAGCCAGATACTGGTGTTATATCCCCTCTGAATCATGTAGTATGCCTGGTGCCAGATACTGGTGTTACATCCCTCCTGATCCCTGTAGTATGCCTGGTGCCAGATACTGGTGTTATATCCTCCCTGATTCATGTATTACGCCTGGTGCCAGAAACTGGTGTGATATCCCCCTTGATCCCTGCAGTACACCTGGTGCCAGATACTGGTGTTGTAGCCTCCCCTGATCTCTGTAGTGCGCCTGGAGACAGATACTGGTGTTATATCCCCCCTGATCCCTGTAGTATGCCTGGTGCCAGATACTGGTGTTATACCCCCCCTGATCCCTGTAGTATGCCTGGTGCCAGATACTGGTGTTATATCCCCCCTGATCACTGTAGTATGCCTGGTGCCAGATACTGGTGTTATATCCAACCTAATCCCTGTAGTATGCTTGGTGCCAGATACTGGTGATATATCCCCCTCCCCGATCCTTGTAGTGCGCCTGGTGCCAGATACTGGTGTTATATCCCCCCTGATCCCTGTAGTATGCCTGGTGCCAGATACTGGTGTTATATCCCACCTGATCACTGTAGTATGCCTGGTGCCAGATACTGGTGTTATATCCAACCTAATCCCTGTAGTATGCTTGGTGCCAGATACTGGTGATATATCCCCCCCCCATCCTTGTAGTGCGCCTGGTGCCAAATACTGGTGTTATATCCCCCCTGATCCCTGTAGTACGCCTGGTGACAGATACTGGTGTTATAGCCTCCCCTGATCTCTGTAGTGTGCCTGGTGCCAGATACTGGTGTTATATCCCTCTGATCCCTGTAGTATGCTTGGTGCCAGATACTGGTGATATATCCCCCCGATCCTTGTAGTACGCCTGGTGCCAGATACTGGTGTTATATCCCCCCCAATCCCTGTATTACTCCTGGTGCGAGATACTGGTGTTATATCCCCCCTGATCCATGTAGTACGCCTGGTGACAGAAACCGGTGTTATATCCCCCCCAATCCCTGTATTACTCCTGGTGCCAGATACTGGTGTTATATCCCCCCCAGATCTCTGTAGTATGCCTGGTGCCAGATGCTAATGTTACATTCCCCCTGATCCCTGTATTACGCCTGGTGCCAGATACTGGTGTTATATCCCCCCCCCCCCGATCCCTGTTTTACACCTGGTGCCAGATACTGGTGTTATATCTCCCCCCGATCCCTGTGTTACACCTGGTGCCAAATACTGGTGTTATATCTCCCCCTGATCCCTCTATTACACCTGGTGCCAGATACTGGTGTTATATCTCCCCTGATCCCTGTAGTATGCCTGATGCCAGATACTGGTGTTATTCCCCCCCCCCCTACATCTCTGTAGTACGCCAGGTGCCGCATATTGGTGTTATATGCCCCCAGATCCATTTAGTACCCCTGGTTCCGGATACTGGTGTTATATCCTCCCCCTGATCTCTGTAGTACGCCTGGTGCCAGATACTAGTGTTATATCCCCCCTGATCCCTGTAGTATGCCTGATGCCAGATACTGGTGTTATATCCCCCCTGATCCCTGTAGTATGCCTGGTGCCAAGTACTGGTGTTATATCGAACCCCCCTAATCCCTGTAGTATACCTGGTGCCAGATACTGGTGTTTTATCCCCCCCGATCCTTGTAGTGCGCCTGGTGCCAGATACTGGTGTTATATCCCCCCTGGTCCATGTAATGCATCTGGTACCAGATACTGGTGTTATCCCCCTCCCATCTCTGTAGTATGCCTGGTGCCAGATACTGGAGTTATATCCCCTCTGATCCCTGTAGTAAGCCTGGTGCCAGATACTGGATTTATATCCCCCCTGATCCCTGTAGTATGCCTGGTGACAGATACTGGAGTTATATCCCCCCTGATCCCTGTAGTATGCCTGGTGCCAGATACTGGAGTTATATCCCCCCTGATCCCTGTAGTAAGCCTGGTGCCAGATACTGGAGTTATATCCCCCCTGATCCCTGTAGTATGCCTGGTGCCAAGTACTGGAGTTATATCCCCCCTTATCCCTGTAGTACGCCTGGGGCCAGATACTGGAGTTATATCCCCCCTGATCCCTGTAGTACGCCTGGTGCCAAATACTGGAGTTATATCCCCCCTGATCCCTGTAGTAAGCCTGGTGCCAGATACTGGAGTTATATCCCCCCTGATCCCTGTAGTATGCCTGTTGCCAGATACTGGAGTTATATCCCCCCTGATCCCTGTAGTATGCCTGGTGCCAGATACTGGAGTTATATCCCCTCTGATTCCTGTAGTAAGCCTGGTGCCAGATACTGGAGTTATATCCCCCCTGATCCCTGTAGTATGCCTGGTGCCAGATACTGGAGTTATATCCCCCCTGATCCCTGTAGTATGCCTGGTGCCAGATACTGGAGTTATATCCCCCCTGATCCCTGTAGTATGCCTGGTGCCAGATACTGGTGTTATATCCCCCCTGATTCCTGTAGTATGCCTGGTGCCAAGTACTGGTGTTATATCGACCCCCCCTAATCCCTGTATTACTCCTGGTGACAGATACTGGAGTTATATCCCCCCTGATCCATGTAGTACGCCTGGTGCCAGATACTGGTGTTATATCCCCCCTGATCCCTGTAGTAAGCCTGGTGCCAGATACTGGAGTTATATCCCCTCTGATCCCTGTAGTACGCCTGGTGCCAGATACTGGAGTTATATCCCCCCTGATCCCTGTAGTAAGCCTGGTGCCAGATACTGGAGTTATATCCCCCCTGATCCCTGTAGTACGCCTGGTGCCAGATACTGGAGTTATATCCCCCCTGATCCCTGTAGTACGCCTGGTGCCAGATACTGGAGTTATATCCCCCCTGATTCCTGTAGTATGCCTGGTGCCAAGTACTGGTGTTATATCGACCCCCCCTAATCCCTGTATTACTCCTGGTGACAGATACTGGAGTTATATCCCCCCTGATCCATGTAGTACGCCTGGTGCCAGATACTGGTGTTATATCCCCCCTGATCCCTGTAGTAAGCCTGGTGCCAGATACTGGAGTTATATCCCCCCTGATCCCTGTAGTAAGCCTGGTGCCAGATACTGGAGTTATATCCCCCCTGATCCCTGTAGTACGCCTGGTGCCAGATACTGGAGTTATATCCCCCCTGATTCCTGTAGTATGCCTGGTGCCAAGTA
The DNA here is from genome assembly GCF_046119375.1 of Phyllobates terribilis. Lineage (NCBI taxonomy): Eukaryota > Metazoa > Chordata > Amphibia > Anura > Dendrobatidae > Phyllobates > Phyllobates terribilis. The sequence goes on along the minus strand of NW_027362763.1, from coordinate 13,277,985 downwards.
CTGGTGTTATATCGACCCCCCCTAATCCCTGTATTACTCCTGGTGACAGATACTGGAGTTATATCCCCCCTGATCCATGTAGTACGCCTGGTGCCAGATACTGGAGTTATATCCCCCCTGATCCCTGTAGTAAGCCTGGTGCCAGATACTGGAGTTATATCCCCCCTGATCCCTGTACTACGCCTGGTGCCAGATACCAGTGTTATATCCCCCCTGATCCCTGTAGTACGCCTGGTGCCAGATACTGGAGTTATATCCCCCCTGATTCCTGTAGTATGCCTGGTGCCAAGTACTGGTGTTATATCGACCCCCCCCAATCCCTGTATTACTCCTGGTGACAGATACTGGTGTTATATCCCCCATGATCCCTGTAGTATGTCTTGTGCCAGACACTAGTGTTATGTCCACCCACCTTCTCCACAGTATAACATAGGCACAGATTAATTTATTACATCGGCAGAGATTTTTGTCGGCATTCACAGCACTGGTGAAGTAGATCCTGGTGTTAATGGTGACAGGCGTCCCCACCTTAGTCTCATGGACGCAATTATAAGGGCACAGATGATGCAAAATTTTTAGGCTTACACTGAGGTGACGAGGGGGACACTTAATTATTTTTGATCCTGTGCCATCCTCATATGGTCGTGCATGGTATAACATGGGCACAGACAGTGGTATAACATGGGTACAGACTGTGGTAAAACATGGGCAAAGACTTTGGTATGACATGGGCACAGACTTTGGTATGACATGGGCACAGACTGGTATAACATGGACACAGACTTTGGTATATCATGGGCACAGACTGGTATAACATGGGCACAGACTTTGGTATAACATGGACACAGACTGTGGTATAACATGGACACAGACTTTGGAATGACATGGGCACAGACTTTGGTATGACATGGGCACAGACTGGTATAACATGGACACAGACTGGTATAACATGGGCACAGACTTTGGTATAACATGGGCATAGACTGTGGTATAACATGGACACAGACTGTGGTATAACATGGACACAGACTTTGGAATGACATGGGCACAGACTTTGGTATGACATGGGCACAGACTGGTATAACATGGACACAGACTGGTATAACATGGGCACAGACTTTGGTATAACATGGGCATAGACTGTGGTATATCATGGGCACAGACTGGTATAACATGGACACAGACTTTGGTATATCATGGGCACAGACTGGTATAACATGGGCACAGACTTTGGTATAACATGGACACAGACTTTGGTATAACATGGGCATAGACTGTGGTATAACATGGGCACAGACTGTGGTATAACATGGACACAGACTGTGTTATAACATGGACACAGACTTTGGAATGACATGGGCACAGACTTTGGTATATCATGGGCACAGACTGGTATAACATGGACACAGACTTTGGTATGACATGGGCTCAGTCTGTGGTATAACATGGGCACAGATAAGATTTGTCATGTTTATGAGGCTCCTTGTTTTCAGGGCGCCTCTTTGATGAAGTGCGGCGGGAGGTGAGAAGAATGGCAGGTAAGGAGCCATCCGTACTAATAATCCTGCAGAGATCAGTCTCACGGTTCTGTCCTGCGGTGACGTCCCCCCCGAACCGCGCCGTGGTGATGACAGCCCCCCCCCCCCCTCGACGCCTGAAGTTTTTGTGTCTCTCCGGAAAATCTACTATAGATAGATTCAGGGATGTGTTGGTGACCGCCCCTGTGGGATCTGTCATGGTGGCCTTATCTGTGTCAGAACCCTCGGTGATGGCCACCAGCAGATTCAGGGATGTGTTGGTGACCGCCCCTGTGGGATCTGTCATGGTGGCCTTATCTGTGTCAGGACCCTCGGTGATGGCCACCAGCAGATTCAGGGATGTGTTGGTGACCGCCCCTGTGGGATCTGTCATGGTGGCCTTATCTGTGTCAGGACCCTCGGTGATGGCCACCAGCAGATTCAGGGATGTGTTGGTGACCGCCCCTGTGGGATCTGTCATGGTGGCCTTATCTGTGTCAGAACCCTCGGTGATGGCCACCAGCAGATTCAGGGATGTGTTGGTGACCGCCCCTGTGGGATCTGTCATGGTGGCCTTATCTGTGTCAGAACCCTCGGTGATGGCCACCAGCAGATTCAGGGATGTGTTGGTGACCGCCCCTGTGGGATCTGTCATGGTGGCCTTATCTGTGTCAGGACCCTCGGTGATGGCCACCAGCAGATTCAGGGATGTGTTGGTGACCGCCCCTGTGGGATCTGTCATGGTGGCCTTATCTGTGTCAGGACCCTCGGTGATGGCCACCAGCAGATTCAGGGATGTGTTGGTGACCGCCCCTGTGGGATCTGTCATGGTGGCCTTATCTGTGTCAGAACCCTCGGTGATGGCCACCAGCAGATTCAGGGATGTGTTGGTGACCGCCCCTGTGGGATCTGTCATGGTGGCCTTATCTGTGTCAGAACCCTCGGTGATGGCCACCAGCAGATTCAGGGATGTGTTGGTGACCGCCCCTGTGGGATCTGTCATGGTGGCCTTATCTGTGTCAGAACCCTCGGTGATGGCCACCAGCAGATTCAGGGATGTGTTGGTGACCGCCCCTATGGGATCTGTCATGGTGGCCTTATCTGTGTCAGAACCCTCGGTGATGGCCACCAGCAGATTCAGGGATGTGTTGGTGACCGCCCCTGTGGGATCTGTCATGGTGGCCTTATCTGTGTCAGAACCCTCGGTGATGGCCACCAGCAGATTCAGGGATGTGTTGGTGACCGCCCCTATGGGATCTGTCATGGTGGCCTTATCTGTGTCAGAACCCTCGTTGATGGCCACCAGCAGATTCAGGGATGTGTTGGTGACCGCCCCTGTGGAATCTGTCATGGTGGCCTTATCTGTGTCAGAACCCTCGGTGATGGCCACCAGCAGATTCAGGGATGTGTTGGTGACCGCCCCTGTGGGATCTGTCATGGTGGCCTTATCTGTGTCAGAACCCTCGGTGATGGCCACCAGCAGATTCAGGGATGTGTTGGTGACCGCCCCTGTGAGATCTGTCATGGTGGCCTTATCTGTGTCAGAACCCTCGGTGATGGCCACCAGCAGATTCAGGGATGTGTTGGTGACCGCCCCTGTGGGATCTGTCATGGTGGCTCTATCTGTGTCAGGACCCTCGGTGATGGCCACCAGCAGATTCAGGGATGTGTTGGTGACCGCCCCTGTGGGATCTGTCATGGTGGCCTTATCTGTGTCAGAACCCTCGGTGATGGCCACCAGCAGATTCAGGGATGTGTTGGTGACCGCCCCTGTGGGATCTGTCATTGTGGCTCTATCTGTGTCAGGACCCTCGGTGATGGCCGCCAGTAGATTCAGGGATGTGTTGGTGACCGCCCCTGTGGGATCTGTCATTGTGGCTCTATCTGTGTCAGGACCCTCGCTGATGGCCACCAGCAGATTCAGGGATGTGTTGGTGACCGCCCCTGTGGGATCTGTCATTGTGGCTCTATCTGTGTCAGGACCCTCGGTGATGGCCGCCAGTAGATTCAGGGATGTGTTGGTGACCGCCCCTGTGGGATCTGTCATGGTGGCCTTATCTGTGTCAGAACCCTCGGTGATGGCCACCAGCAGATTCAGGGATGTGTTGGTGACCGCCCCTGTGGGATCTGTCATGGTGGCCTTATCTGTGTCAGGACCCTCGGTGATGGCCACCAGCAGATTCAGGGATGTGTTGGTGACCGCCCCTGTGGGATCTGTCATTGTGGCTCTATCTGTGTCAGGACCCTCGGTGATGGCCGCCAGTAGATTCAGGGATGTGTTGGTGACCGCCCCTGTGGGATCTGTCATTGTGGCTCTATCTGTGTCAGGACCCTCGGTGATGGCCACCAGCAGATTCAGGGATGTGTTGGTGACCGCCCCTGTGGGATCTGTCATTGTGGCTCTATCTGTGTCAGGACCCTCGGTGATGGCCACCAGCAGATTCAGGGATGTGTTGGTGACCGACACTGTGAGATCTGTCATTGTGGCTCTATCTGTGTCAGGACCCTCGGTGATGGCCACCAGCAGATTCAGGGATGTGTTGGTGACCGCCCCTGTGGGATCTGTCATGGTGGCCTTATCTGTGTCAGAACCCTCGGTGATGGCCACCAGCAGATTCAGGGATGTGTTGGTGACCGCCCCTGTGGGATCTGTCATGGTGGCCTTATCTGTGTCAGAACCCTCGGTGATGGCCACCAGCAGATTCAGGGATGTGTTGGTGACCGCCCCTGTGGGATCTGTCATGGTGGCCTTATCTGTGTCAGAACCCTCGGTGATGGCCACCAGCAGATTCAGGGATGTGTTGGTGACCGCCCCTGTGGGATCTGTCATGGTGGCCTTATCTGTGTCAGGACCCTCGGTGATGGCCACCAGCAGATTCAGGGATGTGTTGGTGACCGCCCCTGTGGGATCTGTCATGGTGGCTCTATCTGTGTCAGGACCCTCGGTGATGGCCACCAGCAGATTCAGGGATGTGTTGGTGACCGCCCCTGTGGGATCTGTCATGGTGGCTCTATCTGTGTCAGGACCCTCGGTGATGGCCACCAGCAGATTCAGGGATGTGTTGGTGACCGCCCCTGTGGGATCTGTCATGGTGGCTCTATCTGTGTCAGGACCCTCAGTGATGGCCACCAGCAGATTCAGGGATGTGTTGGTGACCGCCCCTGTGGGATCTGTCATGGTGGCTCTATCTGTGTCAGGACCCTCGGTGATGGCCACCAGCAGATTCAGGGATGTGTTGGTGACCGCCCCTGTGGGATCTGTCATGGTGGCTCTATCTGTGTCAGGACCCTCAGTGATGGCCACCAGCAGATTCAGGGATGTGTTGGTGACCGCCCCTGTGGGATCTGTCATGGTGGCTCTATCTGTGTCAGAACCCTCGGTGATGGCCGCCAGTAGAGGGTCAAGGACACCAATAGACATTTAATAAAGCCGTGGGACTAATGGTGGTAAACAAATCCTGACAACCTCCCGACCGTGATGCAAATTCTTCTTTCTTCTAGATTTTTGCATTGCCTGCGGCGATCTCGATGTCGCCACCCTGCACCCCCTCTTTATCGGGGCGCTGTGCAGCAGATGTACGGTAATTATCGCAGCACTAATATGGAGGGCGTATGACCAATCTGATATACAGAGGTCACGAGTCAGTACTCATCTGAGCCCAATCATTCTATATCGACCACTTGGCTGTTTCTGCCCCCCATTATAGAGCTGGTTCCTGAGCTGGGGCTACCATATAGGTGGGGATGGGCGGCAGAGTTACTGCAGCATCTGCATCTCCGGGGAACAGATTCTAATATGCAGTAAGAGGAGCTGCTGGAGGTGAGAGAAATGCAGAAATATGTGATAATGAAGGACACATTCACACATCTTATACAACAGCAGAGAAGAACGGATCCTGTGCGATTCAGTGGGGAGGCAGTGCCAGTCCTGGCCTCCAGGTGGCAGTGAAACCTACATATTTTGTTCATTGGTATAATAGGAAGTACTTTGCTGCCACCTGCTGGTCAGACTAGATACTGTCATTATTGAATTTTTGTAATTTACTGAATCTTCAGACTTGTTAATTTCTCCGGTCATCGGATTTATCTTGTCTTGTGTGCACATATCAAACTGTCTACATGGGGAACAAAAACCTTTTGCGTTCCAGGTGTTTCTGTGTGGACTGTGTGGACTTGTTGGTGGGACAAGGTACAGCTCAGAAGGCTAAAGAGCAAAACCCCTGGGACTGCTACATGTGCAGAGAGGAGGGCGTCCATGATTTACTGCAGAGACGAGAAGACTGGGCCAACCACCTGCAGTGTCTGCTGTCCAACACCCACGACCTGGACTATGTGAGCGCACACGGGGGGGGGGGGGGGGGGGGGCCACGGGGTCCGACACATGGCAGATGAAGGGTTAATGGGAATTACACAATATTTCATATGCATTTAACAGGACCCACCAGCGCTTTATCCCCCAGTACCAGCGAAGAGGAGGAAGCCCATACGAGTGCTGTCCCTCTTTGATGGAATTGCTACAGGTGAGCCGAGCTGCGGACTTTCACAGCAGCGCAGAGTATTTCAGGAGACGGGTGTGAGCCAGACGTGAATCAGGATCCACCAGCAGCTCAAAGGTTTCCATTAGGCTGCAATTGAGCTTGGACGGAGCCTCGTCCCCAGAAGCACAGAGTATTTCAGGAGAGGGGCGTGTGGTTGTTTCCTCCATTATATAAATGACCGTGAAGTAATAAGAGAATTAGGATTCCCCCGTGGCACAGAGTATTTCAGGAGATTATAGGGCTGATCTAGTGGAGGTCACAGGCTGATAGTTACATAGTGGAAGGGGGAAGATCATGAGCAGCACAGAGTATTTCAGGAGAGAAAAGTTCTACGTAATGGCGGTCAGGGACCTACCTGTCCATTCATATGATGATGATGGAGAGGACAAAATGGAGAAAATACGGAGAAAATGCCTGAGGTTTCATAGCAGAAAAATATCTACAGAGTCCAGAAATCACAGCAGATAATCTGCCCATCTCATACGTATCCATCATATCCACAGGACTGCTGGTGCTGAAGACCCTGGGAATAGGAGTACAGCGATATATCGCCTCCGAGGTGTGTGAGGACGCCATCGCCGTGGGAAGAAGACGTCACCCGGGAGAGATCACATATGTGGGTGACGTGCAGAATATCACCCGCAAACAGGTCAGCGATGAGGGGCAATATCAGAGAAAGCAGCGGGTGATCACCCTGAATAAGAAATCAGCAAAAGTACTATAATACCGCTCCCATATACAAGAATATAACTACTATAATACTGCTCCTATATACAAGAATATATCTACTATAATACTGCTCCCTATGTACAAGAATATAACTACTATAATACTGCTCCCTATGTACAAGAATATAACTACTATAATACTGCTCCCATATACAAGAATATAACTACTATAATACTGTCCCCTATGTACAAGAATATAACTACTATAATACTGCTCCCTATGTACAAGAATATAACTACTATAATACTGCCCCTATGTACAAGAATATAACTACTATAATACTGCTCTAATGTACAAGAATATAACTACTATAATACTGCTCTAATGTACAAGAATATAACTACTATAATACTGCTCCTATGTACAAGAATATAACTACTATAATACTGCTCCTATGTACAAGAATATAACTACTATAATACTGCCCCCTATGTACAAGAATATAACTACTATAATACTGCCCCCTATGTACAAGAATATAACTACTATAATACTGCTCTAATGTACAAGAATATAACTACTATAATACTGCTCCTATGTACAAGAATATAACTACTATAATACTGCCCCCTATGTACAAGAATATAACTACTATAATACTGCCCCCTATGTACAAGAATATAACTACTATAATACTGCTCCCTATGTACAAGAATATAACTACTATAATACTGCTCTAATGTACAAGAATATAACTACTATAATACTGCCCCTATGTACAAGAATATAACTACTATAATACTGCCCCCTATGTACAAGAATATAACTACTATAATACTGCCCCTATGTACAAGAATATAACTACTATAATACTGCCCCTATGTACAAGAATATAACTACTATAATACTGCCCCCTATGTACAAGAATATAACTACTATAATACTGCCCCTATGTACAAGAATATAACTACTATAATACTGCCCCTATGTACAAGAATATAACTACTATAATACTGCCCCTATGTACAAGAATATAACTACTATAATACTGCTCCTATGTACAAGAATATAACTACTATAATACTGCCCCTATGTACAAGAATATAACTACTATAATACTGCTCCTATGTACAAGAATATAATTACTATAATACTGCTCCCTATGTACAAGAATATATCTACTATAATACTGCCCCCTATGTACAAGAATATAACTACTATAATACTGCTCCTATGTACAAGAATATAACTACTATAATACTGCTCCTATGTACAAGAATATAACTACTATAATACTGCCCTATGTACAAGAATATAACTACTATAATACTGCTCCTATATACAAGAATATAACTACTATAATACTGCTCCTATGTACAAGAATATAACTACTATAATACTGCTCCTATGTACAAGAATATAATTACTATAATACTGCCCCTATGTACAAGAATATAACTACTATAATACTGCCCTTATGTACAAGAATATAACTACTATAATACTGCTCCTATGTACAAGAATATAACTACTATAATACTGCTCCTATGTACAAGAATATAACTACTATAATACTGCTCCTATGTACAAGAATATAACTACTATAATACTGCTCCTATGTACAAGAATATAACTACTATAATACTGCTCCCTATGTACAAGAATATAACTACTATAATACTGCCCCCTATGTACAAGAATATATCTACTATAATACTGCCCCCTATGTACAAGAATATAACTACTATAATACTGCTCCTATGTACAAGAATATAACTACTATAATACTGCTCCTATGTACAAGAATATAACTACTATAATACTGCTCCTATGTACAAGAATATAACTACTATAATACTGCCCCCTATGTACAAGAATATAACTACTATAATACTGCTCCTATGTACAAGAATATAACTACTATAATACTGCCCTATGTACAAGATTATAACTACTATAATACTGCCCTTATGTACAAGAATATAACTACTATAATACTGCTCCTATGTACAAGAATATAACTACTATAATACTGCCCCTATGTACAAGAATATAACTACTATAATACTGCTCCTATGTACAAGAATATAACTACTATAATACTGCCCCTATGTACAAGAATATAACTACTATAATACTGCTCCTATGTACAAGAATATAACTACTATAATACTGCTCCTATGTACAAGAATATAGCTACTATAATACTGCTCCTATGTACAAGAATATAACTACTATAATACTGCTCCTATGTACAAGAATATAACTACTATAATACTGCTCCTATGTACAAGAATATAACTACTATAATACTGCCCCCTATGTACAAGAATATAACTACTATAATACTGCTCCTATGTACAAGAATATAACTACTATAATACTGCTCCTATGTACAAGAATATAACTACTATAATACTGCTCCTATGTACAAGAATATAACTACTATAATACTGCTCCTATGTACAAGAATATAACTACTATAATACTGCCCCCTATGTACAAGAATATAACTACTATAATACTGCTCCTATGTACAAGAATATAACTACTATAATGATCTTTTTATTTAAAACTGACAACCAAATATTACAGAATAATTACATTAAAATCACAAAATAATAAATATTAAAGAAAATAAATCCTGTGTTGTTACATCACTTACACAATAATATTAGATAACATTGATAAATCCCGCCACATGAATGTTCCTCCAGTTCACATTACCGGAGTTAATCTTTATGTCCTTCTTATACACTGACTTGAGACTTTCCAGGATCTTATACCTGACACTATCACAGGACGGGACCTCCTTATTGATGAGCAGGCAGCACCGTGCACACCACAGATGATAGATGGTCACCACATTTATTACATATAGTGAGCTTCGGTTATACGCCCTGAGCTCAGGCTGGAAGTCTCCGTACAGCAGCTGACCATACGACTGTCCCACCAGGTGCCGTAACTTTAGGGACAAGGACACACACTCCCATACCTGCATACTGAAGGGACACTCTGGCAGCAGATGCTCCATGGTCTCCTGTATATGGGGACACTCTAGAAGCAGATGCTCCATGGTCTCCTGTATATGGGGACACTCTAGAAGCAGATGCTCCATAGTCTCCTGTATATGGGGACACTCTAGCAGCAGATGCTCCATGGTCTCCTGTATATGGGGACACTCTAGAAGCAGATGCTCCATAGTCTCCTGTATACAGGGACACTCTAGCAGCAGATGCTCCATGGTCTCCTGTATATGGGGACACTCTAGAAGCAGATGCTCCATAGTCTCCTGCATATGGGGACACTCTAGAAGCAGATGCTCCATAGTCTCCTGTATATGGGGGCACTCTAGAAGCAGATGCTCCATAGTCTCCAGCATATGGGGACACTCTAGAAGCAGATGCTCCATAGTCTCCTGTATATGGGGGCACTCTAGAAGCAGATGCTCCATAGTCTCCTGCATATGGGGACACTCTAGAAGCAGATGCTCCATAGTCTCCAGCATATGGGGACACTCTAGAAGCAGATGCTCCATAGTCTCCAGCATATGGGGACACTCTAGAAGCAGATGCTCCATAGTCTCCTGTATATGGGGGCACTCTAGAAGCAGATGCTCCATAGTCTCCTGCATATGGGGACACTCTAGAAGCAGATGCTCCATAGTCTCCTGTATATGGGGGCACTCTAGAAGCAGATACTCCATAGTCTCCTGTATATGGGGACACTCTAGCAGCAGATGCTCCATGGTCTCCTGTATATGGGGACACTCTAGCAGCAGATGCTCCATAGTCTCCTGTATATGGGGACACTCTAGCAGCAGATGCTCCATAGTCTCCTGTATACGGGGACACTCTAGCAGCAGATGCTCCATGGTCTCCTGTATATGGGGGCACTCTAGCAGCAGATGCTCCATAGTCTCCTGTATATGGGGGCACTCTTCTCTAGGACAGGGTCTGTCTGATACATTCCTGCACTTTAGGTTATCTCTGACGTACATCTTACCATGGAGCCCCAGCCACGCCACATCTCTCATATGAGTGGGAATTCTGGGATCTAGGACGTTTTTTGCAGCCTGTTTTACATCTAGACTTGGGGCGCCCCTCAATTGAACATGGACACTAAAGTGAGATGACAGCACGTTCTTATACAACTCCTTCCTACTGAGCTGCCTGACGTCCTCATACAGGATCCTCCATCTAATAACCTTACTTATTACATGGACACCATACCAAGAAACATTATTCTTTAGTCGTCCTGAGATTCTCTTGATGGGGTCCCCTACCGACCACACGGACACAAACTGCTGGATCTGGCTCTTAAACAAACAAGACCATGGCGTCTTCTCTGAATTCTTACAAAAAGAGAAATTCTTCATAAGAAACATGAGATTAAATAAGAGCTCAGGACAGGGCATGGAGAGACCACCCTCCTTATGGGGGAGATAGACAATGTTTCTCCTGACCACATTCACTCTGTTACCCCACAAGAAGTGAAAGAAGACATTGGTAAGTCTGGGGAGTAACGCATCGGGCACCGGGAACACCACACTGATATAGAGGAAGAGCGGGAGCGGGAAGGTCTTCAGCAGGCGGACCTTCTCCAGATACGTCAGCTTCCAGTGTCTCCAGCTCTGCACCTTCTGCTCACACACCACCAGCTTCTCCTCCCAGTTCACCTTCCCATCATCTACAGCTCCAAACACTACTCCCAAAATCTTTATCTGATCCTGAACTGTTCTGAAGGGCACAGAGAAGACATCACTGTCACCCCCCAACCACAACGCCTCGCTCTTCTCCATGTTCACAGAGGAGTTAGACACATTGGAGAAGGCTGTCATCTCCTGCTGTAGCGCCGTACAGTCTTCTCTAGAAGACACCACCACCGACACGTCATCCGCATAGGCGCAGAACTTTACATCCTCCACTGTACTCTGCAGGCAACACCTCAGCCCTGTGAAACCTCTATGATCCTGCACTTTTCTGAGGAAAGGATCCAGACTGAAAACATACAACAATGGGCTGAGAGGACAGCCCTGCCTCACCCCTGACATGATCCTGAAGGGCTCAGCCAAGTGACCATTAATCAGCGGCAGGCTTACAGCCTCCTTATACACAACCTGCAGCCACTGCACAAACCGCACCGGGAGGCCATAGTGTAACAACACCTGGTACAGGTAGTCATGATGGACTCTATCAAAGGCTTTACTCTGGTCTAAGCCCACAATATACGCCCCCACATTGTGCTGCTTAATGTACGTCACAGCTTCTCTCACCAGCAGCAATGAGTCCTCTATCGTCCGACCCTTCACACCACACGTCTGGTTGGCGATGATCAGCTCACCCGCCACCTCACTCAGCCGATAATACAAGATCTTGGCCAGGATTTTATAGTCAGTGTTTAGCAAAGACAGTGGACGCCAGTTCTTTACATCTTTTAGATTTCCCTTCTTTGCTAAGAGAACAAGAACAGATCTATACTGGGACTGTAGGAGCTTCCCTGCAGAGAGGCAATCATTATAAACCTGCACCAGGTCCGGAGCCAACAAGTCCCTGAACTCTTTGTAAAACTCGCTGGTCAGGCCGTCCAGTCCTGGGCTCTTGTTGGCCTTTAAGGAGTCAATGCTCCTCTTCACCTCATCCTCAGTTATGGGATCGGCCATACTATCTGCCTGCACCAGGTCTAACGTAGGTAGGGACACCCCCTTCAGATAAGCTTTAATGTCATCCTTATTAATATGAGCCCCTTTATACAGATCTCTATAATAATCCCCAATGATCCTGTGGACTTTCTCCGGCTCTGACTGCTCCACCCCATTCTCATCTAACAAGCCAGTGATCAGCTTCTTACTAACCCTGTTCTTACAGGCAATAAAGGGATCTGGATTATGGACGCCCCAACTATCAAACTGTCCCTCCGCCTTGAGAGACTTGAGGCGATCGTACTGCAGCTCCCTCATCCGCTGCTTTATATGGCTGACGCTCCGTCCGTCCACCTCCTCACCACCATTCATCCTGCTGTATAGCCGGCTGAGGTGCAGTCTCAGGGCTGTGTATCTCATATACTCCATATTACTACGTCTCCTGGCTGCTCGTATAATAAACTGCTTGATGTCACTCTTCATGATCTCCCACCACTCAGCTGTGTCATCACACATACACTGGGTGGTCCTACGTTCATTATAGAATGTGGTGAAGGCCTCTCTGAACCGAGGATCTTGGACCACAGAGCTGTTCACCTTCCAGTACCCCTTTCCACAGACCACAGCTTGGGCCAAATCCAGCGTCACACTCACCATACAATGGTCCGAATACTCCAGGGGGCTGATCCTGTACTGAGAGCATCTCACCTCCCTCTTTATATACACCCGGTCTATCCTACTGGCATTACCACCCTTATGGTAAGTGTACGTCTTACTGGTATGATGAGACCCATAGGGGTCTACTAGGTGGGCCTGCTGGACTATATTATTAAGGAACGTCTCATCATATCTTAGTTGCTTATGACTGCTGGATCTGTCCACATTACAGGACACATTATTAAAGTCCCCACACAATATAAATACTTTAGATGTAAAGCAATATGGTTTCATGTGGTCAAATAGTTCCCTCCGCTCTTTCCTGGTCTGCGGAGCATAAATGTTTATCGCTCTATAATGGATGGAGTCCAATGTAAAGTCCAGCATCAGACAGCGACCCGGACAGATCTCCAGGACTCTGTCCACCTGGACATTCATGGTATTAAAGAGGACCCCCACACCGTCATTTCTCTCCAGACCGAAGGACCAGTATGACGGCCCAAGTCTCCAGTCTCTCTTGGCTGCATACACATGAGCATTGCTCTTCAAATACGTCTCCTGCAAGAAGAAGACGTCAGATCTCTCGTCAGACAAACGCTGGTAAATCGCCTGCCGCCGGCTCACAGTCCTCACACTGTTCACATTAATGGAGTTTATTCTCAGCTGCATCCTGATCACTTAGACTTTTTGGTCTTCTTCCTCCTTCCACTGCTGTCACCTGTAGTGCCCCATCTCTTTGTGGACACGGGAGGGTCAGGATCCCCCTCATCAGAGACGTTTTCGAGGACGCATGAAGGACTTTGCTCCATTTGTGACTCTTCATCTTGGTCTTCTCCCAGCACATTGTAACGTCCAGGACTTATCGCCAGCACTGGAGGCTCAGAGGTTTTCTGTACTGTTGTGACTTTTCTGGTGGGATCCACAGATGCATTTTTTCTTTTTACGGTCACAAAGCCTTCCTCATCCACACTGGACAGTGCAGGCGGACTAACTGCTTCCACAGATGTACTGGGCTGATGCTTGGATGGTTTGGTGACAGGCTTTCTGGACACCTTAGGCCTCTCTTTAACAACTGGCATTTTAGGCCCTACTTTAGTGGCTGATCGAAGCTTAGGTCTTATTATATTGGCTGATGGTGGTTTAGGTCTTTCTTTAGTGGCTGGTGGGCCTTTAGATGGTTCTTCAGTGGCTGGTGGTCCTAGTAGTGCAGCATCCGTTAGTACCTCAGACTCTGGAGCAGGTTCACTGATACTGTGACTTCTGTCCTCATCCATACCAGCTTCTGGGACATCAGAACCTCTGGTGACATCTTCCTGAATAACTTCTGAGGAGGCCTGGCCATTATATTTATTGTGCTCTGCATGCCGGCAATCCCGGAACGTATGCCCTGGTTCTGAGCACAGATTACAGATGACGGGTCCTGTGCATTTGTCCTTTGTATGACCTGACTGTCCACATAATGAGCATGTGATACGAGAGCAGTTTATGGCGAGATGCCGGCCCCCACATCTATGGCACAGACGTGGCTGACCAGGGTAGTAGCAGATCCCCCTCTCTGAGCCCAGGTAGAAGGAGTGCGGCAGATGTCTGGTCACACCGCTCTCTTGTATCAGCTGGATTTTCAGTGTATATCCTCCATTCCATATCTGCTCCTCATCATAGATCTTGTCAGGATGACTTCTCACTATGCACTGCCGGTTCAGCCAGTGCTGCAGATCCGCCACCGCCACCACCTCAGACTGGAACAGGACAGTGGCCGTTATCTCCTGCGGCTTAGACAGCTGGATACAATGGAGGTGATCCCAGATCTCATCTTCTCTGGTGTCATTATAGATGTTCCAGAACAAATCCAGATCGCACTGGAGCTTAAAGCTGATGTCATAGATCCTGCTGGATGGGATATGGATCAGAGCGTAGACCTCAGACGCATTGAACTTCATGAAGTCTTTTAGGAGAACTTTCCCAATGTAAATTCTGGATGGGATGTTCTCCTCTGGTCCTGTGTATTTTATCCTGACTGCGTTTTTCCTCTGAGGAGGGGGGTTCACTGGTCTGGTGACATTAGAGAACAGTCTCCTGAACTGATGGTCAGCAGATGGGTCAGTGCCGGAGCTTTCACCAGCCGCAGATGGGTCAGTGCCGGAGCTTTCACCAGCCGCAGGTGGATCAGTGCTGGAGATCTCCACCGCTGCTGGAGGATTAGTGCTGGAGCTCTCCCTAGCTCCATGATTACTGACACCTGACTGTGCTGCAACAACACCCAGATCTACTACTGATGGTTGCACAGTATTGTCTCCAGTCACTGACATGGAGGGTTCAGAGTCCATTACCCCTGCAGTGTGGTCTCCATCCGCTGACATACATGACATAGAGTCCATCACCACTGATTGCTGCACAGTATTATCTCCAGTCACTGACATGGAGGGTTCAGAGTCCATTACCCCTGCAGTGTGGTCTCCATCCACTGACATACATGACATAGAGTCCATCACCACTGATTGCTGCACAGTATTATCTCCAGTCACTGACATGGAGGGCTCAGAGTCCATTACCCCTGCAGTGTGGTCTCCATCCACTGACACACATGACATAGAGTCCATTACCACTGATTGCTGCACAGTATTATCTCCAGTCACTGACATGGAGGGTTCAGAGTCCATTACCCCTGCAGTGTGGTCTCCATCCACTGACATACATGACATAGAGTCCATCACCACTGATTGCTGCACAGTATTGTCTCCATTCACTGACATGGAGGGTTCAGAGTCCATTACCCCTGCAGTGTGGTCTCCATCCACTGACATACATGACATAGAGTCCATCACCACTGATTGCTGCACAGTATTATCTCCAGTCACTGACATGGAGGGCTCAGAGTCCATTACCCCTGCAGTGTGGTCTCCATCCACTGACACACATGACATAGAGTCCATCACCACTGATTGCTGCACAGTATTATCTCCAGTCACTGACATGGAGGGCTCAGAGTCCATTACCCCTGCAGTGTGGTCTCCATCCACTGACACACATGACATAGAGTCCATCACCACTGATTGCTGCACAGTATTATCTCCAGTCACTGACATGGAGGGTTCAGAGTCCATTACCCCTGCAGTGTGATCTCCATCCACTGACACACATGACATAGAGTCCATCACCACTGATTGCTGCACAGTATTATCTCCAGTCACTGACATGGAGGGTTCAGAGTCCATTACCCCTGCAGTGTGGTCTCCATCCACTGACATACATGACAGAGTCCATCACCACTGATTGCTGCACAGTATTGTCTCCAGTCACTGACATGGAGGGTTCAGAGTCCATTACCCCTGCAGTGTGGTCTCCATCCACTGACACACATGACATAGAGTCCATCACCACTGATTGCTGCACAGTATTATCTCCAGTCACTGACATGGAGGGCTCAGAGTCCATTACCCCTGCAGTGTGGTCTCCATCCACTGACACACATGACATAGAGTCCATCACCACTGATTGCTGCACAGTATTATCTCCAGTCACTGACATGGAGGGTTCAGAGTCCATTACCCCTGCAGTGTGGTCTCCATCCACTGACATACATGACATAGAGTCCATCACCACTGATTGCTGCACAGTATTATCTCCAGTCACTGACATGGAGGGTTCAGAGTCCATTACCACTGCAGTGTGGTCTCCATCCACTGACACACATGACATAGAGTCCATCACCACTGATTGCTGCACAGTATTATCTCCAGTCACTGACATGGAGGGTTCAGAGTCCATTACCCCTGCAGTGTGGTCTCCATCCACTGACACACATGACATAGAGTCCATCACCACTGATTGCTGCACAGTATTATCTCCAGTCACTGACATGGAGGGTTCAGAGTCCATTACCCCTGCAGTGTGGTCTCCATCCACTGACACACATGACATAGAGTCCATCACCACTGATTGCTGCACAGTATTATCTCCAGTCACTGACATGGAGGGCTCAGAGTCCATTACCCCTGCAGTGTGGTCTCCATCCACTGACACACATGACATAGAGTCCATCACCACTGATTGCTGCACAGTATTATCTCCAGTCACTGACATGGAGGGTTCAGAGTCCATTACCCCTGCAGTGTGGTCTCCATCCACTGACATACATGACATAGAGTCCATCACCACTGATTGCTGCACAGTATTATCTCCAGTCACTGACATGGAGGGTTCAGAGTCCATTACCACTGCAGTGTGGTCTCCATCCACTGACACACATGACATAGAGTCCATCACCACTGATTGCTGCACAGTATTATCTCCAGTCACTGACATGGAGGGTTCAGAGTCCATTACCCCTGCAGTGTGGTCTCCATCCACTGACACACATGACATAGAGTCCATCACCACTGATTGCTGCACAGTATTATCTCCAGTCACTGACATGGAGGGCTCAGAGTCCATTACCCCTGCAGTGTGGTCTCCATCCACTGACACACATGACATAGAGTCCATCACCACTGATTGCTGCACAGTATTATCTCCAGTCACTGACATGGAGGGTTCAGAGTCCATTACCCCTGCAGTGTGGTCTCCATCCACTGACACACATGACATAGAGTCCATCACCACTGATTGCTGCACAGTATTATCTCCAGTCACTGACATGGAGGGCTCAGAGTCCATTACCCCTGCAGTGTGGTCTCCATCCGCTGACATACATGACATAGAGTCCATCACCACTGATTGCTGCACAGTATTATCTCCAGTCACTGACATGGAGGGCTCAGAGTCCATTACCCCTGCAGTGTGGTCTCCATCCACTGACATACATGACATAGAGTCCATCACCACTGATTGCTGCACAGTATTATCTCCAGTCACTGACATGGAGGGCTCAGAGTCCATTACCACTGCAGTGTGGTCTCCATCCACTGACACACATGACATAGAGTCCATCACCACTGATTGCTGCACAGTATTATCTCCATTCACTGACATGGAGGGTTCAGAGTCCATTACCCCTGCAGTGTGGTCTCCATCCACTGACACACATGACATAGAGTCCATCACCACTGATTGCTGCACAGTATTATCTCCATTCACTGACATGGAGGGTTCAGAGTCCATTACCCCTGCAGTGTGGTCTCCATCCACTGACATACATGACATAGAGTCCATCACCACTGATTGCTGCACAGTATTGTCTCCAGTCACTGACATGGGGGGCTCAGAGTCCATTACCCCTGCAGTGTGGTCTCCATCCACTGACACACATGACATAGAGTCCATCACCACTGATTGCTGCACAGTATTATCTCCAGTCACTGACATGGAGGGTTCAGACTCCATTACCCCTGCAGTGTGGTCTCCATCCACTGACACACATGACATAGAGTCCATCACCACTGATTGCTGCACAGTATTATCTCCAGTCACTGACATGGAGGGCTCAGAGTCCATTACCCCTGCAGTGTGGTCTCCATCCACTGACATACATGACATAGAGTCCATCACCACTGATTGCTGCACAGTATTATCTCCAGTCACTGACATGGAGGGTTCAGTGTCCATTACCCCTGCAGTGTGGTCTCCATCCACTGACACACATGACATAGAGTCCATCACCACTGATTGCTGCACAGTATTATCTCCAGTCACTGACATGGAGGGCTCAGAGTCCATTACCCCTGCAGTGTGGTCTCCATCCACTGACACACATGACATAGAGTCCATCACCACTGATTGCTGCACAGTATTATCTCCAGTCACTGACATGGAGGGTTCAGTGTCCATTACCCCTGCAGTGTGGTCTCCATCCACTGACACACATGACATAGAGTCCATCACCACTGATTGCTGCACAGTATTGTCTCCATTCACTGACATGGAGGGCTCAGAGTCCATTACCCCTGCAGTGTGGTCTCCATCCACTGACATACATGACATAGAGTCCATCACCACTGATTGCTGCACAGTATTATCTCCAGTCACTGACATGGAGGGCTCAGAGTCCATTACCCCTGCAGTGTGGTCTCCATCCACTGACACACATGACATAGAGTCCATCACCACTGATTGCTGCACAGTATTGTCTCCATTCACTGACATGGAGGGCTCAGAGTCCATTACCCCTGCAGTGTGGTCTCCATCCACTGACATACATGACATAGAGTCCATCACCACTGATTGCTGCACAGTATTATCTCCAGTCACTGACATGGAGGGCTCAGAGTCCATTACCCCTGCAGTGTGGTCTCCATCCACTGACACACATGACATAGAGTCCATCACCACTGATTGCTGCACAGTATTATCTCCAGTCACTGACATGGAGGGTTCAGAGTCCATTACCACTGCAGTGTGGTCTCCATCCGCTGACACACATGACATAGACTCCATCACCACTGATTGCTGCACAGTATTATCTCCAGTCACTGACATGGAGGGTTCAGAGTCCATTACCCCTGCAGTGTGGTCTCCATCCACTGACATACATGACATAGAGTCCATCACCACTGATTGCTGCACAGTATTGTCTCCATTCACTGACATGGAGGGTTCAGAGTCCATTACCCCTGCAGTGTGGTCTCCATCCACTGACACACATGACATAGAGTCCATCACCACTGATTGCTGCACAGTATTATCTCCAGTCACTGACATGGAGGCTCAGAGTCCATTACCCCTGCAGTGTGGTCTCCATCCACTGACACACATGACATAGAGTCCATCACCACTGATTGCTGCACAGTATTATCTCCAGTCACTGACATGGAGGGTTCAGAGTCCATTACCCCTGCAGTGTGGTCTCCATCCGCTGACACACATGACATAGAGTCCATCACCACTGATTGCTGCACAGTATTGTCTCCATTCACTGACATGGAGGGTTCAGAGTCCATTACCCCTGCAGTGTGGTCTCCATCCGCTGACACACATGACATAGAGTCCATCACCACTGATTGCTGCACAGTATTGTCTCCATTCACTGACATGGAGGGCTCAGAGTCCATTACCCCTGCAGTGTGGTCTCCATCCACTGACACACATGACATAGAGTCCATCACCACTGATTGCTGCACAGTATTATCTCCAGTCACTGACATGGGGGGCTCAGAGTCCATTACCACTGCAGTGTGGTCTCCATCCACTGACACACATGACATAGAGTCCATCACCACTGATTGCTGCACAGTATTGTCTCCATTCACTGACATGGAGGGCTCAGAGTCCATTACCCCTGCAGTGTGGTCTCCATCCACTGACATACATGACATAGAGTCCATCACCACTGATTGCTGCACAGTATTATCTCTATTCACTGACATGGGGGGCTCAGAGTCCATTACCCCTGCAGTGTGGTCTCCATCCACTGACATACATGACATAGAGTCCATCACCACTGATTGCTGCACAGTATTGTCTCCATTCACTGACATGGAGGGCTCAGAGTCCATTACCACTGCAGTGTGGTCTCCATCCACTGACACACATGACATAGAGTCCATCACCACTGATTGCTGCACAGTATTATCTCCAGTCACTGACATGGAGGGCTCAGAGTCCATTACCACTGCAGTGTGGTCTCCATCCACTGACACACATGACATAGAGTCCATCACCACTGATTGCTGCACAGTATTATCTCCAGTCACTGACATGGGGGGCTCAGAGTCCATTACCCCTGCAGTGTGGTCTCCATCCACTGACACACATGACATAGAGTCCATCACCACTGATTGCTGCACAGTATTGTCTCCATTCACTGACATGGAGGGCTCAGAGTCCATTACCCCTGCAGTGTGGTCTCCATCCACTGACACACATGACATAGAGTCCATCACCACTGATTGCTGCACAGTATTATCTCCAGTCACTGACATGGAGGGCTCAGAGTCCATTACCCCTGCAGTGTGGTCTCCATCCACTGACACACATGACATAGAGTCCATCACCACTGATTGCTGCACAGTATTATCTCCAGTCACTGACATGGAGGGCTCAGAGTCCATTACCACTGCAGTGTGGTCTCCATCCGCTGACACACATGACATAGAGTCCATCACCACTGATTGCTGCACAGTATTATCTCCAGTCACTGACATGGAGGGTTCAGAGTCCATTACCCCTGCAGTGTGGTCTCCATCCACTGACACACATGACATAGAGTCCATCACCACTGATTGCTGCACAGTATTATCTCCAGTCACTGACATGGAGGGTTCAGAGTCCATTACCCCTGCAGTGTGGTCTCCATCCACTGACATACATGACATAGAGTCCATCACCACTGATTGCTGCACAGTATTATCTCCAGTCACTGACATGGAGGGCTCAGAGTCCATTACCCCTGCAGTGTGGTCTCCATCCACTGACACACATGACATAGAGTCCATCACCACTGATTGCTGCACAGTATTATCTCCAGTCACTGACATGGAGGGTTCAGAGTCCATTACCCCTGCAGTGTGGTCTCCATCCACTGACACACATGACATAGAGTCCATCACCACTGATTGCTGCACAGTATTGTCTCCAGTCACTGACATGGAGGGTTCAGAGTCCATTACCACTGCAGTGTGGTCTCCATCCACTGACACACATGACATAGAGTCCATCACCACTGATTGCTGCACAGTATTGTCTCCAGTCACTGACATGGAGGGTTCAGAGTCCATTACCCCTGCAGTGTGGTCTCCATCCACTGACACACATGACATAGAGTCCATCACCACTGATTGCTGCACAGTATTGTCTCCATTCACTGACATGGAGGGCTCAGAGTCCATTACCCCTGCAGTGTGGTCTCCATCCACTGACATACATGACATAGAGTCCATCACCACTGATTGCTGCACAGTATTATCTCCAGTCACTGACATGGAGGGCTCAGAGTCTATTACCCCTGCAGTGTGGTCTCCATCCACTGACATACATGACATAGAGTCCATCACCACTGATTGCTGCACAGTATTGTCTCCAGTCACTGACATGGAGGGCTCAGAGTCTATTACCCCTGCAGTGTGGTCTCCATCCACTGACATACATGACATAGAGTCCATCACCACTGATTGCTGCACAGTATTATCTCCAGTCACTGACATGGAGGGCTCAGAGTCCATTACCCCTGCAGTGTGGTCTCCATCCGCTGACACACATGACATAGAGTCCATCACCACTGATTGCTGCACAGTATTATCTCCATTCACTGACATGGAGGGTTCAGAGTCCATTACCCCTGCAGTGAGGTCTCCATCCACTGACACACATGACATAGAGTCCATTACCACTGATTGCTGCACAG
This sequence comes from Phyllobates terribilis, assembly GCF_046119375.1. NCBI lineage: Eukaryota > Metazoa > Chordata > Amphibia > Anura > Dendrobatidae > Phyllobates > Phyllobates terribilis. Next base: position 13,255,686 of record NW_027362763.1, on the reverse strand, counting down.
TATTGTCTCCAGTCACTGACATGGGGGGCTCAGAGTCCATTACCCCTGCAGTGTGGTCTCCATCCACTGACACACATGACATAGAGTCCATTACCACTGATTGCTGCACAGTATTGTCTCCAGTCACTGACATGGGGGGCTCAGAGTCCATTACCCCTGCAGTGAGGTCTCCATCCACTGACACATATGACATAGAGTCCATCACCACTGATTGCTGCACAGTATTATCTCCAGTCACTGACATGGGGGGCTCAGAGTCCATTACCCCTGCAGTGTGGTCTCCATCCACTGACACACATGACATAGAGTCCATCACCACTGATTGCTGCACAGTATTGTCTCCAGTCACTGACATGGAGGGCTCAGAGTCCATTACCACTGCAGTGTGGTCTCCATCCACTGACACACATGACATAGAGTCCATCACCACTGATTGCTGCACAGTATTATCTCCAGTCACTGACATGGAGGGTTCAGAGTCCATTACCACTGCAGTGTGGTCTCCATCCACTGACACACATGACATAGAGTCCATCACCACTGATTGCTGCACAGTATTATCTCCAGTCACTGACATGGAGTGTTGAGAGTCCATTACCCCTGCAGTGTGGTCTCCATCCACTGACACACATGACATAGAGTCCATCACCACTGATTGCTGCACAGTATTATCTCCAGTCACTGACATGGAGTGTTGAGAGTCCATTACACCTGCAGTGTGGTCTCCATCCGCTGACACACATGACATAGAGTCCATCACCACTGATTGCTGCACAGTATTATCTCCAGTCACTGACATGGAGGGTTCAGAGTCCATTACCCCTGCAGTGTGGTCTCCATCCGCTGACACACATGACATAGAGTCCATCACCACTGATTGCTGCACAGTATTATCTCCATTCACTGACATGGAGGGTTCAGAGTCCATTACCCCTGCAGTGTGGTCTCCATCCACTGACACACATGACATAGAGTCCATCACCACTGATTGCTGCACAGTATTATCTCCATTCACTGACATGGAGGGTTCAGAGTCCATTACCCCTGCAGTGTGGTCTCCATCCACTGAGATACATGACATAGAGTCCATCACCACTGATTGCTGCACAGTATTGTCTCCATTCACTGACATGGAGGGTTCAGAGTCCATTACCCCTGCAGTGTGGTCTCCATCCACTGACACACATGACATAGAGTCCATCACCACTGATTGCTGCACAGTATTATCTCCAGTCACTGACATGGAGGGCTCAGAGTCCATTACCCCTGCAGTGTGGTCTCCATCCACTGACACACATGACATAGAGACCATCACCACTGATTGCTGCACAGTATTATCTCCAGTCACTGACATGGAGGGTTCAGAGTCCATTACCCCTGCAGTGTGGTCTCCATCCGCTGACACACATGACATAGAGTCCATCACCACTGATTGCTGCACAGTATTATCTCCAGTCACTGACATGGAGGGTTCAGAGTCCATTACCCCTGCAGTGTGGTCTCCATCCACTGACATACATGACATAGAGTCCATTACCCCTGCAGTGTGGTCTCCATCCACTGACATACATGACATAGACTCCATCACCACTGATTGCTGCACAGTATTATCTCCAGTCACTGACATGGAGGGTTCAGAGTCCATTACCCCTGCAGTGTGGTCTCCATCCACTGACATACATGACATAGAGTCCATCACCACTGATTGCTGCACAGTATTGTCTCCATTCACTGACATGGAGGGTTCAGAGTCCATTACCCCTGCAGTGTGGTCTCCATCCGCTGACACACATGACATAGAGTCCATCACCACTGATTGCTGCACAGTATTGTCTCCATTCACTGACATGGAGGGCTCAGAGTCCATTACCCCTGCAGTGTGGTCTCCATCCACTGACACACATGACATAGAGTCCATCACCACTGATTGCTGCACAGTATTATCTCCAGTCACTGACATGGAGGGTTCAGAGTCCATTACCCCTGCAGTGTGGTCTCCATCCGCTGACACACATGACATAGAGTCCATCACCACTGATTGCTGCACAGTATTGTCTCCATTCACTGACATGGAGGGTTCAGAGTCCATTACCCCTGCAGTGTGGTCTCCATCCACTGACACACATGACATAGAGTCCATCACCACTGATTGCTGCACAGTATTGTCTCCATTCACTGACATGGAGGGTTCAGAGTCCATTACCCCTGCAGTGTGGTCTCCATCCGCTGACACACATGACATAGAGTCCATCACCACTGATTGCTGCACAGTATTATCTCCAGTCACTGACATGGAGGGCTCAGAGTCCATTACCCCTGCAGTGTGGTCTCCATCCACTGACACACATGACATAGAGTCCATCACCACTGATTGCTGCACAGTATTATCTCCAGTCACTGACATGGAGGGCTCAGAGTCCATTACCCCTGCAGTGTGGTCTCCATCCACTGACACACATGACATAGAGTCCATCACCACTGATTGCTGCACAGTATTATCTCTATTCACTGACATGGGGGGCTCAGAGTCCATTACCCCTGCAGTGTGGTCTCCATCCACTGACATACATGACATAGAGTCCATCACCACTGATTGCTGCACAGTATTGTCTCCATTCACTGACATGGAGGGCTCAGAGTCCATTACCACTGCAGTGTGGTCTCCATCCACTGACACACATGACATAGAGTCCATCACCACTGATTGCTGCACAGTATTGTCTCCAGTCACTGACATGGAGGGTTCAGAGTCCATTACCCCTGCAGTGTGGTCTCCATCCACTGACACACATGACATAGAGTCCATCACCACTGATTGCTGCACAGTATTGTCTCCAGTCACTGACATGGAGGGTTCAGAGTCCATTACCCCTGCAGTGTGGTCTCCATCCACTGACACACATGACATAGAGTCCATCACCACTGATTGCTGCACAGTATAATCTCCAGTCACTGACATGGAGGGCTCAGAGTCCATTACCACTGCAGTGTGGTCTCCATCCACTGACACACATGACATAGAGTCCATCACCACTGATTGCTGCACAGTATTGTCTCCATTCACTGACATGGAGGGCTCAGAGTCCATTACCCCTGCAGTGTGGTCTCCATCCACTGACATACATGACATAGAGTCCATCACCACTGATTGCTGCACAGTATTGTCTCCATTCACTGACATGGAGGGCTCAGAGTCCATTACCCCTGCAGTGTGGTCTCCATCCACTGACACACATGACATAGAGTCCATCACCACTGATTGCTGCACAGTATTATCTCCAGTCACTGACATGGGGGGCTCAGAGTCCATTACCCCTGCAGTGTGGTCTCCATCCACTGACACACATGACATAGAGTCCATTACCACTGATTGCTGCACAGTATTATCTCCAGTCACTGACATGGGGGGCTCAGAGTCCATTACCCCTGCAGTGTGGTCTCCATCCACTGACACACATGACATAGAGTCCATCACCACTGATTGCTGCACAGTATTGTCTCCATTCACTGACATGGAGGGCTCAGAGTCCATTACCCCTGCAGTGTGGTCTCCATCCACTGACACACATGACATAGAGTCCATCACCACTGATTGCTGCACAGTATTATCTCCAGTCACTGACATGGAGGGCTCAGAGTCCATTACCACTGCAGTGTGGTCTCCATCCACTGACATACATGACATAGAGTCCATCACCACTGATTGCTGCACAGTATTGTCTCCATTCACTGACATGGAGGGCTCAGAGTCCATTACCCCTGCAGTGTGGTCTCCATCCACTGACATACATGACATAGAGTCCATCACCACTGATTGCTGCACAGTATTGTCTCCATTCACTGACATGGAGGGCTCAGAGTCCATTACCCCTGCAGTGTGGTCTCCATCCACTGACATACATGACATAGAGTCCATCACCACTGATTGCTGCACAGTATTATCTCCAGTCACTGACATGGAGGGCTCAGAGTCCATTACCCCTGCAGTGTGGTCTCCATCCACTGACATACATGACATAGAGTCCATCACCACTGATTGCTGCACAGTATTATCTCCAGTCACTGACATGGAGGGCTCAGAGTCCATTACCCCTGCAGTGTGGTCTCCATCCACTGACATACATGACATAGAGTCCATCACCACTGATTGCTGCACAGTATTGTCTCCAGTCACTGACATGGAGGGCTCAGAGTCCATTACCCCTGCAGTGTGGTCTCCATCCACTGACATACATGACATAGAGTCCATCACCACTGATTGCTGCACAGTATTGTCTCTATTCACTGACATGGAGGGCTCAGAGTCCATTACCCCTGCAGTGTGGTCTCCATCCACTGACACACATGACATAGAGTCCATCACCACTGATTGCTGCACAGTATTGTCTCCATTCACTGACATGGAGGGCTCAGAGTCCATTACCACTGCAGTGTGGTCTCCATCCACTGACACACATGACATAGAGTCCATCACCACTGATTGCTGCACAGTATTATCTCCAGTCACTGACATGGAGGGCTCAGAGTCCATTACCCCTGCAGTGTGGTCTCCATCCACTGACACACATGACATAGAGTCCATCACCACTGATTGCTGCACAGTATTATCTCCAGTCACTGACATGGAGGGCTCAGAGTCCATTACCCCTGCAGTGTGGTCTCCATCCGCTGACATACATGACATAGAGTCCATCACCACTGATTGCTGCACAGTATTGTCTCCATTCACTGACATGGAGGGCTCAGAGTCCATTACCACTGCAGTGTGGTCTCCATCCACTGACATACATGACATAGAGTCCATCACCACTGATTGCTGCACAGTATTATCTCCATTCACTGACATGGAGGGCTCAGAGTCCATTACCACTGCAGTGTGGTCTCCATCCACTGACATACATGACATAGAGTCCATCACCACTGATTGCTGCACAGTATTATCTCCAGTCACTGACATGGAGGGTTCAGAGTCCATTACCCCTGCAGTGTGGTCTCCATCCACTGACACACATGACATAGAGTCCATCACCACTGATTGCTGCACAGTATTGTCTCCATTCACTGACATGGAGGGTTCAGAGTCCATTACCCCTGCAGTGTGGTCTCCATCCACTGACACACATGACATAGAGTCCATCACCACTGATTGCTGCACAGTATTATCTCCAGTCACTGACATGGAGGGCTCAGAGTCCATTACCCCTGCAGTGTGGTCTCCATCCACTGACACACATGACATAGAGTCCATCACCACTGATTGCTGCACAGTATTGTCTCCAGTCACTGACATGGAGGGTTCAGAGTCCATTACCCCTGCAGTGTGGTCTCCATCCACTGACACACATGACATAGAGTCCATCACCACTGATTGCTGCACAGTATTGTCTCTATTCACTGACATGGAGGGTTCAGAGTCCATTACCACTGCAGTGTGGTCTCCATCCACTGACACACATGACATAGAGTCCATCACCACTGATTGCTGCACAGTATTGTCTCTATTCACTGACATGGAGGGTTCAGAGTCCATTACCCCTGCAGTGTGGTCTCCATCCACTGACACACATGACATAGAGTCCATCACCACTGATTGCTGCACAGTATTATCTCCAGTCACTGACATGGAGGGTTCAGAGTCCATTACCCCTGCAGTGTGGTCTCCATCCACTGACACACATGACATAGAGTCCATCACCACTGATTGCTGCACAGTATTATCTCCATTCACTGACATGGAGGGCTCAGAGTCCATTACCACTGCAGTGTGGTCTCCATCCACTGACATACATGACATAGAGTCCATCACCACTGATTGCTGCACAGTATTATCTCCAGTCACTGACATGGAGGGTTCAGAGTCCATTACCCCTGCAGTGTGGTCTCCATCCACTGACACACATGACATAGAGTCCATCACCACTGATTGCTGCACAGTATTGTCTCCATTCACTGACATGGAGGGTTCAGAGTCCATTACCCCTGCAGTGTGGTCTCCATCCACTGACACACATGACATAGAGTCCATCACCACTGATTGCTGCACAGTATTATCTCCAGTCACTGACATGGAGGGCTCAGAGTCCATTACCCCTGCAGTGTGGTCTCCATCCACTGACACACATGACATAGAGTCCATCACCACTGATTGCTGCACAGTATTGTCTCCAGTCACTGACATGGAGGGTTCAGAGTCCATTACCCCTGCAGTGTGGTCTCCATCCACTGACACACATGACATAGAGTCCATCACCACTGATTGCTGCACAGTATTGTCTCCAGTCACTGACATGGAGGGTTCAGAGTCCATTACCCCTGCAGTGTGGTCTCCATCCACTGACACACATGACATAGAGTCCATCACCACTGATTGCTGCACAGTATTATCTCCAGTCACTGACATGGAGGGCTCAGAGTCCATTACCACTGCAGTGTGGTCTCCATCCGCTGACACACATGACATAGAGTCCATCACCACTGATTGCTGCACAGTATTGTCTCCAGTCACTGACATGGGGGGCTCAGAGTCCATTACCCCTGCAGTGTGGTCTCCATCCACTGACACACATGACATAGAGTCCATCACCACTGATTGCTGCACAGTATTATCTCCAGTCACTGACATGGAGGGCTCAGAGTCCATTACCCCTGCAGTGTGGTCTCCATCCGCTGACACACATGACATAGAGTCCATCACCACTGATTGCTGCACAGTATTATCTCCAGTCATTGACATGGAGGGTTCAGAGTCCATTACCCCTGCAGTGTGGTCTCCATCCACTGACACACATGACATAGAGTCCATCACCACTGATTGCTGCACAGTATTATCTCCAGTCATTGACATGGAGGGTTCAGAGTCCATTACCCCTGCAGTGTGGTCTCCATCCACTGACACACATGACATAGAGTCCATCACCACTGATTGCTGCACAGTATTATCTCCAGTCACTGACATGGAGGGCTCAGAGTCCATTACCCCTGCAGTGTGGTCTCCATCCGCTGACACACATGACATAGAGTCCATCACCACTGATTGCTGCACAGTATTATCTCCAGTCACTGACATGGAGGGCTCAGAGTCCATTACCACTGCAGTGTGGTCTCCATCCACTGACACACATGACATAGAGTCCATCACCACTGATTGCTGCACAGTATTATCTCCAGTCACTGACATGGAGGGCTCAGAGTCCATTACCCCTGCAGTGTGGTCTCCATCCGCTGACACACATGACATAGAGTCCATCACCACTGATTGCTGCACAGTATTGTCTCCAGTCACTGACATGGAGGGTTCAGAGTCCATTACCCCTGCAGTGTGGTCTCCATCCACTGACATACATGACATAGAGTCCATCACCACTGATTGCTGCACAGTATTGTCTCCAGTCACTGACATGGAGGGTTCAGAGTCCATTACCCCTGCAGTGTGGTCTCCATCCGCTGACACACATGACATAGAGTCCATCACCACTGATTGCTGCACAGTATTGTCTCCAGTCACTGACATGGAGGGTTCAGAGTCCATTACCCCTGCAGTGTGGTCTCCATCCGCTGACACACATGACATAGAGTCCATCACCACTGATTGCTGCACAGTATTGTCTCCAGTCACTGACATGGAGGGTTCAGAGTCCATTACCCCTGCAGTGAGGTCTCCATCCACTGACACACATGACATAGAGTCCATTACCACTGATTGCTGCACAGTATTGTCTCCAGTCACTGACATGGGGGGCTCAGAGTCCATTACCCCTGCAGTGTGGTCTCCATCCACTGACACACATGACATAGAGTCCATTACCACTGATTGCTGCACAGTATTGTCTCCAGTCACTGACATGGGGGGCTCAGAGTCCATTACCCCTGCAGTGTGGTCTCCATCCACTGACACACATGACATAGAGTCCATCACCACTGATTGCTGCACAGTATTGTCTCCAGTCACTGACATGGAGGGTTCAGAGTCCATTACCCCTGCAGTGTGGTCTCCATCCACTGACACACATGACATAGAGTCCATCACCACTGATTGCTGCACAGTATTGTCTCCAGTCACTGACATGGAGGGTTCAGAGTCCATTACCCCTGCAGTGTGGTCTCCATCCACTGACACACATGACATAGAGTCCATCACCACTGATTGCTGCACAGTATTGTCTCCAGTCACTGACATGGGGGGCTCAGAGTCCATTACCCCTGCAGTGTGGTCTCCATCCACTGACACACATGACATAGAGTCCATCACCACTGATTGCTGCACAGTATTGTCTCCAGTCACTGACATGGAGGGTTCAGAGTCCATTACCCCTGCAGTGTGGTCTCCATCCACTGACACACATGACATAGAGTCCATCACCACTGATTGCTGCACAGTATTGTCTCCAGTCACTGACATGGAGGGTTCAGAGTCCATTACCCCTGCAGTGTGGTCTCCATCCACTGACACACATGACATAGAGTCCATTACCACTGATTGCTGCACAGTATTGTCTCCAGTCACTGACATGGAGGGCTCAGAGTCCATTACCCCTGCAGTGAGGTCTCCATCCACTGACACATATGACATAGAGTCCATCACCACTGATTGCTGCACAGTATTATCTCCAGTCACTGACATGGGGGGCTCAGAGTCCATTACCCCTGCAGTGAGGTCTCCATCCACTGACACATATGACATAGAGTCCATCACCACTGATTGCTGCACAGTATTGTCTCCAGTCACTGACATGGAGGGCTCAGAGTCCATTACCCCTGCAGTGAGGTCTCCATCCACTGACACATATGACATAGAGTCCATCACCACTGATTGCTGCACAGTATTGTCTCCAGTCACTGACATGGAGGGCTCAGAGTCCATTACCCCTGCAGTGAGGTCTCCATCCACTGACACATATGACATAGAGTCCATCACCACTGATTGTTGCACAGTATTATCTCCAGTCACTGACATGGGGGGCTCAGAGTCCATTACCCCTGCAGTGTGGTCTCCATCCACTGACATACATGACATAGAGTCCATCACCACTGATTGCTGCACAGTATTATCTCCAGTCACTGACATGGGGGGCTCAGAGTCCATTACCCCTGCAGTGTGGTCTCCATCCACTGACACACATGACATAGAGTCCATCACCACTGATTGCTGCACAGTATTATCTCCAGTCACTGACATGGAGGGTTCAGAGTCCATTACCACTGCAGTGTGGTCTCCATCCGCTGACACACATGACATAGAGTCCATCACCACTGATTGCTGCACAGTATTGTCTCCAGTCACTGACATGGAGGGCTCAGAGTCCATTACCACTGCAGTGTGGTCTCCATCCACTGACACACATGACATAGAGTCCATCACCACTGATTGCTGCACAGTATTATCTCCAGTCACTGACATGGAGGGTTCAGAGTCCATTACCACTGCAGTGTGGTCTGCATCCACTGACACACATGACATAGAGTCCATCACCACTGATTGCTGCACAGTATTGTCTCCATTCACTGACATGGAGGGCTCAGAGTCCATTACCCCTGCAGTGTGGTCTCCATCCACTGACATACATGACATAGAGTCCATCACCACTGATTGCTGCACAGTATTATCTCCAGTCACTGACATGGAGGGTTCAGAGTCCATTACCCCTGCAGTGTGGTCTCCATCCACTGACACACATGACATAGAGTCCATCACCACTGATTGCTGCACAGTATTGTCTCCAGTCACTGACATGGAGGGCTCAGAGTCCATTACCCCTGCAGTGTGGTCTCCATCCACTGACACACATGACATAGAGTCCATCACCACTGATTGCTGCACAGTATTATCTCCAGTCACTGACATGGAGGGCTCAGAGTCCATTACCACTGCAGTGTGGTCTCCATCCACTGACATACATGACATAGAGTCCATCACCACTGATTGCTGCACAGTATTATCTCCAGTCACTGACATGGAGGGCTCAGAGTCCATTACCACTGCAGTGTGGTCTCCATCCACTGACACACATGACATAGAGTCCATTACCACTGATTGCTGCACAGTATTATCTCCAGTCACTGACATGGAGGGTTCAGAGTCCATTACCCCTGCAGTGTGGTCTCCATCCACTGACACACATGACATAGAGTCCATCACCACTGATTGCTGCACAGTATTATCTCCAGTCACTGACATGGAGGGTTCAGAGTCCATTACCCCTGCAGTGTGGTCTCCATCCACTGACATACATGACATAGAGTCCATCACCACTGATTGCTGCACAGTATTGTCTCCAGTCACTGACATGGAGGGTTCAGAGTCCATTACCCCTGCAGTGTGGTCTCCATCCACTGACACACATGACATAGAGTCCATCACCACTGATTGCTGCACAGTATTATCTCCAGTCACTGACATGGAGGGCTCAGAGTCCATTACCCCTGCAGTGTGGTCTCCATCCACTGACACACATGACATAGAGTCCATCACCACTGATTGCTGCACAGTATTATCTCCAGTCACTGACATGGAGGGCTCAGAGTCCATTACCCCTGCAGTGTGGTCTCCATCCACTGACACACATGACATAGAGTCCATCACCACTGATTGCTGCACAGTATTATCTCCAGTCACTGACATGGAGGGCTCAGAGTCCATTACCACTGCAGTGTGGTCTCCATCCACTGACACACATGACATAGAGTCCATCACCACTGATTGCTGCACAGTATTGTCTCCAGTCACTGACATGGAGGGCTCAGAGTCCATTACCACTGCAGTGTGGTCTCCATCCACTGACACACATGACATAGAGTCCATCACCACTGATTGCTGCACAGTATTATCTCCAGTCACTGACATGGAGGGTTCAGAGTCCATTACCCCTGCAGTGTGGTCTCCATCCACTGACACACATGACATAGAGTCCATCACCACTGATTGCTGCACAGTATTATCTCCAGTCACTGACATGGAGGGCTCAGAGTCCATTACCACTGCAGTGTGGTCTCCATCCACTGACACACATGACATAGAGTCCATCACCACTGATTGCTGCACAGTATTGTCTCCAGTCACTGACATGGAGGGCTCAGAGTCCATTACCACTGCAGTGTGGTCTCCATCCACTGACACACATGACATAGAGTCCATCACCACTGATTGCTGCACAGTATTATCTCCAGTCACTGACATGGAGGGTTCAGAGTCCATTACCCCTGCAGTGTGGTCTCCATCCACTGACACACATGACATAGAGTCCATCACCACTGATTGCTGCACAGTATTATCTCCAGTCACTGACATGGAGGGTTCAGAGTCCATTACCCCTGCAGTGTGGTCTCCATCCACTGACACACATGACATAGAGTCCATCACCACTGATTGCTGCACAGTATTATCTCCAGTCACTGACATGGAGGCTCAGAGTCCATTACCACTGCAGTGTGGTCTCCATCCACTGACATACATGACATAGAGTCCATCACCACTGATTGCTGCACAGTATTATCTCCAGTCACTGACATGGAGGGCTCAGAGTCCATTACCCCTGCAGTGTGGTCTCCATCCACTGACACACATGACATAGAGTCCATCACCACTGATTGCTGCACAGTATTATCTCCAGTCACTGACATGGAGTGTTGAGAGTCCATTACACCTGCAGTGTGGTCTCCATCCGCTGACACACATGACATAGAGTCCATCACCACTGATTGCTGCACAGTATTATCTCTAGTCACTGACATGGAGGGTTCAGAGTCCATTACCACAGCAGTGTGGTCTCCATCCACTGACACACATGACATAGAGTCCATCACCACTGATTGCTGCACAGTATTATCTCCATTCACTGACATGGAGGGTTCAGAGTCCATTACCCCTGCAGTGTGGTCTCCATCCACTGACATACATGACATAGAGTCCATCACCACTGATTGCTGCACAGTATTATCTCCATTCACTGACATGGAGGGTTCAGAGTCCATTACCCCTGCAGTGTGGTCTCCATCCACTGAGATACATGACATAGAGTCCATCACCACTGATTGCTGCACAGTATTGTCTCCATTCACTGACATGGAGGGCTCAGAGTCCATTACCCCTGCAGTGTGGTCTCCATCCACTGACATACATGACATAGAGTCCATCACCACTGATTGCTGCACAGTATTATCTCCAGTCACTGACATGGAGGGCTCAGAGTCCATTACCCCTGCAGTGTGGTCTCCATCCACTGACACACATGACATAGAGTCCATCACCACTGATTGCTGCACAGTATTATCTCCAGTCACTGACATGGAGGGCTCAGAGTCCATTACCCCTGCAGTGTGGTCTCCATCCACTGACACACATGACATAGAGACCATCACCACTGATTGCTGCACAGTATTATCTCCAGTCACTGACATGGAGGGTTCAGAGTCCATTACCCCTGCAGTGTGGTCTCCATCCGCTGACACACATGACATAGACTCCATCACCACTGATTGCTGCACAGTATTATCTCCAGTCACTGACATGGAGGGTTCAGAGTCCATTACCCCTGCAGTGTGGTCTCCATCCACTGACACACATGACATAGAGACCATCACCACTGATTGCTGCACAGTATTATCTCCAGTCACTGACATGGAGGGCTCAGAGTCCATTACCCCTGCAGTGTGGTCTCCATCCACTGACACACATGACATAGAGACCATCACCACTGATTGCTGCACAGTATTATCTCCAGTCACTGACATGGAGGGTTCAGAGTCCATTACCCCTGCAGTGTGGTCTCCATCCGCTGACACACATGACATAGAGTCCATCACCACTGATTGCTGCACAGTATTATCTCCAGTCACTGACATGGAGGGTTCAGAGTCCATTACCCCTGCAGTGTGGTCTCCATCCGCTGACACACATGACATAGACTCCATCACCACTGATTGCTGCACAGTATTATCTCCAGTCACTGACATGGAGGGTTCAGAGTCCATTACCCCTGCAGTGTGGTCTCCATCCACTGACATACATGACATAGAGTCCATCACCACTGATTGCTGCACAGTATTGTCTCCATTCACTGACATGGAGGGTTCAGAGTCCATTACCCCTGCAGTGTGGTCTCCATCCACTGACACACATGACATAGAGTCCATCACCACTGATTGCTGCACAGTATTATCTCCAGTCACTGACATGGAGGGTTCAGAGTCCATTACCCCTGCAGTGTGGTCTCCATCCGCTGACACACATGACATAGAGTCCATCACCACTGATTGCTGCACAGTATTATCTCCAGTCACTGACATGGAGGGTTCAGAGTCCATTACCCCTGCAGTGTGGTCTCCATCCGCTGACACACATGACATAGACTCCATCACCACTGATTGCTGCACAGTATTATCTCCAGTCACTGACATGGAGGGTTCAGAGTCCATTACCCCTGCAGTGTGGTCTCCATCCACTGACACACATGACATAGAGTCCATCACCACTGATTGCTGCACAGTATTGTCTCCAGTCACTGACATGGAGGGCTCAGAGTCCATTACCCCTGCAGTGTGGTCTCCATCCACTGACATACATGACATAGAGTCCATCACCACTGATTGCTGCACAGTATTGTCTCCATTCACTGACATGGAGGGTTCAGAGTCCATTACCCCTGCAGTGTGGTCTCCATCCGCTGACACACATGACATAGAGTCCATCACCACTGATTGCTGCACAGTATTGTCTCCATTCACTGACATGGAGGGTTCAGAGTCCATTACCCCTGCAGTGTGGTCTCCATCCACTGACACACATGACATAGAGTCCATCACCACTGATTGCTGCACAGTATTGTCTCCATTCACTGACATGGAGGGTTCAGAGTCCATTACCCCTGCAGTGTGGTCTCCATCCACTGACACACATGACATAGAGTCCATCACCACTGATTGCTGCACAGTATTGTCTCCATTCACTGACATGGAGGGCTCAGAGTCCATTACCCCTGCAGTGTGGTCTCCATCCACTGACACACATGACATAGAGTCCATCACCACTGATTGCTGCACAGTATTATCTCCAGTCACTGACATGGAGGGTTCAGAGTCCATTACCCCTGCAGTGTGGTCTCCATCCGCTGACACACATGACATAGAGTCCATCACCACTGATTGCTGCACAGTATTGTCTCCATTCACTGACATGGAGGGTTCAGAGTCCATTACCCCTGCAGTGTGGTCTCCATCCACTGACACACATGACATAGAGTCCATCACCACTGATTGCTGCACAGTATTGTCTCCATTCACTGACATGGAGGGTTCAGAGTCCATTACCCCTGCAGTGTGGTCTCCATCCGCTGACACACATGACATAGAGTCCATCACCACTGATTGCTGCACAGTATTGTCTCCATTCACTGACATGGAGGGTTCAGAGTCCATTACCCCTGCAGTGTGGTCTCCATCCGCTGACACACATGACATAGAGTCCATCACCACTGATTGCTGCACAGTATTATCTCCAGTCACTGACATGGGGGGCTCAGAGTCCATTACCACTGCAGTGTGGTCTCCATCCACTGACACACATGACATAGAGTCCATCACCACTGATTGCTGCACAGTATTGTCTCCAGTCACTGACATGGAGGGCTCAGAGTCCATTACCCCTGCAGTGTGGTCTCCATCCACTGACATACATGACATAGAGTCCATCACCACTGATTGCTGCACAGTATTGTCTCCAGTCACTGACATGGAGGGTTCAGAGTCCATTACCCCTGCAGTGTGGTCTCCATCCACTGACACACATGACATAGAGTCCATCACCACTGATTGCTGCACAGTATTGTCTCCAGTCACTGACATGGAGGGTTCAGAGTCCATTACCCCTGCAGTGTGGTCTCCATCCACTGACATACATGACATAGAGTCCATCACCACTGATTGCTGCACAGTATTATCTCCAGTCACTGACATGGGGGGCTCAGAGTCCATTACCCCTGCAGTGTGGTCTCCATCCACTGACATACATGACATAGAGTCCATCACCACTGATTGCTGCACAGTATTATCTCCAGTCACTGACATGGGGGGCTCAGAGTCCATTACCCCTGCAGTGTGGTCTCCATCCACTGACACACATGACATAGAGTCCATTACCACTGATTGCTGCACAGTATTATCTCCAGTCACTGACATGGGGGGCTCAGAGTCCATTACCCCTGCAGTGTGGTCTCCATCCACTGACATACATGACATAGAGTCCATCACCACTGATTGCTGCACAGTATTATCTCCAGTCACTGACATGGGGGGCTCAGAGTCCATTACCCCTGCAGTGTGGTCTCCATCCACTGACACACATGACATAGAGTCCATTACCACTGATTGCTGCACAGTATTATCTCCAGTCACTGACATGGGGGGTTCAGAGTCCATTACCCCTGCAGTGTGGTCTCCATCCACTGACACACATGACATAGAGTCCATTACCACTGATTGCTGCACAGTATTATCTCCAGTCACTGACATGGGGGGCTCAGAGTCCATTACCCCTGCAGTGTGGTCTCCATCCACTGACACACATGACATAGAGTCCATCACCACTGATTGCTGCACAGTATTGTCTCCATTCACTGACATGGAGGGCTCAGAGTCCATTACCCCTGCAGTGTGGTCTCCATCCACTGACACACATGACATAGAGTCCATCACCACTGATTGCTGCACAGTATTATCTCCAGTCACTGACATGGAGGGTTCAGAGTCCATTACCCCTGCAGTGTGGTCTCCATCCACTGACATACATGACATAGAGTCCATCACCACTGATTGCTGCACAGTATTATCTCCAGTCACTGACATGGGGGGCTCAGAGTCCATTACCACTGCAGTGTGGTCTCCATCCACTGACACACATGACATAGAGTCCATCACCACTGATTGCTGCACAGTATTGTCTCCATTCACTGACATGGAGGGCTCAGAGTCCATTACCCCTGCAGTGTGGTCTCCATCCACTGACATACATGACATAGAGTCCATCACCACTGATTGCTGCACAGTATTGTCTCCATTGACTGACATGGAGGGCTCAGAGTCCATTACCCCTGCAGTGTGGTCTCCATCCACTGACACACATGACATAGAGTCCATCACCACTGATTGCTGCACAGTATTATCTCCAGTCACTGACATGGAGGGTTCAGAGTCCATTACCACTGCAGTGTGGTCTCCATCCACTGACACACATGACATAGAGTCCATCACCACTGATTGCTGCACAGTATTGTCTCCATTCACTGACATGGAGGGCTCAGAGTCCATTACCACTGCAGTGTGGTCTCCATCCGCTGACATACATGACATAGAGTCCATCACCACTGATTGCTGCACAGTATTGTCTCCATTCACTGACATGGAGGGCTCAGAGTCCATTACCCCTGTAGTGTGGTCTCCATCCACTGACACACATGACATAGAGTCCATCACCACTGATTGCTGCACAGTATTATCTCCAGTCACTGATATGGGGGGCTCAGAGTCCATTACCCCTGCAGTGTGGTCTCCATCCACTGACATACATGACATAGAGTCCATCACCACTGATTGCTGCACAGTATTATCTCCAGTCACTGACATGGAGGGTTCAGAGTCCATTACCCCTGCAGTGTGGTCTCCATCCGCTGACACACATGACATAGAGTCCATCACCACTGATTGCTGCACAGTATTATCTCCAGTCACTGACATGGAGGCTCAGAGTCCATTACCCCTGCAGTGTGGTCTCCATCCACTGACATACATGACATAGAGTCCATCACCACTGATTGCTGCACAGTATTGTCTCCAGTCACTGACATGGGGGGCTCAGAGTCCATTACCCCTGCAGTGTGGTCTCCATCCACTGACATACATGACATAGAGTCCATCACCACTGATTGCTGCACAGTATTATCTCCAGTCACTGACATGGAGGGTTCAGAGTCCATTACCCCTGCAGTGTGGTCTCCATCCACTGACACACATGACATAGAGTCCATCACCACTGATTGCTGCACAGTATTGTCTCTATTCACTGACATGGAGGGCTCAGAGTCCATTACCCCTGCAGTGTGGTCTCCATCCACTGACACACATGACATAGAGTCCATCACCACTGATTGCTGCACAGTATTGTCTCTATTCACTGACATGGAGGGTTCAGAGTCCATTACCCCTGCAGTGTGGTCTCCATCCACTGACACACATGACATAGAGTCCATCACCACTGATTGCTGCACAGTATTGTCTCCAGTCACTGACATGGAGGGTTCAGAGTCCATTACCCCTGCAGTGTGGTCTCCATCCACTGACACACATGACATAGAGTCCATCACCACTGATTGCTGCACAGTATTGTCTCTATTCACTGACATGGAGGGTTCAGAGTCCATTACCCCTGCAGTGTGGTCTCCATCCACTGACACACATGACATAGAGTCCATCACCACTGATTGCTGCACAGTATTGTCTCTATTCACTGACATGGAGGGCTCAGAGTCCATTACCCCTGCAGTGTGGTCTCCATCCACTGACACACATGACATAGAGTCCATCACCACTGATTGCTGCACAGTATTGTCTCTATTCACTGACATGGAGGGTTCAGAGTCCATTACCACTGCAGTGTGGTCTCCATCCGCTGACACACATGACATAGAGTCCATCACCACTGATTGCTGCACAGTATTATCTCCAGTCACTGACATGGAGGGCTCAGAGTCCATTACCCCTGCAGTGTGGTCTCCATCCACTGACACACATGACATAGAGTCCATCACCACTGATTGCTGCACAGTATTGTCTCCAGTCACTGACATGGAGGGCTCAGAGTCCATTACCACTGCAGTGTGGTCTCCATCCGCTGACACACATGACATAGAGTCCATCACCACTGATTGCTGCACAGTATTATCTCCATTCACTGACATGGAGGGCTCAGAGTCCATTACCCCTGCAGTGTGGTCTCCATCCGCTGACACACATGACATAGAGTCCATCACCACTGATTGCTGCACAGTATTGTCTCCAGTCACTGACATGGAGGGTTCAGAGTCCATTACCCCTGCAGTGAGGTCTCCATCCACTGACACACATGACATAGAGTCCATTACCACTGATTGCTGCACAGTATTGTCTCCAGTCACTGACATGGGGGGCTCAGAGTCCATTACCCCTGCAGTGTGGTCTCCATCCACTGACACACATGACATAGAGTCCATCACCACTGATTGCTGCACAGTATTGTCTCCAGTCACTGACATGGGGGGCTCAGAGTCCATTACCCCTGCAGTGTGGTCTCCATCCACTGACACACATGACATAGAGTCCATCACCACTGATTGCTGCACAGTATTGTCTCCAGTCACTGACATGGAGGGCTCAGAGTCCATTACCACTGCAGTGTGGTCTCCATCCACTGACACACATGACATAGAGTCCATCACCACTGATTGCTGCACAGTATTATCTCCAGTCACTGACATGGAGGGTTCAGAGTCCATTACCACTGCAGTGTGGTCTCCATCCACTGACACACATGACATAGAGTCCATCACCACTGATTGCTGCACAGTATTATCTCCAGTCACTGACATGGAGGGTTCAGAGTCCATTACCACTGCAGTGTGGTCTCCATCCGCTGACATACATGACATAGAGTCCATCACCACTGATTGCTGCACAGTATTATCTCCAGTCACTGACATGGAGTGTTGAGAGTCCATTACCCCTGCAGTGTGGTCTCCATCCACTGACACACATGACATAGAGTCCATCACCACTGATTGCTGCACAGTATTATCTCCAGTCACTGACATGGAGTGTTGAGAGTCCATTACACCTGCAGTGTGGTCTCCATCCGCTGACACACATGACATAGAGTCCATCACCACTGATTGCTGCACAGTATTATCTCTAGTCACTGACATGGAGGGTTCAGAGTCCATTACCACAGCAGTGTGGTCTCCATCCACTGACACACATGACATAGAGTCCATCACCACTGATTGCTGCACAGTATTATCTCCATTCACTGACATGGAGGGCTCAGAGTCCATTACCCCTGCAGTGTGGTCTCCATCCACTGACACACATGACATAGAGTCCATCACCACTGATTGCTGCACAGTATTGTCTCCAGTCACTGACATGGAGGGCTCAGAGTCCATTACCCCTGCAGTGTGGTCTCCATCCGCTGACATACATGACATAGAGTCCATCACCACTGATTGCTGCACAGTATTATCTCCAGTCACTGACATGGAGGGTTCAGAGTCCATTACCCCTGCAGTGTGGTCTCCATCCACTGACACACATGACATAGAGTCCATCACCACTGATTGCTGCACAGTATTATCTCCAGTCACTGACATGGAGGGCTCAGAGTCCATTACCCCTGCAGTGTGGTCTCCATCCACTGACACACATGACATAGAGTCCATCACCACTGATTGCTGCACAGTATTGTCTCCAGTCACTGACATGGAGGGTTCAGAGTCCATTACCCCTGCAGTGTGGTCTCCATCCACTGACACACATGACATAGAGTCCATCACCACTGATTGCTGCACAGTATTATCTCCAGTCACTGACATGGAGGGTTCAGAGTCCATTACCCCTGCAGTGTGGTCTCCATCCACTGACACACATGACATAGAGTCCATCACCACTGATTGCTGCACAGTATTGTCTCCAGTCACTGACATGGAGGGCTCAGAGTCCATTACCCCTGCAGTGTGGTCTCCATCCACTGACACACATGACATAGAGTCCATCACCACTGATTGCTGCACAGTATTATCTCTATTCACTGACATGGAGGGTTCAGAGTCCATTACCCCTGCAGTGTGGTCTCCATCCACTGACATACATGACATAGAGTCCATCACCACTGATTGCTGCACAGTATTATCTCCAGTCACTGACATGGAGGGTTCAGAGTCCATTACCCCTGCAGTGTGGTCTCCATCCACTGACACACATGACATAGAGTCCATTACCACTGATTGCTGCACAGTATTGTCTCCATTCACTGACATGGAGGGTTCAGAGTCCATTACCCCTGCAGTGTGGTCTCCATCCACTGACACACATGACATAGAGTCCATCACCACTGATTGCTGCACAGTATTATCTCCAGTCACTGACATGGAGGGCTCAGAGTCCATTACCACTGCAGTGTGGTCTCCATCCACTGACACACATGACATAGAGTCCATTACCACTGATTGCTGCACAGTATTGTCTCCATTCACTGACATGGAGGGTTCAGAGTCCATTACCCCTGCAGTGTGGTCTCCATCCACTGACACACATGACATAGAGTCCATCACCACTGATTGCTGCACAGTATTATCTCCAGTCACTGACATGGAGGGTTCAGAGTCCATTACCCCTGCAGTGTGGTCTCCATCCACTGACACACATGACATAGAGTCCATCACCACTGATTGCTGCACAGTATTATCTCCAGTCACTGACATGGAGGGCTCAGAGTCCATTACCCCTGCAGTGTGGTCTCCATCCACTGACACACATGACATAGAGTCCATCACCACTGATTGCTGCACAGTATTGTCTCCATTCACTGACATGGAGGGCTCAGAGTCCATTACCACTGCAGTGTGGTCTCCATCCACTGACACACATGACATAGAGTCCATCACCACTGATTGCTGCACAGTATTATCTCCAGTCACTGACATGGAGGGTTCAGAGTCCATTACCCCTGCAGTGTGGTCTCCATCCACTGACACACATGACATAGAGTCCATCACCACTGATTGCTGCACAGTATTATCTCCAGTCACTGACATGGAGGGTTCAGAGTCCATTACCACTGCAGTGTGGTCTCCATCCACTGACACACATGACATAGAGTCCATCACCACTGATTGCTGCACAGTATTGTCTCCAGTCACTGACATGGAGGGTTCAGAGTCCATTACCACTGCAGTGTGGTCTCCATCCACTGACATACATGACATAGAGTCCATCACCACTGATTGCTGCACAGTATTGTCTCCAGTCACTGACATGGAGGGTTCAGAGTCCATTACCACTGCAGTGTGGTCTCCATCCACTGACACACATGACATAGAGTCCATTACCACTGATTGCTGCACAGTATTGTCTCCATTCACTGACATGGAGGGTTCAGAGTCCATTACCCCTGCAGTGTGGTCTCCATCCACTGACACACATGACATAGAGTCCATCACCACTGATTGCTGCACAGTATTATCTCCAGTCACTGACATGGAGGGCTCAGAGTCCATTACCACTGCAGTGTGGTCTCCATCCACTGACACACATGACATAGAGTCCATTACCACTGATTGCTGCACAGTATTGTCTCCATTCACTGACATGGAGGGTTCAGAGTCCATTACCCCTGCAGTGTGGTCTCCATCCACTGACACACATGACATAGAGTCCATCACCACTGATTGCTGCACAGTATTATCTCCAGTCACTGACATGGAGGGTTCAGAGTCCATTACCCCTGCAGTGTGGTCTCCATCCACTGACACACATGACATAGAGTCCATCACCACTGATTGCTGCACAGTATTATCTCCAGTCACTGACATGGAGGGCTCAGAGTCCATTACCCCTGCAGTGTGGTCTCCATCCACTGACACACATGACATAGAGTCCATCACCACTGATTGCTGCACAGTATTGTCTCCATTCACTGACATGGAGGGCTCAGAGTCCATTACCACTGCAGTGTGGTCTCCATCCACTGACACACATGACATAGAGTCCATCACCACTGATTGCTGCACAGTATTATCTCCAGTCACTGACATGGAGGGTTCAGAGTCCATTACCCCTGCAGTGTGGTCTCCATCCACTGACACACATGACATAGAGTCCATCACCACTGATTGCTGCACAGTATTGTCTCCAGTCACTGACATGGAGGGCTCAGAGTCCATTACCACTGCAGTGTGGTCTCCATCCACTGACACACATGACATAGAGTCCATCACCACTGATTGCTGCACAGTATTGTCTCCAGTCACTGACATGGAGGGTTCAGAGTCCATTACCACTGCAGTGTGGTCTCCATCCACTGACACATATGACATAGAGTCCATCACCACTGATTGCTGCACAGTATTATCTCCAGTCACTGACATGGAGGGTTCAGAGTCCATTACCCCTGCAGTGTGGTCTCCATCCACTGACACACATGACATAGAGTCCATCACCACTGATTGCTGCACAGTATTATCTCCAGTCACTGACATGGAGGGTTCAGAGTCCATTATAATATTTGTATAATCTGTTGCAGACAGACATTCACTAGCACCAGTGAGCGGGGTCTCACTCACAGCGCTGAGGGGGGTCTCACTCACAGTATCAGTACAGGGTGCACTTTCTTTCTCACTCTCAGCAGCTGAGCTCACTTCATTGCTGCATACAGAGGTCACTGCAGTTAACCCCTCGTTGGCTGGCACACTTTCCTCTGCAGCACTTTCTGGTGTCTCGGACCCCTCACATTGTGCCCCTGATATCAGCGCTGCACTTCTCACTGGGCTTCCTTGCTCCACAATGCTGTACACAGTTTTATATTTAATGTCCTTATTCCCTATGAAGCGTTTTCTGCTCACAGTCTGGGCTCTGGATCCTTTTTTTTTCTCTTTAGCCCAAGTCTCCTTTCTGGGCACAGAGATTAAACCTTTCTCCAGTTTTTCTTTCCTGATCAGCAGCTCTCGGCTGCAATCATCCAGACACTCGCACTTCATCAGCTTTACCTTAGGATCAGTCTCTTTCTTAATTTCTTCTTTTAGTTTGCTGATTTGCAATTCCAGCTTAAATACACTTTGCCTTGTAACTTTATCATTTAATCCTCCAACATAACAAACAGGTTTAGAAGACTCACCAGCCACCATCTCCAGCTTTCCATTACCATCAGGTGCAGGCTGCAGGCCAGACTCCAGACCAGGGGCTTTCCCTGGATCATCAGCCCAGCTCCCCTCCCTTCCACCTGGGTCAGAAGCCTCCGCCCTGCTGAGAGCTCTCAAGCACACGTCTATCCTCTCCTATGGACAAGAATAGAACTACTATAATACTGCTCCTATGTACAAGAATATAACTACTATAATACTGCTCCTATGTACAAGAATATAACTACTATAATACTGCCCCCTATGTACAAGAATAGAACTACTATAATACTGCCCCTATGTACAAGAATATAACTACTATAATACTGCTCCTATGTACAAGAATATAACTACTATAATACTGCTCCTATGTACAAGAATATAACTACTATAATACTGCTCCCTATGTACAAGAATATAACTACTATAATACTGTCACCTATGTACAAGAATATAGCTACTATAATACTGCACCTATGTACAAGAATATAACTACTATAATACTGCTCCTATGTACAAGAATATAACTACTATAGTACTGCCCCTATGTACAAGAATATAACTACTATAATACTGCTCCTACGTACAAGAATATAACTACTATAATACTGCCCCCTATGTACAAGAATATAACTACTATAATACTGTCACCTATGTACAAGAATATAGCTACTATAATACTGCACCTATGTACAAGAATATAACTACTATAATACTGCCCCCTATGTACAAGAATATAACTACTATAATACTGCTCCTATGTACAGGAATATAACTACTATAATACTGCGCCCTATGTACAAGAATATAACTGCTATAATACTGCTCCTATGTACAAGAATATAACTGCTATAAAACTGCTCCTATGTACAAGAATATAACTACTATAATACTGCCCCCTATGTACAAGAATATAACTACTATAATACTGCTCCTATGTACAGGAATATAACTACTATAATACTGCTCTTATGTACAAGAATATAACTACTATAATACTGCTCCTATGTACAAGAATATAACTACTATAATACTGCGCCCTATGTACAAGAATATAACTGCTATAATACTGCTCCTATGTACAAGAATATAACTGCTATAAAACTGCTCCTATGTACAAGAATATAACTACTATAATACTGCTCCTATGTACAAGAATATAACT
The DNA here is from genome assembly GCF_046119375.1 of Phyllobates terribilis. NCBI lineage: Eukaryota > Metazoa > Chordata > Amphibia > Anura > Dendrobatidae > Phyllobates > Phyllobates terribilis. The sequence goes on along the minus strand of NW_027362763.1, from coordinate 13,231,611 downwards.
ACTATAATACTGCCCCCTATGTACAAGAATATAACTACTATAATACTGCCCCCTATGTACAAGAATATAACTACTATAATACTGCTCCTATGTACAAGAGTATAACTACTATAATACTGCTCCTATGTACAAGAATATAACTACTATAATACTGCTCCCTATGTACAAGAATATAACTACTATAATACTGCTCCTATGTACAAGAATATAACTACTATAATACTGCCCCCTATGTACAAGAATATAACTACAATAATACTGCCCCCTATGTACAAGAATATAACTACTATAATACTGCTCCTATGTACAAGAGTATAACTACTATAATACTGCCCCTATGTACAAGAATATAACTACTATAATACTGCCCCTATATACAAGAATACAACTACTATAATACTGCCCCTATGTACAAGAATATAACTACTATAATACTGCTCCTATGTACAAGAATATAACTACTATAATACTGCTCCTATGTACAAGAGTATAACTACTATAATACTGCCTTATGAACAAGAATATAACTACTATAATACTGTCCCTATGTACAAGAATATAACTACTATAGTACTGTCCCTATATACAAGAATATAACTACTATAATACTGTCCCTATTTACAAGAATATAAGTTCTATAATACTGCCCCCAATGTACAAGAATATAATTACTATAATACTGCTCCAGATGTACAAGAATAAAACTACTATAATACTGCCCTATGTACAAGAATATAACTACTATAATACTGCCCCTATGTACAAGAATATAACTACTATAATACTGCCCCAATGTACAAGAATATAACTACTTTAATACTGCCCCCGATGTACAAGAAAATAACCACTATAATACTGCTCCTATGTACAAGTTTATAACTACTATAACACTGCCCCTTATGTACAAGAATATAACTACTATAATACTGCCCCTATGTACAAGGATATAACTCTTATAATACTGCCCCTATGTACAAGAATATAACTACTATAATACTGCCACCTATGTGCAAAAATATAACTACTATAATACTGTCACCTATGTACAAGAATATAACTACTATAATACTGCCCCCTATGTACAAGAATATAACTGCTATAATACTGCTCCTATGTACAAGAATATAACTGCTATAATACTGCTCCTATGTACAAGAATATAACTACTATAATACTGCTCCTATGTACAAGAATATAACTACTATAATACTGCCCCCTATGTACAAGAATATACTATAATACTGCCCCCTATGTACAAGAATATAACTACTATAATACTGCTCCTATGTACAAGAGTATAACTACTATAATACTGCCCCTATGTACAAGAATATAACTACTATAATACTGCCCCTATGTACAAGAATATAACTACTAAAATACTGCCCCTATGTACAAGAATATAACTACTATAATACTGCTCCTATGTACAAGAATATAACTACTATAATACTGCTCCTATGTACAAGAGTATAACTACTATAATACTGCCTTATGAACAAGAATATAACTACTATAATACTGTCCCTATGTACAAGAATATAACTACTATAGTACTGCCCCTATATACAAGGATATAACTACTATAATACTGTCCCTATTTACAAGAATATAAGTTCTATAATACTGTCCCCTATGTACAAGAATATAACTACTATAATACTGCCCCCGATGTACAAGAATATAACTACTATAATACTGCCCCCTATGTACAAGAATATAACTACAGTACTATAATACTGCTCCTATGTACAAGAATATAACTACTATAATACTGCTCCTATGTACAAAAATATAACTACTATAATACTGCCCCCTATGTACAAGAATATAACTACTATAATACTGCTCCTATGTACAAGAATATAACTACTATAATACTGCCCCTATGTACAAGAATATAATTACTATAATACTGCCCCCTATGTACAAGAATATAACTACTATAATACTGCTCCTATGTACAGGAATATAACTACTATAATACTGCTCTTATGTACAAGAATATAACTACTATAATACTGCTCCTATGTACAAGAATATAACTACTATAATACTGCGCCCTATGTACAAGAATATAACTACTATAATACTGCTCCTATGTACAGGAATATAACTACTATAATACTGCTCTTATGTACAAGAATATAACTACTATAATACTGCTCCTATGTACAACAATATAACTGCTATAATACTGCTCCTATGTACAAGAATATAACTACTATAATACTGCCCCCTATGTACAAGAATATAACTACTATAATACTGCTCCTATGTACAGGAATATAACTACTATAATACTGCTCTTATGTACAAGAATAAAACTACTATAATACTGCTCCTATGTACAACAATATAACTGCTATAATACTGCTCCTATGTACAAGAATATAACCACTATAATACTGCTCCCTATGTACAAGAATATAACTGCTATAAAACTGCTCCTATGTACAAGAATATAACTACTATAATACTGCTCCCTATGTACAAGAATATAACTACTATAATACTGCTCCTATGTACAAGAATATAACTACTATAATACTGCCCCCTATGTACAAGAATATAACTACTATAATAGTGCCCCTATGTACAAGAATATAACTACTATAATACTGCTCCTATGTACAAGAATATAACTACTATAATACTGCTCCCTATGTACAAGAATATAACTACTATAATACTGCTCCTATGTACAAGAATATAACTACTATAATACTGCCCCTATGTACAAGAATATAACTACTATAATACTGCTCCTATGTACAAGAATATAACTACTATAATACTGCCCCTATGTACAAGAATACAACTACTATAATACTGCTCCTATGTACAAGAATATAACTACTATAATACTGCTCCTATGTACAAGAGTATAACTACTATAATACTGCCTTATGAACAAGAATATAACTACTATAATACTGTCCCTATGTACAAGAATATAACTACTATAGTACTGCCCCTATATACAAGAATATAACTACTATAATACTGTCCCTATTTACAAGAATATAAGTTCTATAATACTGCCCCCAATGTACAAGAATATAATTACTATAATACTGCTCCAGATGTACAAGAATATAACTACTATAATACTGCCCTATGTACAAGAATATAACTACTATAATACTGCCCCTATGTACAAGAATATAACTACTATAATACTGCCCCAATGTACAAGAATATAACTACTATAATACTGCTCCCTATGTACAAGAATATAACTACTATAATACTGCTCCATATGTACAAGAATATAACTACTATAATACTGCCCCAATGTACAAGAATATAACTACTATAATACTGCTCCCTATGTACTAGAATATAACTACTATAATACTACTCCTATGTACAAGAATATAACTACTATAATACTGCTCCTATGTACAATAATATAACTACTTTAATACTGTCACCTATGTACAAGAATATAACTACTATAATACTGCCCCCTATGTACAAGAATATAACTGCTATAATACTGCTCCTATGTACAAGAATATAACTACTATAATACTCCTCCTATGTACAAGAATATGACTACTATAATACTGCCCCCTATGTACAAGAATATAACTACTATAATACTGCTCCTATGTTCAAGAATATAACTACTATAATACTGCTCCTATGTACAAGAATATAAATACTGTAATAATGACCCCTATGTATAAGGATATAACTACTATAATACTGCCCCTATGTGCAAGAATATAACTACTATAATACTGCTCCCTATGTACAAGAATATAATTTCTATAATACTGCTCCTATGTACAAGAATATGACTACTATAATACTGCCCCCGATGTACAAGAAAATAACCACTATAATACTGCTCCTATGTACAAGTTTATAACTACTATAACACTGCCCCATATGTACAAGAATATAACTACTATAATACTGCCCCTATGTACAAGGATATAACTACTATAATACTGCCCCTATGTACAAGAATATAACTACTATAATACTGCTCCTATGTACAAGAATATAACTACTATAATACTGTCCATATGTACAAGAATATAACTACTATAATACTGCCCCCTATGTACAAGAATATAACTACTTTAATACTGTCACCTATGTACAAGAATATAACTACTATAATACTGCCCCCTATGTACAAGAATATAACTGCTATAATACTGCTCCTATGTACAAGAATATAACTACTATAATACTGCTCCTATGTACAAGAATATAACTACTATAATACTGCTCCCTATGTACAAGAATATAACTACTATAATACTGCTCCTATGTACAAGAATATAACTACTATAATACTGCTCCTATGTACAAGAATATAACTACTATAATACTGCCCCCTATGTACAAGACTATACTATAATACTGCCCCCTATGTACAAGAATATAACTACTATAATACTGCTCCTATGCACAAGAGTATAACTACTATAATACTGCCTTATGAACAAGAATATAACTACTATAATACTGCCTTATGAACAAGAATATAACTACTATAATACTGTCCCTATGTACAAGAATATAACTACTATAGTACTGCCCCTATATACAAGGATATAACTACTATAATACTGTCCCCTATGTACAAGAATATAAGTTCTATAATACTGTCCCCTATGTACAAGAATATAACTACTATAATACTGCCCCCGATGTACAAGAATATAACTACTATAATACTGCCCCCTATGTACAAGAATATAACTACAGTACTATAATGCTGCTCCTATGTACAAGAATATAACTACTATAATACTGCTCCTATGTACAAGAATATAACTACTATAATACTGCCCCCTATGTACAAGAATATAACTACTATAATACTGCTCCTATGTACAAGAATATAATTACTATAATACTGCTCCTATGTACAAGAATATAACTACTATAATACTGCCCCCTATGTACAAGAATATAACTACAGTACTATAATACTGCTCCTATGTACAAGAATATAACTACTATAATACTGCTCCTATGTACAAGAATATAACTACTATAATACTGCCCCTATGTACAAGAATATAACTACTATAATACTGCTCCTATGTACAAGAATATAATTACTATAATACTGCTCCTATGTACAAGACTATAACTACTATAATACTGCCCCCTATGTACAAGAATATAACTACTATAGTACTGCTCCTATGTACAAGAATATAACTACTATATTTATGTGGTTGGTCATGAAGAACAGACTAGTATGTGTATAACCCTGATTGTTGTCTCCTCTTTGATTCTGAAACCATGATGTTGATTTAAAGAGACCCTACTCTAGCAACTATGCAAATAGATTAGCGCAAACAATGATAGCTGAGCCCTGTGAGTAATGCCCTCCCTAACCCCTTACCTGTGAATGTGTATTTGCAAGGACAACTATAACTATTTTAAGGGGCATGTGCTTCTGTAGCGGTGAGACTTGACACAGAGATTGGAAAAAGACTTTACAAGGAGAATCAAATATCAGACTCTCTTCACACTACCAGCTTGGCTTTACCCAAAGAGACACAGATTTGGATTCTACATGTTTCTAGCCTAAGGGTTTATAGCCCTGACTGGAAAGATATGGATCTGCTCCACTGACCATCAGAGAGACCATTTGGGGAGACCAGGTTGGGACGTTGAAGTCACCTGGCCCCATGGATTTGTTGTTTGGGGTTGCCAGATGGGAATCCGGTTGCCTGAAACCAGGGCGAAAGAGTCTCAGTGGGCCCCTTTAACACATCCCACAATTCATGATGCACAGATAGGGCGGAGAAATATACACTGCTCAAAAAAATAAAGGGAACACTTAAACAACAGAATATAACTCCAAGTAAATCAAACTTCTGTGAAATCAAACTGTCCACTTAGGAAGCAACACTGATTGACAATCAATTTCAGATGCTGTTGTGCAAATGGAATAGACAATAGATGGAAACTATTGGCAATTATCAAGACACCCTCAATAAAGGAGTGGTTCTGCAGGTGGGGACCACAGACCGCACTCAGTACCAATGCTTTCTGGCTGATGTTTTGGTCATTTTTGAATGTTGACTCTACAACCCACAGAAGTTGCTCAGGTAGTGCAGCTCATCCAGGATGGCACATCAATGCGAGCTGTGGCAAGAAGGTTTGCTGTGTCTGTCAGCGTAGTGTCCAGAGGCTGGAGGCGCTACCACGAGACAGGCCAGTACACCAGGAGACGTGGAGGGGGCCGTAGGAGGGCAACAACCTTGCAGCAGGACCGCTACCTCCGCCTTTATGCAAGGAGGAACAGGAGGAGCACTGCCAAAGCCCTGCAAAATGACCTCCAGCAGGCCACAAATGTGCATGTGTGTGCACAAACAGTTAGAAACCGACTCCATGAGGGTGGTATGAGGGCCGACGTCCACAGATGGGGGTTGTGCTCACAGCTCAACACCATGCCGGATGCTTGGCAGATGCCACAGAACACCAGGATTGGCAAAGTCGCCACTGATGCCCTGTGCTCTTCACAGATGAAAGCAGGTTCACACTGAGCACATGTGACAGACGTGACAGGGTCTGGAGAAGCCGTGGAGAGCGATCTGCTGCCTGCAACATCTTTCAGCATGCCCGATTTGGCAGTGGGTCAGTAATGGTGTGGGGTGGCATTTCTTTGGAAGGCCGCACAGCCCTCCATGTGCTCGCCAGAGGTAGCCTGACTGCCATTAGGTACCGAGATGAGATCCTCAGACCCCTTGTGAGACCATATGCTGGTGCGGTTGGCCCTGGGTTCCTCCTAATGCAGGACAATGCCAGAACTCATGTGGCTGGAGTGTGTCAGCAGTTCCTACAAGATGAAGGCATTGAAGCTATGGACTGGCCGCCCGTTCCCCAGACCTGAATCCGATTGAGCACATCTGGGACATCATGTCTCGCTCCATCCACCAACGTCACATTGCACCACAGACTGTCCAGGAGTTGGCGGATGCTTTAGTCCAGGTCTGGGAGGAGATCCCACATGAGACCATCCACAACCTCATCAGGAGCATGCCCAGGCATTGTAGGGAGGTCATACAGACACGTGGAGGCCACACACAATACTCAGCCTCATCAGGAGCATGCCCAGGCGTTGTAGGGAGGTCATACAGGCACGTGGAGGCCACACACAATACTGAGCCTCATCAGGAGCATGCCCAGGCGTTGTAGGGAGGTCATACAGGCACGTGGAGGCCACACACAATACTCAACCTCATCAGGAGCATGCCCAGGTGTTGAAGGGAGGTCATACAGGCACGTGGAGGCCACACACAATACTCAGCCTCATCAGGAGCATGCCCAGGCGTTGTAGGGAGGTCATACAGGCATGTGGAGGCCACACACAATACTCAGCCTAATCAGGGGCATGCCCAGGCGTTGTAGGGAGGTCATACAGGCACGTGGAGGCCACGCACAATACTCAGCCTCATCAGGAGCATGCCCAGGCGTTGTAGGGAGGTCATATAGGCACGTGGAGGCCACACACAATACTCAGTCTCATCAGGAGCATGCCCAGGTGTTGCAGGGAGGTCATACAGGCACGTGGAGGCCACACACAATACTCAGCCTCATCAGGAGCATGCCCAGGCGTTGTAGGGAGGTCATACAGGCACGTGGAGGCCACACACAATACTCAGCCTCATCAGGAGCATGCCCAGGCATTGTAGGGAGGTCATACAGGCACGTGGAGGCCACACACAATACTCAGCCTCATCAGGAGCATGCTCAGGCATTGTAGGGAGGTCATACTGGCACGTGGAGGCCACACACAATACTCAGCCTCATCAGGAGCATGCCCAGGCGTTGTAGGGAGGTCATACAGGCACGTGGAGGCCACACACAATACTCAGCCTCATCAGGAGCATGCCCAGGCGTTGTAGGGAGGTCATACAGGCACGTGAAGGCCACACACAATACTCAGCCTCATCAGGAGCATGCCCAGGCGTTGTAGGGAGGTCATACAGGCACGTGGAGGCCACACACAATACTCAGCCTCATCAGGAGCATGCCCAGGCGTTGTAGGGAGGTCATACAGGCACGTGGAGGCCACACACAATACTCAGCCTCATCAGGAGCATGCCCAGGCGTTGTAGGGAGGTCATACAGGCACGTGGAGGCCACACACAATACTCAGCCTCATCAGGAGCATGCCCAGGCGTTGTAGGGAGGTCATACAGGCACGTGGAGGCCACACACAATACTCAGCCTCATCAGGAGCATGCCCAGGCGTTGTAGGGAGGTCATACAGGCATGTGGAGGCCACACACAATACTCAGCCTAATCAGGGGCATGCCCAGGCGTTGTAGGGAGGTCATACAGGCACGTGGAGGCCACGCACAATACTCAGCCTCATCAGGAGCATGCCCAGGCGTTGTAGGGAGGTCATATAGGCACGTGGAGGCCACACACAATACTCAGTCTCATCAGGAGCATGCCCAGGTGTTGCAGGGAGGTCATACAGGCACGTGGAGGCCACACACAATACTCAGCCTCATCAGGAGCATGCCCAGGCGTTGTAGGGAGGTCATACAGGCACGTGGAGGCCACACACAATACTCAGCCTCATCAGGAGCATGCCCAGGCATTGTAGGGAGGTCATACAGGCACGTGGAGGCCACACACAATACTCAGCCTCATCAGGAGCATGCTCAGGCATTGTAGGGAGGTCATACTGGCACGTGGAGGCCACACACAATACTCAGCCTCATCAGGAGCATGCCCAGGCGTTGTAGGGAGGTCATACAGGCACGTGGAGGCCACACACAATACTCAGCCTCATCAGGAGCATGCCCAGGCGTTGTAGGGAGGTCATACAGGCACGTGAAGGCCACACACAATACTCAGCCTCATCAGGAGCATGCCCAGGCGTTGTAGGGAGGTCATACAGGCACGTGGAGGCCACACACAATACTCAGCCTCATCAGGAGCATGCCCAGGCGTTGTAGGGAGGTCATACAGGCACGTGGAGGCCACACACAATACTCAGCCTCATCAGGAGCATGCCCAGGCGTTGTAGGGAGGTCATACAGGCACGTGGAGGCCACACACAATACTCAGCCTCATCAGGAGCATGCCCAGGCATTGTAGGGAGGTCATACAGGCACGTGGAGGCCACACACAATACTCAGCCTCATCAGGAGCATGCCCAGGCGTTGTAGGGAGGTCATACAGGCACGTGGAGGCCACACACAATACTTAGACTCATTGTGACTTGTTTTAAGGACATTACATCACAGTTGGATCAGCCTGTAGCGTGTTTTTCCACTTTAATTTTGGGGGTGACTCCAGATCCCGGCCTCCATTGGTTAATAAATTTGATTTCCATTGATGATTTTTGGGTGATTTTGTTGTCAGCACATTCAGCTTCTACAGAACAAAGTATTCAATGAGAAGATTTCATTCATTCAGATCTAGGAGGGGGGATTTTAGTGTTCCCTTTATTTTTTTGAGCAGTGTATTTAAAGTACAATGCCGAAGATTTCCCTTCTTACATCACATGACCGATGTCTATTGTAAATTCTACAATAGCTCATAAACCGGCGAGTCGCTCCACACAGTGTACTGGCCCCCATATAACGCTGCATGCAGGCTGTGCCCCCACATAATGCCTCATGCAGGCTGTTCCCCCCATATAATGCCTCATGCAGGCTGTTCCCCCAACATAATGCCCCACGCAGGCTGTTCCCCCCACATAATGCCCCACACAGGCTGTTCCCCCCACATAATGCACCATGCAGGCTGTTCCCCCAATATAATGCCTCATGCAGGCTGTTCCCCCCCATATAATGCCCCATGCAGGATGTCATCCCTCCCCCTTATAATACCCCATGCAGGATATCACACCCACCCTCCTCTCTTATAATGCCCCATGCAGGATGTCACACCCACCCTCCTCTCTTATAATACCCCATGCAGGATGTCACACCCACCCTCCTCTCTTATAATACCCCATGCAGGATGTCACACCCACCCTCCTCTCTTATAATACCCCATGCAGGATGTCACACCCACCCTCCTCTCTTATAATGCCCCATGCAGGATGTCACACCCACCCTCCTCTCTTATAATACCCCATGCAGGATGTCACACCCACCCTCCTCTCTTATAATACCCCATGCAGGATGTCACACCCACCCCCCTCTCTTATAATGCCCCATGCAGGATGTCACCCTCCCCTCCGTTATAATGCCCCATGCAGGATGTCACCCCTCCCCCCTTATAATACCCCATGCAGGATGTCACACCCACCCTCCTCCCTTATAATGCCCCATGCAGGATGTCACACCCCTCCCACCTTAAAATGCCCCATGCAAGATGTCACACACCCCCACCCCACCATATAATGCCCCATGTCTCCATACAATAAAAAAAAAAAATCAAATACTCACCTCACTTCTCACCTGCTGCCGCTGCTCCGGACTCCTCACCCATGCCGGTGACTTCCCGCTCTGCGCTGTGACTGCTCAGGAGAGAGCACGGTGTAAAGACGTCACCGCGCCCTCTGACCTCAGACGTCACAGTGCAGCAGCCGCGGAGGATGCAGGAGCTGCTGCGGAGGCACAGGGAGAGGTAAGTATTGCGTCGGGATCAGTTGATCAAGTCAGTGATCATCACATGATTGAAAAAAATAAAAGGCAATTCAGAAGTCTGTAAGACCATGTATTTTTAGCATATGCAAAAGGTGCATATTATAAAAGTATATAGTGAACATATACTGACCAGAGGCAAATCACAACCCCTCCACCTGCTCCAACGCACGTTTCGCTGCTGCTTCATCAGGGAGTGAGATGGAGAGGGAGGGAGCGATATTTAAGGAATGATTACAGCTGTGGTTACTTACAAATCAAGGACGTCATGTTATCATGCGCCAAACACTAGCCCATGCGTCCAGCAAGCCGCCCCGCTCGTGACCGGTTCAACCAACGTAATTTCAGTGCTGCAAATAACAACAGACACCGGGAGCAGCGATGGAGACTCAGTTCTGGAGCTCGGGAGGGTGCGTAAAGCACAATTGGTATTTTAATCATAAAAAGGTATTTTATAAGAAAATGTATATTTGAAAAGGGACCGCCCCTTTAACCGGTGCATATTGACTTATGGAATTGTTACTTCCAGTAGGTGGCATTAGAGTTCCCGTCGTCTTCCTTCCGAAGAAATGCTTCCATTGTCTCTGCGCACACCTGACGCCACGGTCGTAGACTGTTTTTAGTTATCAATAGTAAAACAGTGATTAGTAATATCTGAGGTGTCGTCACAGTGTACTATTCTTCATTACTGGAATACAGTCATGTGTGTAACAGAAAAATATAGGAAAGTACAAACAGATCTCATGTCTATTCTTCCCCATAGCGGAGTGAGGATCGGCTAATCGAGAAGATCGATCACAGGGATTAGAGACACCCGATCGCACTTGTTGCCGGCTGTTAATGACAATCCAGTCTTCTCACCTCCTCCTGATCTCTAAGAAAACTTATATAAAATAAAGATCAATACACCATTTACTATTTGTGTACCTACAGTGCACACCAAAAGTTTGGACACACCTTCTCATTTAAAGATTTTTCTGCATTTTCATGACTTTGAAAATTGTACATTCACACTGAAGGCATCAAAACTATGAACTAACACATGTGGAATTATATACTTAACAAAAAAGTGTGAAACCACTGAAAATATGTCTTATATTCTAGGTTCTTCACAGTAGCCACCTTTTGCTTTGATGACTGCTTTGCACACTCTTGGCATTCTCTTGATGAGCTTCTAGAGGTAGTCACCGGAAATGGTCTTCCAACAATCTTGAAGGAGTTCCCAGAGATGCTTAGCACTTGTTGGCCCTTTTGCCTTCACTCTGCGGTCCAGTTCACCCCAAACCATCTCGATTGGGTTCAGGTCTGGTGACTGTGGAGGCCAGGTCATCTGGCGTAGCCCCCCATCACTCTCCTTCTTGGTCAAATAGCCCTTACACAGCCTGGAGGTGTGTTTGGGGTCATTGTCCTGTTGAAAAATAAATGATGGTCCAACTAAACGCAAACCGGATGGAATAGCATGCCGCTGCAAGATGCTGTGGTAGCCATGCTGGTTCAGTATGCCTTCAATTATGAATAAATCCCCAACAGTGTCACCAGCAAAGCCCCCCCCACACCATCACACCTCCTCCTCCATGCTTCACGGTGAGAACCAGGCATGTAGAGTCCATCCGTTCACCTTTTCTGCGTTGCACAAAGACACGGAGGTTGGAACCAAAGATCTCAAATTTGGACTCATCAGACCAAAGCACAGATTTCCACTGGTCTAATGTCCATTCCTTGTGTTCTTTAGCCCAAACAAGTCTCTTCCGCTTGTTGCCTGTCCTTAGCAGTGGTTTCCTAGTAGCTATTTTACCATGAAGGCCTGCTGCACAAAGTCTCCTCTTAACAGTTGTTGTAGATATGTGTCTGCTGCTAGAACTCTGTGTGGTATTGACCTGGTCTCTAATCTGAGCTGCTGTTAACCTGCGATTTCTGAGGCTGGTGACTCGGATAAACTTATCCTCAGAAGCAGAGGTGACTCTTGGTCTTCCTTTCCTGGGGCGGTCCTCATGTGAGCCAGTTTCTTTGTAGCGCTTGATGGTTTTTGTAACTGCACTTGGGGACACTTTCAAAGTTTTCACAATTTTTCGCACTGACTGACCTTCATTTCTTAAAGTAATGATGGCCACTCGTTTTTCTTTACTTAGCTGCTTTTTTCTTGCCATAATACAAATTCTAACAGTCTATTCAGTAGGACTATCAGCTGTGTATCCACCAGACTTCTGCACAACACAACTGATGGTCCCAACCCCATTTATAAGGCAAGAAATCCCACTTATTAAACCTGACAGGGCACACCTGTGAAGTGAAAACCATTTCCGGTGACTACCTCTTGAAGCTCATCAAGAGAATGCCAAGAGTGTGCAAAGCAGTCATCAAAGCAAAAGGTGGCTACTGTGAAGAACCTAGAAGATAAGACATATTTTCAGTTGTTTCACACTTTTTTGTTAAGTATATAATTCCACATGTGGTAATTCATAGTTTTGATGCCTTCAGTGTGAATGCACAATTTTCATAGTCTTGAAAATACAGAAAAATCTTTAAATGAGAAGGTGTGTCCAAACTTTTGGTCTGTACTGTATATAAAGGGAGCCTACACAGAAATATGCCTGCTCCATACATAGGAATAAAGGACGACCCATACTGAACAGCATCAGATAATGGCGAGATTACAACATTATATACGTATGAAGATGAGAAACCTTCACATAATAATCTATAATCTCAAACAGTTCAGATGAGACTTTATAACGGATATTTTTGCAGGTCGAGGAGTGGGGGCCTTTCGATCTACTGATTGGTGGAAGTCCATGTAATGACCTATCTGTGGTCAATCCCCTACGGAAAGGTCTATATGGTAAGTCGATCATTGGATTTCAGTTCTGTTCTTCTGTAGGACTGTAGATGTGTAGGACTATCCTGAATGTGAGTTCAGAAATAAGGAGAGATAACAAAACCAACACGATGTGCTGGACTGTATCTGACGGGCATGTGTTGCCTTCATCAGGGGGCACCGGATCGCTCTTCTTTGACTTCCCCCGTTTGCTTCACATAATCAAGCCGCAGCCTGATGAAGATCGACCATTCTTCTGGATATTTGAAAATGTCGTCTCCATGGAAAAAAAGTTCAAGAGAACGATATCCCAGCATCTGGAGGTGAGAAGCAGTCGCATGGGGCCTAGTTAACTTCATTGCTACTGCTCGAAGAGGCTTTCTGCTAACAACTGCAAATGTATTGCCCTGGAGCTAAGCCCTGGAGAGGCAGCTGTCATAGATTGCAAGGCTTCCTTTACAACAGGCAGGATTGGATGTAGCTGTGATCCAGGATCGTCAACCCCTTAGATGCTGTAGTGAATAGTGACCGAGGCATTGCGGGGTTTACAAATTTCCTTTTCATAAAGGGAAAGTTGCAGTTGTTAGGGGTCAAAGTTGTATTTTAATTTAATTTGTCTTATACTCCAGTTACATCCCAAACTGAGAGGTCCAGAAATGGAAAAGAATTACAATTTTAAAAGCAGCTCTGGATGTGATTGGAGTACAATGGTATGATGCAAGTGAAGCAAGATAGTGCACCATTACAGAATGTATAATATCCAGTTATGCATTGTAACGTAATGTTCACATGTGGAGCAAAACTTTAACTAGAGATAGCGGTGTTCGACTAGAACTGTTCGCCAATCTCAAATTCGAGCTGTTTTGGGCGGTGTTCGAGTTGTTCGACGAACCCGAACGATTTGCAAAAAATTCGGCTGTTCGAGGTTATGTTCGATAACTGTTCGTGCACCAAAAGCGTGTCCTGCATGTCTGGCGCTATTTAGAGCACCAATCATGCAGGGATTGTCTGCCACTCACTGTAATGCCACAGCCATGGTGGTTGTGGCATTACAGTGATTGCCCAAATCGATGGGTACAGTGCCAACAGTGAAACATGAAAAGCCGGCAATTCAGCAGCGGCATACAAATGTACCCGACAATTTAGAACCGAAAGAATAGAGCTTCACACATAGATTAGATAGATATAAACATGTCAGCCACATATATACGAAGTACAGTGAAAGTGCTGCTTACTGTACTTGTCATTTAGCGTAAAGGATTTATCAAAAAAAATAATAGTGTTTTCATGCACCGTCTCTTTAAAAAAGCCGGCCGGCAATTCAGCAGCGGTACCCGACAATTTAGAATAGAAAGAATAGAGAATCACACATAGATTAGATAGATAGAAACATGTCAGTCACATATATATGAAGTACAGTGACAGTGCTGCTTACTGTACTTGTCATTTAGCGTAAAGGATTTATCAAAAAAAATAAGTGTTTTCATGCACCTTCTCTTTAAAAAAGCCGGCCGGCAATTCAGCAGCGGTACCCGACAATTTATAACAGACAGAATAGAGCTTCACACATAGATTAGATAGATAGAAACATGTCAGTCACATATATATGAAGTACAGTGATAGTGTTGGTTACTGTACTTGTCATTTAGTGTAAAGGATTTATTAAAAAAAATAATAGTGTCTTCGTGCACCGTCTCTTTAAAAAAGCCGGCCGGCAATTCAGCATCTGTACCCGACAATTTAGAATAGAAAGAATAGAGAATCACACATAGATTAGATAGATAGAAACATGTCAGTCACATATATATGAAGTACAGTGACAGTGCTGCTTACTGTACTTGTCATTTAGCGTAAAGGATTTATCAAAAAAAATAAGTGTTTTCATGCACCTTCTCTTTAAAAAAGCCGGCCGGCAATTCAGCAGCGGTACCCGACAATTTATAACAGACAGAATAGAGCTTCACACATAGATTAGATAGATAGAAACATGTCAGTCACATATATATGAAGTACAGTGATAGTGTTGGTTACTGTACTTGTCATTTAGTATTAAAATAAAGGATTTATTATTAAAAAAATTGGCGTGGGGTTCCCCTTAATTTTAGGCTCTAGCGGAGGTTAAGCAGACGGCTGGGGCAGATGTTTGAAGCCTGGGAAGGGGGTAATACCCACGGAGCTTCCCAGGCTACTAATATCAGCCCCCAGCTGAATACATAGCCTTTACTAGCTATTAAAATGGGGGACCCCCCAAAAAAAATGACGTGGGGTCCCCCCTAATTTAATAGCTAGCAAAGGCTAGGCAGACAGCTGGGGGCTGATATTAATAGCCCAGGAAGGGAGCCATGAATATTGGCCCCCTCCCAGGCTAGAAACACCAGCCGTCAGCCGCCCCAGAAATGGCGCATTCATAGGATGCGCCAATTCTGGCACTTAGCCTCGCTCTTCCACGCTGCCCTGGTGCGGTGGCAGGGGGTAATAGGGTTGGGGTTGATGTCAGCTTATAATGCCAGCTGACATCAAGCCCAGGTTAGTAATGGAGAGGCGTCTATAAGACACCCCCATTACTAACCCCATAGTCAAAGTTAAAAAAAACACAAACACCCAGAATAAAGTCCTTTAATTGAAATAAAGACACAATTCTTTATTGTTCTAAATTAAACCATACTTACCGTCACACCCATTCCAGCTGAAGCCAACGATCTCCTGCAATAAAAGAAAAATAATAAAGCAACCTCATCCTTACCTTTCCATGGTTCCCACGACAGCTTCAGCTCTGCTACATTCACATGACAGGGTGGACCACAGCAGAACGCTGCCATCCAGCCTCTCATCCCGCAGACACTGAGAAGCGCAGGCATGCTTGCGCTGCTCAGCGTCTCTCTGTGACGACATCCAGATGAGCCGAGTTCATGTCCAATGAACTCGGCTCACCTCATGCACGTCACTGACAGCGTGGGAAAATTCTCACGCTGAAGCGGTGAGTGCAGGAGAATTCTCCCACGCTGTCAGTGACGTGCATAAGGTGAGCTCATGTCCAATGAACTCAGCTCACCTCCTGCACGTCACTGACAGCGTGGGAGAATTCTCCTGCACTCAGCGCTTCAGCGTGAGAATTCTCCCACGCTGAAGCGCTGAGTGCAGGAGAATTTTCCCACGCTGTCAGTGACGTGCATAAGGTGAGCTCATGTTCAATGAACTCAGCTCACCTCCTGCACGTCACTGACAGCGTGGGAGAATTCTCCTGCACTCAGCGCTTCAGTGTGAGAATTCTCCCACGCTGAAGCGCTGAGTGCAGGAGAATTTTCCCACGCTGTCAGTGACGTGCATGAGGTGAGCTGAGTTCATTGGACATGAACTCGGCTCATCTGGATGTCGTCACAGAGAGACGCTGAGCAGCGCAAGCATGCCTGCGCTTCTCAGTGTCTGCGGGATGAGAGGCTGGATGGCAGCGTTCTGCTGCGGTCCAGCCTGTCATCTCAATGTAGCAGAGCTGAAGCTGTCGTGGGAACCTTGGAAAGGTAAGGATGAGGTTGCTTTATTATTTTTCTTTTATTGCAGGAGATCGTTGGCTTCAGCTGGAATGGGCGTGACGGTAAGTATGGTTTAATTTAGAACAATAAAGGATTGTGTCTTTATTTCAATTAAAGGACTTTATTCTGGGTGTTTGTGTTTTCTTTTAACTTTGACTATGGGGTTAGTAATGGGGGTGTCTTATAGACGCCTCTCCATTACTAACCTGGGCTTGATGTCAGCTGGCATTATAAGCTGACATCAACCCCAACCCTATTACCCCCTGCCACCGCACCAGGGCAGCGTGGAAGAGCGAGGCTAAGTGCCAGAATTGGCGCATCCTATGAATGCGCCATTTCTGGGGCGGCTGACGGCTGGTGTTTCTAGCCTGGGAGGGGCCAATATTCATGGCTCCCTTCCTGGGCTATTAATATCAGCCCCCAGCTGTCTGCCTAGCCTTTGCTAGCTATTAAATTAGGGGGGACCCCACGTCATTTTTTTTGGGGGGTCCCCCATTTTAATAGCTAGTAAAGGCTATGTATTCAGCTGGGGGCTGATATTAGTAGCCTGGGAAGCTCCGTGGGTATTACCCCCTTCCCAGGCTTCAAACATCTGCCCCAGCCGTCTGCTTAACCTCCGCTAGAGCCTAAAATTAAGGGGAACCCCACGCCAATTTTTTTAATAATAAATCCTTTATTTTAATACTAAATGACAAGTACAGTAACCAACACTATCACTGTACTTCATATATATGTGACTGACATGTTTCTATCTATCTAATCTATGTGTGATGCTCTATCTTTCTGTTCTAAATTGTCGGGTACCGCTGCTGAATTGCCGGCCGGCTTTTTTAAAGAGACAGTGCATGAAAACACTATTATTTTTTTAAATAAATCCTTTACACTAAATGACAAGTACAGTAAGCAACACTATCACTGTACTTCATATATATGTGACTGACATGTTTCTATCTATCTAATCTATGTGTGAAGCTCTATTCCTTCTATTCTAAATTGTCGGGTACAGATGCTGAATTGCCGGCCGGCTTTTTTAAAGAGACGGTGCATGAAAACACTAATATTTTTTTTAATAAATCCTTTACACTAAATGACAAGTGCAGTAACCAACACTGTCACTGTGCTTCTTATATGTGTGACTGACATGTTTCTATCTATCTAATCTATGTGTGATGCTCTATTCCTTCTTGTCTAAATTGTCGGGTACCGGTGTATGCCGCTGCTGAATTTGCCGGCCGGCTTTTTTAAAGAGAGTGTCTTCTGAGCAGTTTGTCAGCTTTTGGACACCTTTGCAGGTGTTTTCTATGTGTTTCTATGTGTTTTTGTTTGCCTGCCATTGGTTTTAACGGTGTTCGACGGTGTTCTAAGGTGTTCGACGAACAGTTCGACGAACAGTTCCTCGAACATCCCGGTGTTCGAGGAACCGAACCGAACCCGAACACTATGGGGGTGGCTCAACACTAACTTTAACCCCTGGGGCTGTATGGAATCAGGATTTTGAGTGTGTCCTGATGGTGAAATATAATACTGTGCGTACGGCCTCAGCAGTACTAACATTACACTAAGGCTGTGTTCCCACTATGCGTTTTTTAAGCATTTCCGCAGCAGCAATTCCGTTGCAGAAATGCTTAAAAACACTTGGTTGAAGGTCTGCCATGTTCCCCAATGATAATCCGCATGTGCTGTGTACATGCTGCGGAAATTTCCGCTGCGGATTATCATTGCGGAAAATTCCGCAGCTCTACCAATTATTTTGCGGAATCACAGCGTTTTCGCCACCATTGACTTGCATTGAATGGCATAATATCCGCATCACTACATGTACACATGCAGATAACATGCTTATATCATGTGGTTCAATGTGCGGATGGTACCCAGGTTTGGAGAAGAGGAGACTCTCCTCCAGAGCCTGGTACCATAGAACCTGTAAAAAAAAAAAGAATAAAATAAAAAATATACATTATACTTACCTTCTGATGGCCCCCAGTGTCTTTATCTGATCCGTCCTGGCTTCCCGGCAGCTCGTGATGATCTAAAAGGACCTGCCATGACGTCATTTAGTCATGTGATGGGTCACGCGACTAAATGACATCATGGCAGGTCCTTTTAGACCGCAGCGAGACACCGGGGACACCGGACGGATCGAATAAGGACACCGGGGGTCATCAGAAGATAAGTATAATATTTATTTTTTTATTTTTTACCATTCTTTTACGGTCACACTATATAAATCCATGCCGGTTGCATGGATTTATATAGTGTGACCAAGTTGTCAAGCACTTTCCAAGTGATGCTAAAATCGCTTGTCAACCCACATGTGGAAATGCAAGTGAAGAACGCTTCACTTGTCCCTGGCAGGAAAAACGCATGTAAAATCCGCATGCACACTCCGCACGCACAATCCGCATGCATTTTTTCTGCCAGGGAGATGCAGAAACGCTCAGGAAAAATCCGGAGCATTTCTGCATCATGGGCACATAGCCTAAGATGTCACCACCGTACAATGTAATGTTACGCTGTATTTGAGTCTTGCACACTGATTTGCCCCAAATTACATTCAAACTGAAAAATCAGGATCGAGACGCTCAGTAATTAAGGTTTTCCTCTTCCAGATGAACCCAGTGAAGATTGATGCCAGCACAGTATCTGCGGCTCATCGCACCAGATACTTCTGGAGTAACCTCCCCGGCATGAACAGGTTAGTAACACAGATCTGTTAAAAAAAAACAAAAATAACGTCGTCAATGTATCGCCCACTGTGGGATCCCGAGATAAGTCTGAGAGACCCTTTGCCATTTGTATCTATGCCTAAAGTACAAGACAGGTCCACACACTAATACTGAGTTCTGAAGAACTATTTTAGGCAGCATTGGCTGGTAGTAACTTTTATAGTCTTCAGTGCAGTGATGATTGGATTGTGGAGATGTCATCAGATATTGACAATGTGTCTTCTACCTCATTGGATTCCACACAATGAAATTACTGTTTGATTTCCAGAAATAAAAGTTTATGTTATAATACTGATGTAAGAGTGAGGAGCGCTGAGGCCTCGCTCCAAAAAAATGATTAGTGTACAGGATACCGATAATTACAGGAAACTGTCAGCTTGGAGGCTGCCCGTCTTGTGCTGCTTTTATATGGGAAACCATTGTCCCATATTGTGCCTTGTAGACAATAGGAAGCTGGTAATGGAGGGCCCACGCTATAGAGCGCTGAACTGGCTACTTCTGATATGTTAAGCCCCGGTTTTTACAATTGTGAACACCAACCACTCAGACAGGAGGGGATCCCTCTATAAAGCTACATAACTCCTATCACAGGCGGTGTCTGTCATTGCTTACATACAGGACCCCTGTACAGCTGCACATATGACTACAGTGGCGGCTATGGATATACTATCTCCAGACCTGGTGTAACCTCTGTATATCTCCACACTTGGTGTATGCTTCATGTGGCAGTGTCAATCAGCTGCTTCCAAGGCCAGCAGAATATTGTCATGTATGTATTATAAGAATCATAGACTTGCAGGTTGGGTCGTTATCACTAGTCTGGTCTCTTCTGGAATGATGACCATCAGTTTACCAGGGACTTCACCACAAATCATTATTATATATAGAAGTATTTTTTGGACGCTGAATGTGACTTTTATTTGTGCGTTGATTGGCGGTATTGTGAAGCAAATGTTTGTCAAGTTAATATGGACAGCATTTTTTGGATACAATCATTCAGACCATGTATGGCACTTTTATCTAGGCATTAAACCTTAATGTTATCTGGGTCATATATGGAAATATTATTTAGCACTATATGGGAGTATTTAAGAATAATATTTGTATCCTAACCGCAGGGTAATTCCAATATTTGGGTCTTCTGGTTCCATGTTTCCTAATTTTGTAGATAGTTAGTGGGAGCAGTTGCTTTGATCTGACTTCTTGAAGATGGATGATACTTACAGAATTCCACTTGTGATAGAATTGCTGTAAACTTGCAGCCTTGTGATAAAGCGAGAATGAATAATCTCTGGAGTTTTGACGTTTGGCTCAGTCGTTCCTGCCGCACCGTTGTATGCACTGTACTAACCCCTCTGTCGCTCCAGGCCTCTGGTGGTTACAGCAGATGACAAGACGACGCTCCAGGACTGCTTAGAACCGGGAAGAATTGCAAAGGTGAGAAGTGATGGGAAGGTGGAGGAAATGAGAGAAGCGAATCACATTGATGGATTTATTAATATCGCAGAAATGCAGAATACACAGTGAGGATCAGTGATCCACCTCGATCACCCAGTCTGGAGGAATGGTCTCTTTCCACCATAAACCTAAGAAGTAGCTAAAATTTAGCAAATGATCTGAAGTGACAGTGGAAGATTTAAAGTCATTTTCCAGACTTATGATATTGATAGTTAATACTTCGGATGAGTCCTGATTATCAGATCAGTGGAGGTCCAACATCTAGTGCCACCACCGATCTGCTGTTTTCACCTCTACTAGTGGCTGGATGTAGGAGTATGCGGAATAGGAACAGCACAGCGCCATAAACTGTATAGGGGCAGCTCAGATTACATTCACTTCAATAGAAGCTGAGGTTTAGTATCGAGCGCGGCCACTATGCAGTGCACGGATCTGTGCCGTCTTATTGTTTGCATCCAGCAGCCGCTGGAGCTGAGAACAGCTGATCTGCAGGGGTGCAGAAGATGCAAAGCTGAGCCGACAGTGCAAGGACCTTCTCTACCAGATCCATAATCATTATGTGACGTCTGACCTCTCCTCATTCTGGTACCAACAGGTGCAGCAAAAGTGGAAGAAAAAAAAACCCTAGGCAGAATCTCGCAAGGTTCAGTCAGAACAAGACATTGGGACATTTCCCACAACGCAGACATAGGGCAAACTTGCTCCAGTATCGAGTTTCCAAAACTCCTGATTTGGTATATTTTAGAGCTCGTACACAGATTTTCTCGGATGAGTGCTATCTGCAGTTTTCACAGATAGCCCTTATATCCATGTTATTCTATGGGGCTGTGAACATTTCCACTTTTTTTTTTTTCTGGGACTTAACGGTCTGCAGAAAAACAGACATAATCAAAGTGTCGGATCAAAATCGGCAAAGCAAGTCGTTGGGTCCGTGTAAAAAAAAAAAAAAAAGTAAAACGGATTTTCACGAACTGACAGAATGGAAAAAGTGGAGAAACTTTTGTTTTTCCTCTCCACGTCCAAGAAAAACTGCTGCCGCTCCGAGCAAAGTCTGATGAGAATAATCAGACACTTTTTCTCGGATGTTGACTCTACCCTTATACTTTCATTTTTTCCTCGCCTTCTTCCAAGTGTCTTCTTTTTTCCAGCGAATTTACCATATGATGGCTTGTTTTATGCGTGACGAGTTGTAGTTTTGAATGAGATCATTTATTTTACCATGCAATGTATGGAAGTAGACTGAATTGGTGACAAAAAAAAAGCAGTTCCACCATTGTTTTTTTGGACTTCTTTCCTTATTTAGTAGAAATGACCCCACAGTGAGATCTTCCAGCTAAGAACTAGGGATGAGCAGACCCGTGAATGTTTGGGTTCGTCGGGTTCAAGCGAACTTTAGTCCAGAGTTCAGCTCGGGTTCTAGAACTGTACCCGAAGTTCCGGGAGAAGCCATGTTTGAAGTTCAGGAGCGGACACTAGGTGTCCTGTATGAACCCCGAACTTTACAGTTCTGGTTCGCTCATCTCTATTCAGAACCATTACGGTGATCCCAAACTTCTATAGGTTTTTGTGTTGCCATTTTCTGAGGCCCGTAACGTATTTTTCAGGAGCGGTGTGGGGGCGTTTTGGGGGGTTTTTTTGCACGCGGAGCTGGAGTTTTTATTGAAAGCATTTTGGAGGATCGGAGTATACAGAAAAAAAAGACGATCTCCAATCTGCGTCTGGGCCACTAGGACTATAAGAATGGCGGCATTCGGGTCTTCAGCAGGCCCCAGATCTCACAGAAACCCAATGGTACTCAGCAATCACATCGGAAAGGGGACGATAGGCACCACAATGACTGCATGACTCAATGGCTCCACTCAACTGAAGATGTCAGAGATTAAGCGGCTAAACAGCAGCAACCGGAGCTAGATCCATCGGGTGCCGGCTGTATAACACAGCTCCGGTCCTCCATGAACCCCCCCACCTGACGTACCAGTCCGTCCACTATCAGGAAGGAGGTTGATGCTTTATTTTCCTCCTATGAGTGTGTATTGAGTATGGTGCTTCATATAAAGCAGGTGCCAGCTGTGCTATACAGCTGACAACCGCCTGTAACAGCTGTGATCAGAGACCGCTCCGATCCGGTGAAATTCAAACACAAAAACTAAAGCTCTTCTGCCATTGTTTTTAGTTTTTGCTTTTACAGCATTTCTTGTGTAGTGTGATTCCTACGACGATGCCGAACTTAGGAGGGTATTTTATTATTATTATTATTATTATTATTATTATTAAGCTGTGAAAATAGTCAGAAATTTAAAAACCAAATTGTCTTGTGTCACCATACACAGACCTGTAATGTAATTTTTCAGTCAATGGAGCTGTGTGAGGGCTCGTCAGTTGTTATCTGTGTGGGGAGATGATATTTTTTTTTATTGACATCACTTTGGGGTAAATATAAGTGCTTCTCACAAAATTAGAATATCATCAAAAAGTTAATTCATTCCAGTTCTTCAATACAAAAAGTGAAACTCCTATATTCTATAGAGTCATTACACACAGAGGGATCTATTATATAGAGTCATTACACACAGAGGGATCTATTATATAGAGTCATTACACACAGAGGGATCTATTATATAGAGTCATTACACGCAGAGGGATCTATTATATAGTGTCATTACACACAGAGGGATCTATTATATAGAGTCATTACACACAGAGGGATCTATTATATAGAGCCATTACACACAGAGGGTTCTATTATATAGAGTCATTACACGCAGAGGGATCTAATATATAGAGTCATTACACACAGAGGGATCTATTATATAGAGTCATTACACACAGAGGGATCTATTATATAGAGTCATTACACACAGAGGGATCTATTATATAGAGTTATTACACACAGAGGGATCTATTATATAGAGTCATTACACACAGAGGGATCTATTATATAGAGTCATTACACACAGAGGGATCTATTATATAGAGTCATTACACACGGAGGGATCTATTATATAGAGCCATTACACACAGATGGATCTATTATATAGAGTCATCACACACGGAGGGATCTATTATATAGAGTCATTACACGCAGAGGGATCTATTATATAGAGTCATTACACGCAGAGGGATCTATTATATAGAGTCATTACACACAGAGGGATCTATTATATAGAGTCATTACACGCAGAGGGATCTATTTCACGTGTTTATTTCTGTTAATGTTGATGATTATGGCTTACAGCCAATGAAAACACAAAAGTCATTATCTCAGTATATTAGAATACTTTATAACAACAGCTTGAAAAATGTTTTTAAAATCAGAAATGTCTGATCAGTAAATGCCTCAATACTTGGTCGGGGCTCCTTGTGCATCAATTACTGCATCAATGTGGCAATGTGACATGGAGGGATCAGCCTGTGGCATGGAGGGATCAGCCTGTGGCACGGAGGGATCAGCCTGTGGCATGGAGGGATCAGCCTGTGGCATGGAGGGATCAGCCTGTGGCATGGAGGGATCAGCCTGTGGCATGGAGGGATCAGCCTGTGGCATGGAGGCGATCAGCCTGTGGCCCTGCTGAGGTGTTATGGAAGCCCAGGTGGCTTTGATAGCCGCCTTCAGCTCGTCTGCATTGTTGGGTCTGGGGTCTCTCATCTTTCTCTTGACAATACCCCATAGATTCTCTATAATAGATTCTCTATGGGGTTAAGGTCAGGCGAGTTTGCTGCCAATCAAGCACAGTGATACTGTTGCGTGTAAACCAGGTATTGGTACATTTGGCCGTGTGGACAGGGGCCAAGTCCTGCTGGAGAATGACATTTCAGCACCATGGAGGACGTCCTCATAATCCTTGAAGCGACTGGAAACACAAGAGGTTAAAAGCCCCTTCCCCACCCACCCTCCAGTTTTTTTCCTGTCCCTGGGAGGATAGGAACAGGAGAGGAGCAAGGGGTCTTACCGGATGGTGGATCCAGGGGGATCGGGCTGCCTAGCTTCTCCTTCCGCCTGAGATGTCCGCGGCTGCCTCCCCCCCCCCCCCCCCCCAGCGCGTTTCTTCAGCCGGCCCAGTGTAGCGCTGCTCCTGGCCTCGGAGCTGCTTCCCTCTGGCGAGGGCTCTCGGCTCCAGCGCAGCCCTCCTGAGCGCGATGCCTCCAGGACCCGATGTGACACACTTCCGGTACGCGCAGGAGCATGTGCTTTTTGAAAATTTAAAGCTGCAGTCGGCGTGCGTTTCAGGCTGGAACGCATGAAGCAGAGAAGACTGCAGGACAGGTAGTGTAAAATGCTTGCCTGTGTCCTGTGTATCTGCTGTGCTGGTGACTGTTAAGATTGGAGGACTGAGAACTGAGACCCCATCTGGTGCACATGAGTAGGTATGGTCCTATGGAACAGGGTATTCTGGGAATACTGGCTATAGTTTTTCCCCCATAAATAAATGATATATTCCTCCATGTCCCTCTATGTCTTATAGGACAGGGTTCCCACTAATCCACCAACGACAGTTAAGAAGGATAATAAAAAGGATACTGTAAAGCCTAAGAGATGTGTCATCTGTAACACCAAGTTGCCCCTAGCATGTGGAAAGTACTTATGTGAGAGCTGCACTTCCAGGATAGTTCGGGAGGAACAGCCATCCATCCTGGCAGAGGTGCATGATCAGGGAAGAGGTTCAAGCCTTCATTTCTGGCCTAGTTTCATCCCAGGCAGTCCAACCAGGGCCCCAAGCAAAGAGGCCTAGGTGGGAGATGGAACTTAGTTCAGAGGATGAGCTACAATCCTACGGGTCTGAGGACGACGAGGAAGATGACACATCTTCTAACCCGCCAGAAGAAGGAAACAGATACCTGTTTTCGTCGGAGTATACGGCCGAACTCTTGAAGTCTGTCAGAAACACCATGCAGGTGGAAGAGACTCTGAAATCTCATTTCATACAGGATGAGATGCTCGGAGGCCTCAGGTCGCAGAGAAACAGAGTTTTCCTGGTTAAGAACCATATCCGGGCTATGATCCTGGAAGAGTGGGAAGACCCTGAAAAGAGGCTAATCGTCCCACGGGACTTTAGACTCTGTCTACCATTTGACCCTGAGGACATTAAAACATGGGAGGAGATTCCCAAGATTGACGTCCCGGTAGGCAAGATAGCTAAAAAGTATTCAATCCCCTTGGAGGACTCTTCTAGCCTGAAGGACCCGATGGACAGGAAGGCGGATGTAACATACCTGGCGGCGTCCTTGCATGGTGGTCCATCTCCCACTGTGCAAGAGGGCGCACTTGATCTCCTGTCCAGAATGTCTCTCTGGCTTCCCTCCATGCTGTCTGTTTGTGTCTGTTTCTGCTGCTTAAGGGCGGCGCCCGATCACTTCCTGCCTTTTGTACCTGCTGTGGGTCACACCCCTTGTGCGTCCTCAGCCTATTGCTGTCTGTCACTTGGTATATAGCTCAGCAGCTCCCTTCTATCCCTGCCTGAGCATAGTGTTTCCTTCAGTGTGTGCTTGCACTCTGAAGGTGCCAGGTCCCGTCTCTTGTCTCCTGCTTTTTTATCAGTTCCCGTGTCTGAACTGAGTCCTGTATGTCTCCTGCTTTGCGGTATCAGCTCCCGTGTCTGAACTGTGTCCTGTATGTCTCCTGCTTTGCGGTATCAGCTCCCGTGTCTGAACTGTGTCCTGTATGTCTCCTGCTTTGCGGTTTCAGCTCCCGTGTCTGAACTGAGTCCTGTATGTCTCCTGCTTTGCGGTATCAGCTCCCGTGTCTGAACTGTGTCCTTTTTGTGTTCTCTGGTCTGTCCTGTCTGAACACGCTCCTTGCCTGTTCGTTCCGCCTTCTAGTGGCCGATTTCCTAGACCCGCTCCTGCGTCTGGTCTGTCCTGTCTGAACACGCTCCTTGCCTGTTCGTTCCGCCTCTCTGGGGGCCGTATTCCCAGACCCGCTCCTGTATCCCTCTGCAGTGTCGGTCTCCTCCGTACACTCAGTTCCAGTCTGAACTCTCTCCTGTCCTTTACCTGTTTTGCCTCTATGTCCGTTCCCTTCCTTTTTCTGCAGAGTCTGAACTCGTACCTAACTCCTGCTTGTTGTCTCTGCAAGTACTGTGTGAGTATCTGGCTCTGTCTTTCCCTTCCTGTCTGTTCCGTGTGAACAGAGCCCTGTCCTCCCTGCTCAGCCTTGTCTGCACTCTAGCTGTGCTTGCCTGTAACCCTCTGCCTGTATTGTTCCTGAGTCCCGGTGTGTACTGGGTCCTATCCCGCCTGTGTTCCTACCTGCTAGTGCCTCCCTGTCTGCACTCTAGCTGTGCTTGCCTTTACCCCCCTGCCTGCATACCCGCCTGCCTGCATACCAGTCGTGCCTGCCTATACCCACCAGTCTGTGTGCCAGCCTACCAGCCTGTTCCTGTATTCCCCTGTGTGGGTCAACAGCCGTGTCCGGGGTCTGTCCTGGAGTAGCACCTGGTCCCTCTGCTCGGTTCCTCCTTGGTGCACTGGCGTCGTATGCCGTCGTGCGACCCTGGTCGGATCGGGTGAATACTTAGTCACGCCCCTCCAGGCATTCACTCTCCGGCACGGTCCAGTGGAATCACTACAATCACACGCACACGCCGCTTAGCCCGGGCGTGTGCATAACAGCATGCTCAGGCCATGGTTCCCGTTGAGCCCCACGGCCTTCGCTCTTTGAGAAGTTTTTCCAGCGAATACATGCATTAAAATAAAATAAATAATTTTTTTTCCCCCTTTAGCTGAGTTCCAGGCGAGTTACGCACCCGTCCAGATGGATCTATCAGCCCTCGTTCCTGTGGATCCGCCACGTTACTATGGGGATCCAAGACAGTGTCGTGCATTTGTGGAGCAATGCATGCTACACTTTAAGGCCTACCCTCTCTATTTTCCTTCCAATTGGGCTAAAGTGGCCTTTATGATTGACTACCTAGCGGGTGATGCCTTGAAATGGGTCACCCCCCTATGGGAAGCATGGGATCCTGTCATCCTTGACCTGCAGGCCTTCCTGGTGGCCTTTCGTATGGTCTTCGAGGACCCTAACTCTGAAGCCCCTGCTGAAGCTTCACTTCCCAATATCCCGGAGCAGCCCCGACGGGTAATGTGTGTGGGTAGCGCAATAGTCCTCCAGCCCAATGAGACTACTGCCCACCCAGAATCCTCACAGGGTGACTACGCTTTCCGGAATACTTCTCTCAACCTCAAGAGGCAGTCCAGACGTGCTAGACTTAGAGGCAAGCCGTCACGCCAGGGTCTGTCCTCCCTGAGACCTCCTGACCCCAACCTTGAAGTCCCTACTGAAGCTTCATCTCCCTGTATCCCGGAGAAACCCCAATGGGTAATGTGCGTGGGTAGTGCACCAGTTCTCCTGGCCGAAGAGACTTCTGCCCATCCAGACTCCACACAGGAGAACTTCCTGCACCCGGCATCAGATGCTTCTTTCTCTTTAACCGGTGTGCATGTCCAAGGATGCTCCAAAGCTGTGGTTACCTCAGAGTCTGTGCACCTCTACTACCTGGCGGAGGATCCCCTGTTGCCTCCTGAACCCTCCGGGATACCACTCGATGACAAATGGAGAGAGACTTCTCTACACCCGGTACTCAATACTTTGTCCGCTTCGTCCTGTGAGCCTGACAATGGGTACCCCAAAGTGGTAGTTACCTCCGAGTCTCTACACCCCTCCGACCAGGCGGAGGATCTCCAGTTGTCTCCTGAACCCTTCGGGGTGCTACCTGGTAGCGAAAGGACAGAGACTCTCCTATACTCTGTACCTGATACCTCGCTCGCTTCGTCCAGTGAGTCCAACTTAGTGTACTCCGAAGCAGAGGTTACTCCTGAGTCTCTACACCCCTCCGACCAGGCGGAGGACCTCCAGTTGTGTTCAGAATCCTTCGGGGTGCCACCTGGTGGTGAATGGACAGAGACTTTCCTATATCCTGGATCTGATACCTCGCTTGCTTCGTCCAGTGAGTCCGACCTAGTGTACTCTGAAGCAGAGGTTACCCGTGAGTCTCTACACCCCTCTGACCAGGCGGAGGACCGCCAGCTGTCTCCAGAACCCTTCGGGGTGCCACCTGGTGGTGAATGGACAGAGACTTTCCTATACTCGGTACCCGATACCTCGCCTGCTTCCTCCAGTGAGTCCGACCTAGTGTACTCTGAAGCAGAGGTTACCCGTGAGTCTCTACACCCCTCTGACCAGGCGGAGGACCGCCAGCTGTCTCCAGAACCCTTCGGGGTGCCACCTGGTGGTGAATGGACAGAGACTTTCCTATACTCGGTACCCGATACCTCGCCTGCTTCCTCCAGTGAGTCCGACCTAGTGTACTCTGAAGCAGTTGTTTTCTCTGAGCCTCTGCACTCTTCTGACCCGGCGGAGGACCTCCAGTTGTTTCCTGAATCCTCCGGGATACCACCAGATAACAAAGAGACAGTGACTTTTCCTCATTATGTACGTGATAACCCGTCTATTTCTTCCTGTGAGCTTGACAAGATGTACCTCGAAGCAGAGATTACCCTTAAGTCTCTGTCCCCCTCCAACCCAGTGAACGACTGGCCCTCGAATTCCCTGCGGAAGATTCTGGCAGGCCTGAAGAAGAGGGGGCGTAAGGGGGGAGGTACTGTAACATACCTGGCGGCGTCCTTGCATGGTGGTCCATCTCCCACTGTGCAAGAGGGCGCACTTGATCTCCTGTCCAGAATGTCTCTCTGGCTTCCCTCCATGCTGTCTGTTTGTGTCTGTTTCTGCTGCTTAAGGGCGGCGCCCGATCACTTCCTGCCTTTTGTACCTGCTGTGGGTCACACCCCTTGTGCGTCCTCAGCCTATTGCTGTCTGTCACTTGGTATATAGCTCAGCAGCTCCCTTCTATCCCTGCCTGAGCATAGTGTTTCCTTCAGTGTGTGCTTGCACTCTGAAGGTGCCAGGTCCCGTCTCTTGTCTCCTGCTTTTTTATCAGTTCCCGTGTCTGAACTGAGTCCTGTATGTCTCCTGCTTTGCGGTATCAGCTCCCGTGTCTGAACTGTGTCCTGTATGTCTCCTGCTTTGCGGTTTCAGCTCCCGTGTCTGAACTGAGTCCTGTATGTCTCCTGCTTTGCGGTATCAGCTCCCGTGTCTGAACTGTGTCCTTTTTGTGTTCTCTGGTCTGTCCTGTCTGAACACGCTCCTTGCCTGTTCGTTCCGCCTTCTAGTGGCCGATTTCCTAGACCCGCTCCTGCATCTGGTCTGTCCTGTCTGAACACGCTCCTTGCCTGTTCGTTCCGCCTCTCTGGGGGCCGTATTCCCAGACCCGCTCCTGTATCCCTCTGCAGTGTCGGTCTCCTCCGTACACTCAGTTCCAGTCTGAACTCTCTCCTGTCCTTTACCTGTTTTGCCTCTATGTCCGTTCCCTTCCTTTTTCTGCAGAGTCTGAACTCGTACCTAACTCCTGCTTGTTGTCTCTGCAAGTACTGTGTGAGTATCTGGCTCTGTCTTTCCCTTCCTGTCTGTTCCGTGTGAACAGAGCCCTGTCCTCCCTGCTCAGCCTTGTCTGCACTCTAGCTGTGCTTGCCTGTAACCCTCTGCCTGTATTGTTCCTGAGTCCCGGTGTGTACTGGGTCCTATCCCGCCTGTGTTCCTACCTGCTAGTGCCTCCCTGTCTGCACTCTAGCTGTGCTTGCCTTTACCCCCCTGCCTGCATACCCGCCTGCCTGCATACCAGTCGTGCCTGCCTATACCCACCAGTCTGTGTGCCAGCCTACCAGCCTGTTCCTGTATTCCCCTGTGTGGGTCAACAGCCGTGTCCGGGGTCTGTCCTGGAGTAGCACCTGGTCCCTCTGCTCGGTTCCTCCTTGGTGCACTGGCGTCGTATGCCGTCGTGCGACCCTGGTCGGATCGGGTGAATACTTAGTCACGCCCCTCCAGGCATTCACTCTCCGGCACGGTCCAGTGGAATCACTACAATCACACGCACACGCCGCTTAGCCCGGGCGTGTGCATAACAGCGGATGACCTTTTAAAAAGGACCTGGGAGACTTCAGCAGCTATCATGAAAACTAATATTGCGGCAACGTCTGCTGCCAGGTCTATGTACATGTGGGTCGACGATCTTGAAGAACAGTTAAGATCTAAGACTCCTAGGGATACTATCCTAAAATAACTTCCCTTACTGAGATTGGCGATGGGTTTCATGGCTGACGCTTCAGCAGAATCTGTCAGATTTGCAGCCAGGAATAGTGTGTTATCAAACGTAACTAGACGGACTATCTGGTTAAAGACACGGTCAGGGGATAGTCAGTCAAAAAAGTTCAATTCTCTTCTCAGGAGCTAGATTTGGGCGTGTTCTGGATGATATTCTAGAGAAGGCGTCAGACAAAAAGAAAGGGTTTCCCGAGGAAAAATCGAGCTAATATCAGCCCTTTCGTAGAACTCGTCCTCCTCCTACCAGCAAGAGAATAAAGGAAAAGGAAAAGTTGGTAGATGAAGTTACTCCAAAGGAGGTATGGGTAGAGGTCCACCTTATGGCTTTGGGTCTGGAAAACAATGTCGCCATGCTTGTAGGGGAGCCACTGAGTCAGTTCATCTCAGGCTGGCAGGCCATAACTCAAAATCAGTGGGTGTTAAATACTCTGAGTTCAGGGTACAGGATAGAATTTTTCCAGTACTCACCCGAAAGGTTCATTTTATCAGAGTCCCAGCCTGCAGTAAAAATTTCCAAAATGTGGTCAGAACTAGTTCAGAATCTTCTGCAAATAGGAGCAATAGTTGCGGTTCCCCAAAGCGAACGGTTTCAGGGTCACTACTCGATACTGTTTTCCATAAAACAGCCATCAGGGGAAACACGGGTAATTCTAAATCTAAAGCCATTAAATCGGTGGGTAACATACAAGCATTTCAGGATGGAGTCGATCAAGTCCACCATCCCTCTAATAGACAAAGACGCAATAATGTGCATCTTGGATCTAAAAAAGGCATACTATTATGTTCCCATTCATCAACAGTATCAAAAATATCTTTGTTTCGCCATCAGGTCCAGCGATCATGTTCATCACTTCCAGTTCTGTTGCCTACCCTTCGGCCTAGCCTCTGCCCCATGGGTCTTTACTAAGTTAGTAGCAGAGATTGTAGCTTACCTGAAGAAAACAAGAGTCATTGTGGTCCCTTACCAAGACAACTTTTTACTTGTGGCCGGTTCTCATGTAGAGCTGCTGGAACACATAACATTTACAGTGTCCACCCTCAAAAATCTAGGTTGGTTGATAAATTAGGAAAAGTGGGACCTAGTCCCAGGAACCAGAAAGATCTTCTTAGGGGTCACTTTAGACTCCCATCTAAGAATCTCGTTTCTACGCACGGTTAAACAAAAAGTGATAATAGACAAGGTATTTCAATTCTCAAGAAGTCGTTTCTCGATCAGGTCAGCAATGAAGATTCTCGGATTGATGACGGCCTGAACTCCTTGTGTGAGGTGGAGTCAATTTCATTCATGGGAACTGCAAAAAGCGGTTTTGTCTTGTTGGGACAAAAAGCAATTGTCCCTAGTCAAGTTAATGCCTCTGTCACGGATGACAAAAGAGAGTCTGGGGTGGTGGACAGTCCCAGAAAATCTTCAGCTGGGGGTAGACTGGGTTCCCTCTCCAGTTGAAGTCATCAAGACCGACGCAAGTAAGTCAGGTTGGGGTGGTCACATAGAAGGAAAATATTTTCAAGGGGCTTGGTCTCTAGAAGTTCAGGCTATGTCATCAAACTACCGGGAACTTCACGGCGTGTGGGAAGTTCTTCGGCGAAATGGTCACCTGGTGCGAAACAAACACAAAGATACTGTCGGACAGTATGATGACGGTATCTTTTCTGCGACATCAGGGAGGCCCGAAACACAGAATACTTCAAAGTCTGGCGTTGAAAATATTTGTCTGGGTAGAAAAGTTGGCCCTATCAATCTCGGCAGTCCACTTAAAAGGGGCTCACAATCTGTTAGCAGATTTTCTGAGCTGACATGAAGTTCTACTTTCAGAATGGGAACTAAATGGGGAGTTTTTCCACACTTTGTGTCGCCGATGGGGTGTCCCACTGATAGACCTGTTCGCGACGAGAAAAAATGCAAAGGCCAAGAAATTTTATTCTCTAAATCCCCAGAATAACCCGACGGGAATTGATGCTTTATCCCAGGCATGGTCAGAAAGTCTCTCTTACGCCTTCCCTCCCTTACCTTTGATTCCGAGGGTCCTAAGGAAAATACAGGAAGATCAGATAAAGATAATTCTGATAGTCCCTTTCTGGCGAAGAAGGAGTTGGTTTCCGCTTTTGTCCAAGATGGCCCTGGAGGATCCAATATTGCTTCCCTTTAGGAAAGATATCCTTCTCCAGGGACCAGTCTTATATCAGAACTTGGGCTGACTACACCTCTCGGCTTGGATGCTGAGAGGCAGATCCTGAAATCCTGAGGGCTATCAGATCAGGTTATAACTACGTTACAGGCAAGTCGATAACCAGTCATCTCAGCTATTTATAGGAAAATCTGGAAGAGGTTCTGTTTAGAAAGTGGAAGTTCTGCAGTGGCTATAACAAGCTCTAATATCCCAAAGATCCTGGATTTTTTTCAGGCGGGGTTTAACAGAGGTCTGAGTCTAAGCACTCTATAAAAGTTCAGATCTCGGCACTAACTGCATTCTTTGACACTTCTCTAGCTTCGCATCCATGGATAGCCAGGTTAGCAAAAACAGTTAAGAGGCTAAGGCCTTGGGTAAAAAGATTTGTTCCACCGTGGGATCTTAATTTGGTGCTTAATGACCTATGCAAGCAGCCATACGAGTTGGCCAAGGAAATAAACATCAGTAGGTCTACCCTTAAGACAGCCTTTCAAGTTGCTATCACCGCTGCTAAGAAGATGGGGAAACTACAGGCTTTATTCGTAAAAGATCCATACTTGCAGATTTATGACGATAGAATCGTCCTGAGGTTAAAGCCAGGGTTTCTACCTAAGGTAGTCTCTACAAAAAATATCAATCAGGAGATTGCCTGCCTTCATTTTGCCAATTCCCAGAAAATCCAAAAGAACTGTTTTTCCATTCCTTAGATGTAAGATAGTCGGTCATTCGTTATCTTGAGGCCACTCGTGATTGGAGAATAGATCATAACCTGTTCTTCCAGTATGCTGGTAGGAATAAGGGGAGAAAAAACATCTAAGAAGACCATCGCCAGGTGGATTAGATCCATGATAGGTCTCGCCTATTCAGTAGAGGGGAAGAGTCCCCCGGAAGTGTTGAAATCCCAATCTACCCGTTCAGTGTCTATGTCCTGAGCAGAGAAAGGTGGGGTCTCTATAGAACAGATAAACGCTGCAGCGACATGGGCAAGTCGGAGTACCTTTTCTAGGCACTATAAACGGAATGTCCTGGCAGGACTGGGAGTAGCTTTTGGCAGGAAGGTTCTCCATGCGGTAGTCCCACCCTAGGGAAATACTTTGGTATTCTCCATGGTGCTATCAGGGGGACGTCCTGGAAAGTGGTAATTAGACTTACCGGTAATTGTGTTTCCAGGAGTCCATCCTGACGGCACAGTTAGTTCCCTCCCTCGTTAAATGTCTATACATTGTGAAGTAACATGTGCATGTAGATATTAATAAATGTGTTGCATCCATCCTGGTGTGGTACTTAGAAAAAACACTGGAGGGTGGAGGAGGGGAAGGGCTTTAAACCTCTCATATTTCCGGTGCCTGGAAGGATTTGGAGGACGTCCTCCATGGTGCTGTCAGGATGGACTCCAGGAAACACAGTTACCGGTAAATCTAATTACCGCTTTCCTTCCACTCATCTTTCCATTAATATGTTGGAATACAGCACTCTGTGAATACCCAGCTTCTTTAGCAATGACCTTTTGTGGCTTACCCTCCTTGTGGAGTGTGTCAATGACTTCCTTCTGGACATCTGTCAAGTCAGCAGTCTTCCCCATGATTGTGGAGCCTACTGAAACAGACTAAGGGACTTTTTTAATCAATTTGGAAGCCTTTGCAGGTGTTTTTTTGTTAATTATTCTAATTTACTGAGATAATGACTTTTGTGTTTTCATTGGCTGTAAGCCATAATCATCAACATTAACAGAAATAAACAATTGAAATAGATCCCTCTGTGTGTAATGACTCTATATAATAGATCCCTCTTTGTGTAATGACTCTATATAATAGATTCCTCTGTGTGTAATGACTCTATATAATAGATCCCTCTGTGTGTAATGACTCTATATAATAGATCACTCTGTGTGTAATGACTCTATACAATAGATCCCTCTGTGTGTAATGACTCTATATAATAGATCCCTCTGTGTGTAATGACTCTATATAATAGATCCCTCTGTGTGTAATGACTCTATATAATAGATCCCTCTGTGTGTAATGACTCTATATAATAGATCCCTCTGTGTGTAATGACTCTATATAATAGATCCCTCTGTGTGTAATGACTCTATATAATAGATCCCTCTGTGTGTAATGACTCTATATAATAGATCCCTCTGTGTGTAATGACTCTATATAATAGATCCCTCTGTGTGTAATGACTCTATATAATAGATCCCTCTGTGTGTAATGACTCTATATAATAGATCCCTCTGTGTGTAATGACTCTATATAATAGATCCCTCTGTGTGTAATGGCTCTATATAATAGATCCCTCTGTGTGTAATGACTCTATATAATAGATCCCTCTGTGTGTAATGACTCTATATAATAGATCCCTCTGTGTGTAATGACTCTATATAATAGATCCCTCTGTGTGTAATGACTCTATATAATAGATCCCTCTGTGTGTAATGACTCTATATAATATAGGAGCTTCACTTTTTTGGATTGAAGAACTGAAATAAATTAACTTTTTGATGATATTCTAATTTAGTGAGAAGCACCTGTGTGTTGTTTTGATCGCTTCTCGCTGCATTTTTTGGTGGCGTTGTAGCAACAGAAACACCTTGATTCTGCCATTTCAGAATTATTATTTTTTTTTATCCTTGAGGCTTTTGCCAAATTTTAAAAATTTTTACTATTTCGATAGATCGGACTTTTCCAGGCGTGGCAATATCAAATATGGTTATTTTTTTTTTTTTTTTATTTGTAGTGATTCCAATTTATATATACCATCTATATAATTTTAGTTGTTATATTTATTTTTGTTTATGTATTATATTTGTTTTAATCTACTTTTTTTTTAATTTTTCATTTGTATTTTTTAGTCCCCTTAGAGAACTTTTTTCCTCCACCAAAAATGTATCAAAACCCAAAGTGAAAAAGGGGGTGGGAGTTCAAAAGACTAGAAATCTGGTTTTACAATAGGAATGAATAAGAAGAGTAATTCAAGCAAAAATTTTTATTTCTTTAAACAATTTATACTTACAATCATTTAATTATATAGTTCTACTCTTCTCATTAATTCTGGTCTCCCCAGAAATCAAACCCACAACCTGCATCATTGAAGGCAGCAGCAAAATCTTCGAGCTACAGGCATCATTGTCATTGTAGACCGTGGGAGAATTTTCTATACTTGAAAGTGAAAGATATTCTGCTGACTATAGGCTTAATACACTGGTCTATAGAGATACATCTCTATATACACAGTGCATTTCTACGTCCCTGTATTCTAGAGGTCAGAGAGATTTTTTTTTCCCCTATAAAATTCCTACAAAATAATGAAAAACAATTACAAGAATGACATTTTCATATTTGATGTCCCTATCATCGTCATGACCCCGCATAGCACGGTGATCATATTATTTATGGTAATCAGTAAATGGCGTAACAAAAAAAAAAAAAAGGATTGGAATTGATTTTTTTTTCTATAGGTTTCTATGTGGAGTACTCAGGGGTGGGACCAAAAACTTTGTGCAGCTCATGTGGCGCCCACACATTTGTCCCTCCCCTGGGAAGGGGGTATTTGTTTTTTTCAATTGTACCCTTATAAAAATAAAAAAATAATAATAATAAAAAAGAGAAAATTAAAGGGGCTGTCCACCACTAGGACAACCCCCTCTCAATTCCTACATTCCCCCATGTAAAATAAAAGCAGCCGATTCTCACTGCCACTTCCGGTGCCATTCCAACGATGTCGGTGCCAGATCTCCCTTGACCTTATTATGCCACGTGACCACTGCAGCCAATCAGCAGCGGCTTCGCTGTCACCTCACTTGGAGGAATCTGAACATCTGACCTCTGACCCCCCTGAACGAAGCGACAGTAAAGCGACTGCTGATTGGCTGCAGTGGTCACATGGTGTAATAAGGTCATGGGAGATCCAGCGCTGACATCACTGCAATGGCACCGGCACCGGCGGGGAGAATAGGCAGTTTCTTTTTTACATGGGGGAATATAGCAATTGAGAAGGGGCTGTGCGAGTGGTGGAAGACCCCTTTAACCTTTTCTCAGAGAAGCCTGCGGCACCGAGGGATCAACGACCGGAGGATTCTTTACAGTTACAGCAATAAAAATGAGAGTCTTCTATGCATTGGGGCAGATTTGCAGTGTAGTGGGGGGGAGGGGGTATCAGGTATATGATATTCCATCAGGATGATTATGTGCCCCCATTACTATCTCTGACAGTTCACTAAAATCCGCACAATCACCACGAATCGCTTCTCCATGCGGCAGGGAAAAGACCACGAATACCCGGTGACCATGAACGGGGAGGAGGACGTCTTGTGGTGCACGGAGATGGAGAGGTAATGTAACCTGGCCCCAAGCCTTCACCTATAGAGATGGGATCAGGTAGCCAAACACTTCTACTGACCGAGCCTGATATTACGTCCTGTGCTCCGGTCACATCCAGAGCTGCATTTACAGTTCTGATGCTTTGTATTTGCATCTTTAGCAGCTTTGGATGTAAATGGAGAAAAGACAACATGGCTTCAAATAAGAAGAACAAGAAATATCGCAATAAAGTGTGGACACTACCACCCCTTCACTGCCCTAGGCCACCAGGGACGTAGCCATTTACCTCTTCAGAATATTCAACCACCAGGAATGTTAATAGTAAACTTGTCAGCACTCCAGACCACCAGGAAAGCAGACATTAACTCCTTCAAAAGCTTCAACCACCACAAATGCAGACTTACCCCCCACAGTACACAAGACCTCCAAGGATGCCAACATCTCCAGCACACCAGACCACCAGGGATGCCAACATCTCCAGCACACCAGACCACCAGGGATGCCAACATCTCCAGCACACCAGACCACTAGGGATGCCAACAACTCCAGCACACCAGACCACCAGGGATGCCAACATCTCCAGTACACCAGACCACCAGGGATGCCAACATCTCCAGCACACCAGACCACCAGGGATGCCAACATCTCCAGCACACAAGACCACCAGGGATGCCAACATCTCCAGCACACCATACCACCAGGGATGCCAACATCTCCAGCACACCATACCACCAGGGATGCCAACATCTCCAGCACACCAGACCACCAGGGATGCCAACATCTCCAGCACACCATACCACCAGGGATGCCAACATCTCCAGACCACCAGGGATGCCAACATCTCCAGCACACCATACCACCAGGGATGCCAACATCTCCAGCACACAAGAACACCAGGGATGCCAACATCTCCACCACACCATACCACCAGGGATGCCAACATCTCCAGCACACCAGACCACCAGGGATGCCAACATCTCCAGCACACCAGACCACCAGGGATGCCAACATCTCCAGCACACCATACCACCAGGGATGCCAACATCTCAAGCACACCAGACCACCAGGGATGCCAACATCTCCAGCACACCAGACCACCAGGGATGCCAACATCTCCAGCACACCAGACCACCAGGGATGCCAACATCTCCAGCACACCAGACCACCAGGAATGCCAACATCTCCAGCACACCATACCACCAGGGATGCCAACATCTCCAGCACACCATACCACCAGGGATGCCAATATCTCCAGCACACCATACCACCAGGGATGCCAACATCTCCAGCACACCAGACCACCAGGGATGCCAACATCTCCAGCACACCATACCACCAGGGATGCCAACATCTCCAGCACACCATACCACCAGGGATGCCAACATCTCCTGCACACCATACCACCAGGGATGCCAACATCTCCAGCACACCAGACCACCAGGGATGCCAACATCTCCAGCACACCAGACCACCAGGGATGCCAACATCTCCAGCACACCAGACCACCAGGGATGCCAACATCTCCAGCACACCAGACCACCAGGAATGCCAACATCTCCAGCACACCAGACCACCAGGGATGCCAACATCTCCAGCACACAAGAACACCAGGGATGCCAACATCTCCAGCACACCATACCACCAGGGATGCCAACATCTCCAGCACACCAGACCACCAGGGATGCCAACATCTCCAGCACACCATACCACCAGGGATGCCAACATCTCCAGTACACCATACCACCAGGGATGCCAACATCTCCAGCACACCAGACCACCAGGGATGCCAACATCTCCAGCACACCAGACCACCAGGGATGCCAACATCTCCAGCACACAAGAACACCAGGGATGCCAACATCTCCAGCACACCAGACCACCAGGGATGCCAACATCTCCAGCACACCAGACCACCAGGGATGCCAACATCTCCAGCACACCAGACCACCAGGAATGCCAACATCTCCAGCACACCATACCACCAGGGATGCCAACATCTCCAGCACACAAGAACACCAGGGATGACAACATCTCCAGCACACCACACCACCAGGGATGCCAACATCTCCAGCACACCATACCACCAGGCATGCTAATATTAGTTCCAGGACTTACTGGAACACTGGGGAACCAGTCATTAACCCCTCCAGCACTCCAGACACCAGGGGTGTTATCAATAATGTCTCTAGTGCACTAAATCACCAAGAGCACAGACATTAACTCTAGCCATACACTAGACCACCAGGGATACTGAAATGAACCCCTCGAGTAAACTAGACAATCAGGGGTGCTAATATTTCCAGAAGTGCACTACATCACCATTAATGTAGGTATTAACCTCTCAGATACACTAGTCCACCAGGGAAGCTGACATTAACCCCTTGCAAACACTAGACATTAATAATAATGCCTCTAGTAAACTAAATTACTAAAGACATTAACTCTTTCAGTGCACTTGACCACCATGGATGCTGCCGTACTCTCCACAGGATAGTTGGTGACTTGCAGGTTGGTGGGGTCCTACCAATCCCAAGGACAGGGTATGGAATGGATAGATGGTTGCACATGTGCGGGAGGCCACGGCTCCATGCTTTTTCTCTGGGATTGCTGTAAATGACCAACTACAGCGCTCTGCTCGCTCCATCTCCGACAGTCCCACAGAGAACAAAGGATGCCGTGGCCTTCAAAAGCCAATCATTGCCCGCTCTCGGTGGACCTCACCAATCCTAAAGGTATCGCCTCCAGAGAAGCATTAATTCATGTGTCACCCCAGATCATCAGGGATTCACCCCAGATCGAGGAGATACTTTACAACACCCCTTTGTCTGGTGGCGGTGGCGGTGATGGCTGGAGATCCCACTAGTCCACCTCTGAAAAAACCTCTGTAGTTTCTGAAGAGAAGTCTGGAAAAATAGACGCGCATCAGGGCCCGATACAGCCCCACTGGGTAGTGCGGTCACGAGCATCCAATTGTCACATGACCACAGTGGCCCCACATAGTCCTCCATACAGTATAATGGCCCCACATAGTCCTCCATACAGTATAATGGCCCCACACAGCCCTCCATACAGTATAATGGCCCCACATAGTCCTCCATACAGTATAATGGCCCCACATAGTCCTCCATACAGTATAATGGGCCCCACATAGTGCTCCATACAGAATAATGGCCCCACATAGTCCTCCATACAGTATAATGGCCCCACATAGTCCTCCATACAGTATAATGGCCCCACATAGTCCTCCATACAGTATAATGGGCCCCACATAGTG
Source organism: Phyllobates terribilis (assembly GCF_046119375.1). Taxonomy (NCBI): domain Eukaryota; kingdom Metazoa; phylum Chordata; class Amphibia; order Anura; family Dendrobatidae; genus Phyllobates; species Phyllobates terribilis. Next base: position 13,190,567 of record NW_027362763.1, on the reverse strand, counting down.
CTCCATACAGAATAATGGCCCCACATAGACCTCCATACAGTATAATGGCCCCACATAGTCCTCCATACAGTATAATGGGCCCCACATAGTCCTCCATACAGTATAATGGCCCCACATAGTCCTCCATACAGTATAATGGCCCCACATAGTCCTCCATACAGTATAATGGTCCCACATAGTCCTCCATACAGTATAATGGCCCCACATAGTGCCCCATACAGAATAATGGTCCCACATAGTCCTCCATATAGTATAATGGCCCCACATAGTCCTCCATACAGTATAATGGCCCCACATAGTCCTCCATACAGTATAATGGGCCCCACATAGTTCTGCATACAGTAAAATGGGCCCACATAGTCCTCCATACAGTATAATGGCCCCACATAGTCCTCCATACAGTATAATGGGCCCCACATAGTCCTCCATACAGAATAATGGGCCCCACATAGTCCTCCGTACAGTATAATGGGCCCCACATAGTCCTCCGTACAGTATAATGAGCCCCACATAGTGCTCCATACAGAATAATGGCCCCACATAGTCCTCCATACAGTATAATGGCCCCACATAGTCCTCCATACCGTATAATGGCCCCACAGAGTCCTCCATACAGTATAATGGGCCCCACATAGTCCTCCATACAGTATAATGGGCCCACATAGTCCTCCATACAGTATAATGGCCCCACATAGTCCTCCATACAGTATAATGGCCCCACATAGTGCCCCATACAGAATAATGGTCCCACATAGTCCTTCATATGGGGTTGCGGGCTAAATATAATCGCCTTGATGACTAGATTTGGCCCAAAGTCAAGAGTTTGACTTGTGTGCTCTAAATCAAGGAAGCTTGCCTCCATTCTCCCCACAGGGTCTTCGGATTCCCCCCTCATTACACTGACGTCTGTCAGATGAGTCACAGCTCCAGGCAGAAAGTCTTGGGCCAGTCCTGGAGTGTCCCTGTTATCCGCCATCTTTTCAGCCCCCTGAAGGAGTATTTCTCCAGTGTGTAATATCATAGAACCACAGAGGAGACAAGATAGCGACAGTCGAGAAGAAACATTTGGTTTTATCCCTTGTTATTGTATATAAAGAACAGTTTACAGATTTTATAACTTGTGTGATGTCTCTTTATTCAATTGCCGTATGGCGGAGCACCGGGGTTACTGATATAGCTGATAATCCACTACGGGGCAGTATGGAGACCTCATGTCTCAGACCTCTGTTCACTCCACCTTTTGGAACAGAGACTACGGGGCAGATTTATCACAGATTTTTGTCTTTCTTCTTCCTCCTAATGATTTATACTACATACAGTGCTGGCCAAAAGTAGGAATCTAGTGATTCTAATGTTACAGGAGCAGCGTCTAATGTCACTTGAGTCTGCTCCAGTCACAGTGATGGACGAGAACAGCGGGAGCTGGTTATACAGTGGTGGCCAAAAGTATTGGCACCCCTGCAGTTCTGTCAGATAATATCAGTTTCTTCCTGAAAATGATTGCAATCACAATTTCTTTGTTCTTATTATCTTCATTTAATTTGCTTGCAAGGAAAAAACACAAAAGAGAATGAAGCAAAAATCAAATCATTCATCATTTCACACTAAACTCCAAAAAAGGGCCGGACAAAAGTATTGGCACCCTCAGCCTAATACTTGGTTGCACAACCTTTAGCCAAAATAACTGCGAACAACCGCTTCCGGTAACCATCAATGAGTTTCTTACAATGCTCTGCTGGAATTGTAGACCATTCTTCTTTGGCAAACTGCTCCAGGTCCTGAGATTTGAAGGGTGCCTTCTCCAAACTGCCATTTTGAGATCTCTCCACAGATGTTCTATGGGATTCAGGTCTGGACTCATTGCTGGCCACCTTAGAAGTCTCCAGTGCTTTCTCTCAAACCATTTTATAGTGCTTTTGGAAGTGTTTTGGGTCATTGTCCTGCTGGAAGACCCATGACCTCTGAGGGAGACCCAGCTTTCTCACACTGGGCCCTACATTATGCTGCAAAATTTGTTGGTAGTCTTCAGACTTCATAATGCCATGCACACGGTCAAGCAGTCCAGTGCCAGAGGCAGCAAAGCAACCCCAAAACATCAGGGAACCTCCGCCATGTTTGACTGTAGGGACCGTGTTCTTTTCTTTGAATGCCTCTTTTTTTTCCTGTACACTCTATGTTGATGCTTTTTCCCAAAAAGCTCTACTTTTGCCTCATCTGACCAGAGAACATTCTTCCAAAACGTTTTAGGCTTTCTCAGGTAAGTTTTGGCAAACTCCAGCCTGGCTTTTTTATATCTCGGGGTAAGAAGTGGGGTCTTCCTGGGTATCCTACCATACAGTCCCTTTTCATTCAGACGCCGACGGATAGTACAGGTTGACACTGTTGTACCCTCGGACTGCAGGGCAGCTTGAACTTGTTTGGATGTTAGTCGAGGTTCTTTATCCACCATCCGCACAATCTTGCGTTGAAATCTCTCGTCAATTTTTCTTTTCCGTCCACATCTAGGGAGGTTAGCCACAGTGCCATGGGCTTTACACTTCTTGATGACACTGCGCATGGAAGACACAGGAACATTCAGGTCTTTGGAGATGGACTTGTAGCCTTGAGATTGCTCATGCTTCCTCACAATTTGGTTTCTCAAGTCCTCAGACAGTTCTTTGGTCTTCTTTCTTTTCTCCATACTCAATGTGGTACACACAAGGACACAGGACAGAGGTTGAGTCAACTTTAATCCATGTTAACTGGCTGCAAGTGTGATTTAGTTATTGCCAACACCTGTTAGGTGCCACAGGTAAGTTACAGGTCCTGTTAATTACACCAATTAGAGAAGCATCACATGATTTTTCAAACAGAGCCAATACTTTTGTCCACCCCCTTTTTTAGGTTTGGTGTGGAATTATATCCAATTTGGCTTTAGGACAATTCTTTTTGTGTTTTTTTCATTGAAGACAAATTAAATGAAAATAGTAATACCAAAGAATTTGTGATTGCAATCATTTTCAGGAAGAAACTGAGTATTATCTGACAGAATTACAGGGGTGACAATACTTTTGGCCAGCACTGTACATAAGACATACTGCTAGGGAATTTAGATTGTGAGTCCCAATGGGGACAGATCCATTTAACTTTCCCTGCACAACTGCCCAAACTCGTCCCAAGAGCTGCACTGACACCAATATGCCAAAAGGAACATTCACTCTCTACGCCTGGGAGGACGAAACAACCTAGTAACATGAGGCGTCAGGCCCCCTGGAATGGCCTGGTCACTTGGGGAGTATGCGGGCATGATGGCTCTCCTAATCCATCTAGCTAAGATGCTCTTGGGACCCTGAAAGGAAACTAAGGGTGACGAGCATCTCTTCCAGGATTTTGTGGCCAAGATATAACTCTCAAGACTTCTCTTGACATTCAGACGATGGAACTCTTTCCTTGGGGTCCCAGGATTTACACAAAAGGAAAGAAGAACAATCTTATGAATTCTGTGGAACCTAGAGGCTACCAGAGTCAGGTTTTAACACTACTCTGTCTTCAAGAAACTGAGTAAATGAAGGACCTACTGATAGTGCTTGAAGATCACTAACCCTGTGGGTTTTGAATGTGATTAACCAGACATAAGCTGAATCCAAGGGCTCGAAAGTGGGGGATTAGTGTCGTGAGTAGTGTTGAGCGATACCTTCCGATATCGAGAAATATCGGATCGGATTGGATCGGACCGATACCCAAAAAGTATCGGATATCGCTGATTCCGATAGCGGAAACCAATGCAAGTCAATGGGACACAAATATCGGAATGAAAATAAACCCTTTCTTTCCTTGTAGGTTAATTCTACATGAAGGAAAACAACTAAGAATAATGTAGAATGTATTGGGGGAGGTGGGGGAGACAATAAAGGCATAGAGGTTTAGCCCAATCAAATGGAATAGCAGGAATTAATATTTTTTTTAAGACGTTCTGAGTTAAAAAAATATTCACTATGTTAAGTTTTTTTATATTTTGTCAGATATTTATGTTTCACTACTTCCATGCTCTTCACTTTCTTTTTTACTTCTCCCACACTTTCTCCTTCATCATCCTCAGCATCAGCATCTTCTTCATCAACTTCTTCACCTTCTTCATCTTCTTCGTATTATTCTTTTTTTTACATTCTTCATATTCTTCTTATTCAACTATTATTCTTCTTCATATTCTACTTCTTCATCGTCTTCATATTCTTCTTCTTCATCATATTCTTATTTGTGACAGGCATTCCTGTAGTTGTTATCTATAAAAGTTTGAACATTACACCTTTCGTTCTGCCCATCACAAAAGATTTACAACAGGATTTGTCCGTGTTCAGTTTGGCCTGCAGCAGCAGGTCTTTTCCAGGGGCACCACGAGGAGGAACGGACTCACCCCCATACACTGCTTAGTCTTCTTCTGCTTATAATTTAGATAATATCGTTTGCTCTGATTTTCAGTCTTATGCTTAATGTTCTTCTGCTTTTTGTTCTGCAGCTTCTTGTTCTTCTGCTTCTTGGTTTTCTGTCTCTTGTTCTTCTGTATCTTGGTGGTTGTCTTCTTGTTCTTTGTCCTCTTGGTCATCTTCTTGGTCTTCTTCGGGGTGGTCTTCAGGGTCGTCTTCAGGGTCCTCGTCTTCGGGGTACTCGTCTTCTTCAGGGTGGTCTTCAGGGTCCTCGTCTTCAGGGTCCTCGTCTTCGGGGTCCTCGTCTTCTCAGGGTGGTCTTCAGGGTCCTCGTCTTCAGGGTCATCGTCTTCGGGGTCCTCGTCTTCTTCGGGGTGGTATTCAGGGTCCTCGTCTTCAGGGTCGTCGTCTTCGGGGTCCTCGTCTTCTTCGGGGTGGTCTTCAGGGTCCTTGTCTTCAGGGTCGTCGTCAGGAAGATCCAGAGTGATTACAAGAACCATTTCAAAAAGCTTGAACTTGGAAATGTAGCAGAAGGTACAAGAAGGCTGAGGAACCAGCTGACGGTACTGGAACCCGGATGGGTAGCAGAAGGTACAAGAGCAAATGGAACAACTGAGAACCAACTGACGGTACTGGAACCCGGATGGGTAGCAGAAGGTACAAGAGCCAATGGAACTACCGAGGACCAGCTGACGGTACTGGAACTCGGTTACTAAGCAGGAGGTACCTGTGCCAGAAAGCACTACCAAGGACCAGCAGACGTTGGTGGAACTTGGATACCGAGAAGGAGGCACCTAAGCCAAAGGCACTGCCAAGAAGCAGCTGACAGTACTGGAAGCCGGATGGGTAGCAGAAGGTACACATGAAAAAAAAAGTTGCAAGGCCGCAAGCCGGCCTGAGTTACCGAAACCCACAGTCCTACAGGGGGTGCTTGTCCTATTGGCACTATGGAACCAGCCTTCATTGCCAGATCCCGCAGCCCACATAGGAGTCACCTAAACTGCAGGCACCATAGAGCTGGCTAAACCGACCGCAACACGACAGGACAACGTATTGGAGGCAAAGTGACGTTGACACTACCCGGAAACAGCTGGCGTGCTGGAACAAGGCTGGGTAGGAGGGAGTACCCGTGCCAAAGACACTGCCTGGAAACAGCTGACGGTACTGGAACCCGGATGGGTAGCAGAAGGTGCAAGAGCCAATGGAACTACCGAGGACCAGCTGACGGTACTGGAACTCGGTTACTAAGCAGGAGGTACCTGTGCCAGAAAGCACTACCAAGGACCAGCAGACGTTGGTGGAACTTGGATATGGAGAAGGAGGCACCTAAGCCAAAGGCACTGCAGAGAAGCAGCTGACCGTACTGGAACCCGGATGGGTAGCAGAAGGTACAAGAGCAAATGGAACTACTGAGAACCAGCTGATGGTACTGGAACCCGGATGGGTAGCAGAAGGTACACATGAAAAAAAAAGTTGCAAGGCCGCGAGCTGGCCTGAGTTACCGAAACCCACAGTCCTACAGGGGGTGCTTGCCCTATTGGCACTATGGAACCAGCCTTCATTGCCAGATCCCGCAGCCCACATAGGAGTCACCTAAACTGCAGGCACCATAGAGTCGGCTAACCCGACCGCAACACGACAGGACAACGTATTGGAGGCAACGTGACGTTGACACTACTCGGAAACAGCTGGTGTGCTGGAACAAGGCTGGGCAGGAGGGAGTACCCGTGCCAAAGACACAGCCGGGAAACAGCTGGCAGGGCTGTAACCCAGGGTAAATACTGAAAAAGAGTGGAGCCAGAGGTTTAATTGGAGCAAGTTTTAAATCTGTAGTAGTAGTGAGAATGTGGACAGAGCAGGAGAATTTGCCGGACACACAGCAGGGGATCAGCTGATGTTACTGAACCCCAATAATACGGCAGCAAGTGTTGACTGTGCAGACGGCACTTCTGAGCGGCAACTGGCGGTGTTGGAGCTCAGGGATAATACTGAAAACAGAGAGGAGCCAGAGGCCTAATTGGAGCACGTTTAAAATCAGCAGTAGTGTGAATGTGGACAGAGCAGGAGAAATTGCCGGACACACAGCTGGGGATCAGCTGATCTTATTGAACCCCAATAACACTGGAGCAAGCGTTGACTATGCAGACAGCACTTCTGAGCAGCAACTGGCGGTGTTGGAGCCCAGGGTAAATGGTGAAAACAGAGAGGAGCCAGAGGCCTAATTGGAGCACGTTTAAAATCAGTAGTAGTGTGAATGTGGACAGAGCAGGAGAAATTGCCGGGCACACAGCTGGGGAACACGTTACTGACGTTACTGAACCCAAATAGCATGGCAGCAAGTGTTGACTGTGCAGACGGCAATTCTGAGCTGCAACTGGCGGTGTTGGAGCCCAGGGATTACAGTTCAGGTGGTAGAAACATGAACACAACAGGAGACCTGGATACTGTTGCCAACCAATTATTTAATCTGGAAGAGAACTGGCAAATTCATGCAAGATCCAGGCCTTGTTCATTTTCAAAAAAGTAAGCCGGTCAACGTTATCGGAGGATAGTCGCATGCGACCGTCTGTTAGTACACCACCTGCGGCACTAAAGACGTGTTCCGATAATACACTAGCAGCAGGGCAAGCCAGCACCTCCAATGCATATTGACTAAGCTCTGGCCATGTATCCAGCTTACAGACCCAAAACTTGAAGGGAGAAGAGCCATCTGGGAGTACACTGAGAGGGCAAGACATGTAGTCTGTCACCATCTGACGGAAACGTTGCCTCCTGCTGACTGGAGCCGTCTGTGATGGTGTAGACATTTGTGGCGGGGACACAAAAGTTTGTCACATTTGGGCCATACTGGTCTTGCCTTGTGCTGAGGCGCTGCTTCTGTTCCTTCTTTGTGCAGAGCTTCCTCCACTGCCTCGACGCACTGAGCTGCTTTGGAAAGCACTAGCAGCACTGCTCTCGGGTGGAATTGAGAACATGATTGAATGCATCAGTGCGTCTTGTTACTCCCGCATTTTACGCTCCCGGTTCAACGGTGTTATGAGGCTTTGTAAGTTGTCCCGGTAGCGAGGATCTAGGACGGTGGACACCCAATAATCAGCCGTGTTGAGAATGTGGGCGATGCGGCGGTCGTTTCTCAGGCACTGCAGAATGAAATCAACCATGTGCTGCAGACAGCCAACTGGCCAAGAAACGCTGTCCCCTGCTTGAGGCGTGATCTCTGCCTGCTCTGCATCACCCCACCCTTGCTGTAGATACTGACTACTAGAGCATTGTGTACCTCCCTCCTCTGGACAGATGTCTTCCTCATCCATTGACTCCTCCTCATCCTCCTCACAAAGTGTCCCCTGCCTAGGCCTTTGTGAGGAACCACGTTGCGCAGACTGTACAGAAGCAGATGGCATTTGTGACTCCTCATCCTCCACCTCTTCCAAAACCTCCTCCCTTAGTGCTTGCAGTGTTTTTTCAAGCAGGCAGATAAGGGGGATAGTCATGCTGACTAGTGCATCATCTGCACTCGCCATCCGAGTGGAATAATCGAAGGCAGGCAAAATGTGGCAAATGTCCTTCATAGAGGCCCACTCAGTGGTGGTGAAGTGTGAACGGCGCGCACTGCGACTTGTTTGCGCCTGCTGCAGCTGGTACTCTATTACTGCTGCCTGCTGCTCACACAACCTCTCCAACATATGTAACGTTGAATTCCACCTGGTGGGTAGGTCACATATGATGCAATGTTCTGGTAGACATAATCGGCGCTGCAGAGCTGCAATGTGCGATCTTGCGTTGCTGGAATGCCGCAAGTGAGCGCACTCTATGCGGACCTTGTGCAGCAGTGCATCAAGATCCGGATAGTCCCTCAAAAAACTCTGCACAACCAAGTTGAGCACATGTGCCAGACATGGGATGTGAGTGAGGTTGCCTAGGCCCAGAGCTGCCACCAGATTTCGGCCATTGTCACATACTACCATGCCTGGCTGGAGATTCGCTGGCACAAACCACACATCGCTCTGCTGCTTGATGGCATTCCAGAGCTCCTGCGCTGAGTGGCTTCGATTCCCCAAATAAATAAATTTTAATACGGCCTGTTGATGTTTGGCCATGGCTGTGCTCATATCGGTCATCATAACAGGTAACCGTTCACGGGTCGATGTGGAGGTAGACCGTGACGGCTCCTGCAGCGCTGATTCAGAGGAACTGGAGTATGAAGAGGAGTCAATGTGTACAGACTGGATTCCTGCAATCCTTGGAGTTGGCAGAACACGTACAGCGCCACTCTCAAGATCTGTACCCGGCTCCACAACATTTACACAATGGGCAGTGAGGGAAAGGTATCGTCCCTGTCCATGCTTACTGGTCCACGCATCGGTGGTCAGGTGGACCTTGCTACTGACGGCGTTTTGTAGCGCATGTTTAATTTTTCCCTCCACATTCTGTTGCAGGGCAGGGATGGCTTGCCTGCTGAAATAAAAGCGGCTGGGCACGTTGTATTGTGGGACTGCCAATGCCATCAACTTACGGAAGGTGTCAGTCTCCACCAGCCTGAATGATAGCATTTCAAGGGCCAGTAGTTTAGCAATGCCAGCATTCAGAGCCTGTGCTCGGGGGTGGTTTGCCGAGTATGGGTGCCTTTTCTCTCATGCCTGTGCTAACGATGGCTGTAGACTGGCCTGGGAGTGTGAGGATGACAGGGAACGTGGTGCTGTAGGTGGAATGACACTGTGTCTCTGTACAACAGTGCCAGAGGTTCTTCCATAGCGATCCTGTGAGGAAGCCGAACCAGCTGTGTGTAAGCTGGAGGAAGAGGCTACAACACGAGCTGAAGAGGTGGTAGGTGGCGCTGTAGGTTGGCCTAGGTCTTCAGTGTGTCTTTGTAACTCCACCATGTGCTTGGTCCGCACATGTTTCCACATATTTGTGGTATTGAGGTGTCAGGGTAAAAAAGAATATATATTTTCTCTACTTTTATACTTTTATACGCTTTGCTTATGTACTAACCACCATTTTGTGTCTTATAACAATAAGCTTTCCTTGCTACGTGTTACTTAGATTGAAATTTATGCTAAGATGGCGCCGGTATCAGCCAGCACCTGTTTCAGAGAAATGAAACCGAATCATCAACTGACGGTTGTCTGCCCAGAGACTGAGTTAAGGAGTCGTGGACCAATCAGGAGTGGCCGGATACTAGATATTTATGGCTTACCCCGCCCCGAACAATCCATTTATGGCTTACCCCGCCCCGAACAACCCCTTTCCCCTCCCCATTATGTAGTGTATTTAAGTTTGTGCATGCGGAAATAAAGACAGAACATTGCTGAGATCGTGGCTTGCCAGTAGCCTTCTGAGCATGCTCTGAGTTTGAACCAGCTTGTTGTCTGACTCATTCTTTGAATGGTTGACCCATGCTCATAGCCTTAATTTGGAGTGACTGGAGGACGAGTGGAATGTCGCTACGACCCCGACAGAGGTTGCTGACACTTTTCCCTCTTTTCACCTTCTGATTACACAGCTTGCATTTGACAAAGCAAATGTCATCTGCAACTGTGTCAAAAAAGGACCAGGCACTGCAAGTCTTGGGAGCGCCCGCTTTGGGTTTTGGAAGAGCCATGCTCCTAATGGGTGCCGAAGTGGAGGCTACAGGCAACCAAGTCTGCACCCTCCCTCTCCCTCCTTTTGGGGCCGTTCGGGGAATCTCTTCATCAGAGCTGCTTCCACCACCTTCCTGTCCCTCACGCCATGATGGGTCAAGGACCTCATCATCTACACCACCCTCTTCAAACAACTGCTTCTCCTGGGTAGTCTCGACAGCACAGTACACACCAGAAAGTGGCACCTGAGTCTCATCATCAGATGCATACTGAGGTGTGCTGCTGACCATAGGCACTGGCCCACCCGCCTCTTCAGATTCAGAGAGACAAAACAGTTGCGCATCACTGCATACTACCTCTTCTTCAAATTCTCGAATTCTGCTTGGCTGGCCCCCTCTTTCCAAGCCAAGAGATTCAGAGAACTGAAGTAGAGATGGCTCCTGTCCAGGGCTCTGTGACTGCCTGGGCAATTTCGCAGGTGGTGAAGAGACAGATGGGTGCTCTTCAGTGCTCAGGACCTGAGAGGATCTGGAACTAATTGAAGTTGATGCGTTAGCTGCCATCCATCAGACAACGGCTTCAATTTGGTCCTCCCGCAGCAGTGGGGTACGGCTAGCTCCTACAAAGCTGCGCATAAAGGACTGTTCCCTGGTAAAACTGGGGGATGCTGAGTCACTGGTGCCCGCAGCAGGCACAGAATCCCCACGTCCTCTCCCTGCAGGCACAGAATCCTCACGTCCTCTCCCTGCAGGCACAGAATCCTCACGTCCTCTCCCTGCAGAAACTCCACGCCCACGCCCACGACCACTACCACATGCCTTACTCCCTGCCTTCTTCATCTTGGTAGACTGATAAAGATAGGCAGAAAAGTACTAAGAGCTTAGTGTGCTTATTCCTGAACAGCTGCTAACAGGTATAAGAAACGCTAATTTTATAAAGTGTGGACTAGACTTTAATATGAGCTAATGTGGCCTACACAACTGTAAAGTGGAGAGTTTGGTGAACTTTATTTAGGTTTTTTTTGTCACAAAAAGACACTGGATGTGCCCAAAGATGTAATAACGATAGTATCACAAACTTTTTGTAGCTATTACAATGTAGGAAGGTAACCTACAATGCAATAGATGAGGCTACAAAATATAGGCTAATACTAATCTGGCTGGGGCTGCAGGGCCCAATGCTGCAGAAAGGCTCCTCTATCTACTCCTATATAGTGTGTTTGGAACCAATTTAGCTGAATACGGATGGAACCACCACACTAATAGGAGAAATCAGGAAAAATTATGAATTGGCAAAAAAGGACAATGTATGAGGCAGTGACACACACTGAGTGCACTACAACCAGACGTGGCTGAAGCACACACTACAGGGTGAGCTGCACTCACACACACACAGACCTTGCAGACAGCGGTGAACAGCACAGAGAACTATGCACTAGCGCTGCAAGGCACAGCGATTTATAAAGTAGCTTGGGTAAAGCAGAATAGACCAAATTGGTAGCTAAAACTGTCCCTCAGAACAACAGCGTCCTATCCCTAACTGAATTCACAGCAGAGTGAGCTGAAAATGGCGGCGGCGGCTTTAATAGTGCATCATGACATCATTTCAGCAGCCAATCACAGCCATGCCATTAGTTAAGATGCCTACATGCCTAACAGGATGTGCCCACACTTCTTAGGATCCTCATTAGCTGAATAAAATGGCTCATTGCATTATGGGAACTTCCGATTCCGGTATCCAATATTCTAAAAGTATCGGAACTAAGTATCAGAATTCCAATACTGCGAATATCGGCCGATACCCGATATTTCAGTATCGGAATGCTCAACACTAGTCGTGAGTACCAAATTCAAGTCCCAGGAAAAAAAGTTTTGTGGTGGACACTGGCCTAAAACCAAAGCATGCTTTTATGAACCAAGATATCCAACGATTACATGCAAGGTCACAAGCATATAAAGTATCTAATGCTGACGCTAGAACTTTTAGTGTACTCTTAGACAGTCCTATCTCTAATCCCTCCTGGAGAAATTCCAAATTGGAACTAATATGCCATCCTCTTTTTTCAACCCCGAACTATGTAGGAAATTACACCATGTTCAACTGTATATTTTCATGGTTATTGGCCTCCTACTTTTTTTGCAATGTAGAGACCAGATTAGACGAAAAACCTTTTTTTCTACCATACTATTTCAAATTCCATGCTGTCAAATGTAGGCTGGACAACTGAAGATTGAGAACTGGACCCTGGGATAGCAGATCTGCAAACTCTGGTAGAACCCTGTCAGGGATCACCACAGGGACGACACCGGGGAGATCACACAATATCTCAACGTTGCCGTCACACTGTCAGTATTTCATCCAGAATCGCGAGCACATGATCCAGACTACTCGCTATGTGGATATTGGCAAGTGGCCAGTGAGAGTATGGCATCACACCTCGGGATACCAACGCATGGAATCTGTGTTTACGCCCACGTACCGTCACAGTCAGCTTCAGAATAGCCCGATTATTAATATTATTCTCTGCCACCAGCGTCCAGATTTGAAATCTAATACAGTCCTGGGCGGACGCCTGCGTTTTGGTAGCGTTTATGTTTTTGTGCGTTCCATGGGCCGGAAACCGGAAATCATGTGACACAGGAGGCGGCACAGGGGCGCTATGCATGACTGAACCTGCATACTTTATACTCTCTCTAGCCTCCTGAACACTGACTATATACCTTGCACTGAATGTGTGATAGGGATGGTTGACTTGCTTTGGGTTCTGTCTCTAATGCCTATACTGCGCATTGATACACTTATGTGTTGCGGAATTCACTCATTAACTGCTACTGTCTCAATGTTTAACGGTTTTTGGGTATATGACTGTGATGCCTATGGTAGCTTTATACTGTACCCTGTTGTCCCTCACAGTCTGAGGTGCTTTTTTTTTACATGTATTTGTATCTTCGTGTGTTATTGCATATTTCCTTATGTAATAAAATTTAGTTTTTACTATATTTGCTGGCAGTTTGGTCAGTGATCACATGCTTCGATCTATTGCCAGACTCATTGATTTACACTGTAACAATGTTGTCTGATAAGATCCTTACATGGTAAACCCTGTATACCGGGATTTAACTCTCGTAGTACTAATTTTATTGCCGAAAGTTTTTTTTTCAGATTGGGAAGAACCAGATTTCTCCTCGTCATACCACAGGCCCTTGACCAAAAATGAGTCCCCCTAGGTGAGCTCCCCATGTCTGAACACTCGTGTCTGTTATAATCTGGGGTATTTGATTCATCCAGGACATCTCTGGAAAGGTTCTCTGCTTCTAGCCACCAAAAAAAGAGATTGGATAGTAGAGGTGGAGAGAGTTCATTTAGCCTCTATACGACTTTGATATTTTCTTTTTCCAGTACTCTCAGCTGCACATCAGGGGGTAGTCCTTCCTTGACCTATGTAGGGACAGGATCACAGCAAGGTTAAAGGGCCGTCCCTGTCTACTCCAACCTCCAGTGTTTTTCCTGTCCCTACAGGGAATAGTGCTCATAGATATCATGTTGAGCTTCATTGTATGGATTTGGGGCCAAGTAGTCCCAGACTGACACCTCTCTGAGTAGAGGTCCCTCAGCCATCAGTTGCTGTGTCAGAGTACCTACTCAGGTGGATCGCTGGGGGGGTCTTTGATTGCCTTTCCCCCTGTCAAGCCGTCCGGGGCCAACATCTCTCTGGGTAGAGGTCCCTCAGTCAACAGCCAGCCAGTGCACCTTCTCCAATAATGCAGTATTGGTGATTGTGACGTTGCTTCCCACCATGGTGGGCTCTCGGCATTACGCTGTTCTTCTAATGATATCAGTAGGTGAAGGTTATGAGGGAGGAAGGGGTGAAGCTATGGGATGTGGTGGAGGCAGCACAGGTAAATGTCTCGAAGGGCGAGGCCTACTGGCCTTATGTGCTGAAGTTTGGCTCCAGTTACGGAAGCTAGACTTTGGACCTCTGGCCTTGGCCGTACGTCTCATGGTTTGACTTCACTTTTCCGCGTGTCATAACTGCACAGGGCCTCATGATTGGGCTTCAGAGCTTAACTTATGTCGAAGCCATGTTTGTCCTCATCTTGTGGTTGAATAACGCTCATACTTCCACTGTTTTCCCGCCAGACTATTATCAGTCTAACTACTCCAGGTCTGTAGGAGGACACATGGTATTAGTGTAAGTCGTGTACTTGGAGTGTTCTTCAGGACACGGAGGAGCGAGTACACCAAATCTTACACAGTTTGATCCCAAAAGAACTATCTGACTTATTTAAAGTGAATATTTTCACCTAGAGAATACAGAAACATTTAAATATGATACAAACAGTCAACAGCTGAACCTCCGTGCTATACAGCACGGCACCTAACAATCTGGATTTACCATCTTTTTTATAGCTTTGCCCGCTGGCATACCTCTAAAAACCGGCCGCCTATTACCCTTTTACACCTTAAGAATTGGATTAATTATATGCATGTACCGTACAGGCGAACCTGCGCTACAACACTGAGGTTTTACAATCTTACAAATCTTTCCTCTATTTCCCCAAACATCCTTTTCCCTTCCCGTAGTGTTTACAGAGGAACAATCCGTCGTCAACTGTAATGAAAATACCCAAAACAAACTACGGTGACGGACGTTTAGCCGTAAATATGCAGTTACATCAATACAGTCAAATCCCGGCACTCAAATATGTTTTTAATGAACAACCACAGAAGACATTTCAGCCGATCCCGAGCTTTTATCAAAATCAATGGGCTGAAACTTATCCTGGTTTCTTTATGATTATACTAGCTATTGAGCCTGTTCTACGACCGGGTGGCGAACATTTTTATTGATATATGGTCTCCCATGCTGCTATGTGCTGCCCCCCTCCTGGTATTTGTGCTGCCCCCATCCTGTTATGTGCTGCCCCCATCCTATCCTGGTATGCATGGCACCCCTCATCCCCATCCCGGTATGCATGGCACCCCTCATCCCCAATCTTGGTATACATGGCACCCTTCAACCCCCATCCTGGTATGCATGGCACCCCTCATCCCCAATCTTGGTATGCAGGGCACCCCTCACCCCCATCCTGGTATGCATTGCACCCCTCATCCCCAATCTTGGTATGCATGGTATCCTTCATCCCCAATCCTGGTACGCATGGCGCCCCTCATCCCCAATCCTGGTACGCATGGCGCCCCTTATCCCCAATCCTGGCATGCATGGCGCCCCTCATCCCCAATCCTGGCATGCATGGCACCCCTGATCCCTCATCCTGGTATGCATGGTACCCCCTCATCCCCCCAATCCTGCATGTATGGCACCCCTCATCCCCCAATCCTGGTATGTATGGCCCCCCCCTCATCCCCAATCCTGGTAAGCATGGCCCCTCTCATCCCCCAATCCTGGTATGCATGATCCCCCAATCCTGGTATGCATGGCCCCCCTCATCCCCCAATCCTGATGTGCATGGCACCCCTCATTCCCCAATCCTGGTATGCATGGCCCCCCTCATCCCCCAATCCTGGTATGCATGGCACCCCTCATCCCCCAATCCTGGTATGCATGGCCCCCCCTCATCCCCCAATCCTGGCATGCATGGTACCCCTCATCCCCCAATCCTGGTATGCGTGGCGCCCTCATCCCTTTCACGCTGTACAAAAAAAAAATGAAAAACACTTATACTCACATTTCTTCCCTGTGCTCCAGTGCTGCTGTGTCCTGTTCTGCCGGAGGCCGGGGGAGGAGTGTGGCGCCAGAGTACGCACGAGCCCATAACGCGCGGTCCAGCGCCATTTTCTGAAGACACACTGCAAATGTGTCTTCATTAAAATAGAGCCGGACAGCGCTACGCGCATGCGCCGATTCCGACGCCTTCACTCCACCCCCTGTCTACGGCAAGAAGAGAGGCGAAGCGGCAACGCTCCTTCCGGTCAGGTATGTAAGTATGGCGCCGGAGATCGCGGTATGCGTTCAGTGTCTACACATACTGCGATCTCCGGCGCCATACACTCCTCTTACCTGTAACGGCTGGATGCCTGCTTCTGTCTGGAGCCAGACTGCGCGTCACGCATGCGCAGTCTATAGAGGCTTCAGACAGAGGGACACTTGTACGATTATATTATAGATACCTGAAGAAGGCTCATAAGACCTGAAACGCGTTGTATGCTATGTTAATAAAGTTTGGTTAATATATCACCGCATCCTACCTACTGTGTTCCGGGAGCGCATACCACCTGGAGAATAATCACATATATAATATCTTACAGCAGTGACAGAACATATGGAAGGCTGCAGTAGTAAGTTTCTGTGTAACTCCTTTTCCAGAATTGACTATTTCCTTGAACTCAGGTCCCTTGTCCACATGAAGTTCTGTGGAGGAACAGAGAACTAATTTTAGTCTGGAGTCTATGGTATTTGTATTGAGAATCCATTTGTTTGAGGGTATCATCCCAGGCAGAAAGAAAGAATCTCAGCCTCCTTGGACCCGAGGCATGGTGTCAACTGTCTATATTTCTTGGTTTGGGAGGAGAGACCTCCAAACATGAATCCTATACTTTTCTTCCTGTAGTCTCCCCACTTATCCTGGTTTCTTTATGATTATACTAGCTATTGAACCTGTTCTACGCCCGGGTGGCGAGCATTTTTTATTGGTATATGGTCTCCCATGCTGCTATGTGCTGCCCTCCTCCTGGTATTTGTGCTGCCCCCATCCCGTTCCCCCATCCTGTTATGTGCTGCCCCCCTCCTGGTATTTGTGCTGCCCCCATCCCATTCCCCCATCCTGTTATGTGCTGCCCCCATCCTATCCTGGTATGCATGGCACGCCTCATCCCTATCCTGGTATGCATGGCACCCTTCACCCCCATCCTGGTATGCATGGCACCCTTCACCCCTAATCCTGGCATGCATGGCACCCCTCATCCCCAAGCCTGGTATGCATGGCACCCCTCATCCCCAATCCTGGTATGCATGCCACCCCTCATCCCCATCCTGGTATGTATGGCACCCTTCGCCCCCAATCCTGGTAAGCATGCCATCCCTCATCCCCAATCCTGGTATGCATGGCACCCCTCATCCCCAATCCTGGTACGCATGGCACCCTCATACCAAATTTGGTATACATGGCACCCCTCATCCCCAAATCCTGGGTTGTATGGCACCCAATCCCTCATCCTGGCATGCATGGCTTCTTTATCCACAATCCTGGTACGCATGGCACCCTCATACCAAATTTGGTATACATGGCACCCCTCATCCCCAAATCCTGGGTTGTATGGCACCCAATCCCTCATCCTGGTATGCATGCCACCCCTCACCCCCCAATCCTGGTATGCATGCCACCCCTCACCCCCCAATCCTGGTATGCATGGCACCCCATCTCTCATCCTGGTATGTATGGCCTCGTCATACCAAATTTGGTATACATGGCACCCCTCATCCCCCAATCCTGGTTTGTATGGCACCCAATCCCTCATCCTGGCATGCATGGCTTCTTTATCCACAATCCTGGCATGTATGGCACCCAATCCCTCATCCTGGTATGCATGGCTCCCCTCAACCCCCAATCCTGGTATGCATGGCTCCCCTCACCCCCCAATCCTGGTATGCATGGTACCCCCTCACCCCCCCATCCTGGTATGCATGGCACCCCCTCACCCCCCCATCCTGGTATGCATGGCACCCCCTCACCCCCCCATCCTGGTACGCATGGCACCCCTCACCCCCTCATCCTGGTACGCATGGCACCCCTCGCCCCCAATCCTGGTACGCATGGCCCCTCACCCCCCTCCAATCCTGGTATGTGTGGCCCCCTCTAATCCTGGTATGTGTGGCCCCCTCAGCCCCCTCCAATCCTGGTACGTGTGGCCCCCTCACCCCCCAATCCTGGTATGTAAGGCACCACTCATCCCTATCACGCTGCACACATACAAAAAAAAACAATTATACTCTCCTTTCTTCCCTGTGCTCCAGCGCTGTGTCCCGTTCTGCCGGAGAAATGCGGCACCGGAGTACGCGCATGCCCATACCGTGCTGTCCGGCGCCATTTTGCTGAAGCTAAACCGCAAATGTGTCTTCAGTAAAATGTCGCTGGATAGTGCTATGCGCATGCACCGATTCCGATGCCTCACTCCTGCCCCGGTCTCCGGCGAGAAGAGAGGCACCGCAGCAACGCTCCTCCTGGTCAGGTAAGTATGGCGTCGGAGATCGCGGTATGTGTTCAGTGTCTACGCCTACCGTGATCTCCGGCGCCATACACCTCCTCTTACCTGTAACGGCTCCATGCGTGCTTCTGTCTGGAGCCAGACTGCGCGTCACGCTTGACAATCTCTAAAGGCTTCAGACAAAGGGATGCATCTCCAGTTATATTATAGATCTTCTCCTTCAAGAGGATTAATTCATGAAAAAGGTAAAAACCAAGCTAGGGAACTCCTTTCTGCTATCCTCTGCTTTTTATAGAGTGTCATTCAGCACAGATCCAAACAGGTATTTCCCCACGGCAGGGTATGGAACAGTCTTGACTTGGACTGAATATCCCCTGTCCAACACTTTAACCTCAGGGCTTTCTGCCCTTTGTATCATAAGAAGATAACTTAGTAATAAGGCTTCAAAGGAAAGTAGTTTGAATCTCCAGAAGATCCAGCCATATCAAAGACCTGGCCATACAGGTGGCTTAAAAGAACCAGCTGAAGACTCCCAGGTGACCATCTGCGGGGTCTTTCAATGCCTCCAATATAAAAGGCAGTAATGATATTGTGGAGGATTTTGACAAAGCTACAATTCTTTGTACCTTGGCCCAGATGGCTGAAGTGTCTTCCCTGGCCTTGGCCCAGATGGCTGAAGTGTCTTCCCTGGCCTTGGCCCAGATGGCTGAAATGTCTTCCCTGGCCTTGGCCCAGATGGCTGAAGTGTCTTCCCTGGCCTTGGCCCAGATGGCTGAAGTGTCTTCCCTGGCCTTGGCCCAGATGGCTGAAGTGTCTTCCCTGGCCTTGGCCCAGATGGCTGAAGTGTCTTCCCTGGCCTTGGCCCAGATGGCTGAAGTGTCTTCCCTGGCCTTGGCCCAGATGGCTGAAGTGTCTTCCCTGGCCTTGGCCCAGATGGCTGAAGTGTCTTCCCTGGCCTTGGCCCAGATGGCTGAAGTGTCTTCCCTGGCCTTGGCCCAGATGGCTGAAGTGTCTTCCCTGGCCTTGGCCCAGATGGCTGAAGTGTCTTCCTCAAAAGGGGTATTTATTTTCAAAACCATGAATCCATGTAGTGATTAGAAGCAACGCGTTTTAAATGCTCACCGGCGTTCAAGCTCACACAAAACGTTGTGAGCGTTCCAAACACGTTGCCTTTGATCACTACATGGATTCATGGTTTTTAATCAGCTTGTAATCTCTCCACTCTTTTCGCAGACTAATACACGTGTGATCCCATGGCTTTCTCTGCTCCTGCACACTTTGAGCCACCAAGTTTAGCTGGTTACAACTTTTTTGGATTCTTCCACTCTCGTTTTAATGAGTGATAATACATAGTCGCTAAACGTTTACGATGTTTCAGCCCCAAACATAGTCTTTAATAGACTTCGGTACTTTGAGCTCATCCATGTCCGTAGCGAGCCTAATGGCCTTAATCATCTTGTCTGTCCTCTATTGGGAAACACGGCTGTCCTGCTTCACTTTCATCTGAAGAGAAGGCAACCTAATCCCTTTTTGATATGCCAAATTCAACCAAATCTGAGGGTATGGCTTTGGCAAAAAAAAAAAAAATGGAAGCTGGCACGTTTAGGTGGGAATGAAGCTTGGGATTCCAAGATGGTTTTTCTAAGGGTATGGCTTTGGCTCTCCCGGAGTCATCTCCTTTTATATTCTTTAAGGTGGATTAGGGCTTTAAATGGAATTTTTTCTTCAGCCTTAATCTAATCTCCGAGAAAAGCAAAGTGGATTCTTCAAAAATTGTTGTTTTTTTTCCCCCCTATACAGGACTGAATCCTTGTGTCCTGCATCCGGTAGCTTTGTTTTACATAATGCGAAAGCCTGGCGCTTAGTCTTAGCGATGCATTTCCTAGGCCTGTCCTATAAAAGGCAGAAAGTATAAAATCCTCTATTAAAAGGTGCACTTTCACAGAGGTCACTTAGATCCTCAAGTAAGAAAAGGGAAAATTGGTGGAGGTCACCACGCTGCGAGGTGATCGATGTCCAGGATCGAGCTACACGAGCCACTTCTGCGGTGGAGGGAGCCGCTTGCGCAGAGGAGATCCAACACAACCATCTGCCATTAAAATTCAGGTTTATTCGCAAGCCATTAGAAAACAAAAAGGATCCAAGGAAACCTTCTGGGTCAACACAAGCACAGTTAGTCGTAAGATGGTTGTTGCCGGATTCCTTCCTTTCTCCTCCACTTAGCCCCTCAGATGGCTTCAAATAATGGATTAGGAGGTGAAATCGCACCTTCCGAATGACCCCTTCTGAAGGCTGTGGGTTTATCCATCCTGACGTGCAGACATGAATACCCTCCCGGTATTAACCTCTGCAGGTCTATTCGTTATTTTCTGCCATTATCGCCCTCTGACGTTCACACATGTGTAAGGGTCCTCGCCCCGCGGGCGTACAGATATTAGACACTCAAGAGAAATAGACGAGACTCAAGACCATAAAGTGTAAAATGTGCGCGGACCGTTTATTGCAAGATCCAGAAATGTTGCGGAAGTGATAATCACAGGTCGGGCGCCGGACTGGAATCAGCGCCGATAGCAGCAGAAAGCGTAAAACCCCGGATGGCCAGACAGGAGGCGAAACATCAGGGCACAGTCAGTCCTTATAGAATTCGGTTATAAAATATATTCTATAAGTGATCAATATGAATATATATAAAAGTATAAAAATAGAGATTTATATAACAAAATTTGATTGTACAGTCGGTAAATTCACAGTGATCAGCCTACAAATGCAAAGCAATGTGATAAAAAGGTTTTTTGCTCGTATAAAAACAGCATAAAAGTTTCGCTGGAAAGGCTTTCATTTTGCACAAGTGTTTTGGCCACCATTGTGCTTTCAGGCACAATAGAGAAGTTAAAAAGGAAAAAGTGCAAGAAAAATCACACAATGCAATCAAAAAATTGCAAAAGCTCATTACTACAAAAATGTAAGCTTAGTGGCGGGTGATCAGGCCCTGCCCCGATGAGGTGACCCTGCAGCGACGACACCTGGAGACACAGTGCAACCCTGCGCCGACGACCATATCAAACACTGCACCAAAGACGCCTGGAAATACCAGGAGACTGCAGCAACAATATGGACACCGTGCAGCAGTAGCACCCGACGACGCCAGGTGACCCTGCAGCAACACCGCAGCTAATGGAGCAGCTACACCGCAGCTAATGGAGCAGCTACACCGCAGCTAATGGAGTAGCTACAGGGACTTCACACAGATCCAGCGTCTTGACGTGGAACAATCCAGAGCCACATATTTTCCTGACTCAACGCAGCTGCAGGTAATCTTGAAGTTATCATACCTATGAGGCATAGAAAACAGGGTCAGGAACACGACATATACCGTCACTATGTACCACAGAAGACATTTCATACACTACTACATGTCTGTTTAGGATGAGGCGTGAGCGCTCCTGGCCAGTATCCATAGTATGGATGCCGGCGAGGAGCGTCCAGCCCAACTATGGATGCCGGCGAGGAGCGTCGCGTCCAGCCCAACTATGGATGCCGGCGAGGAGCGTCCAGCCCAACTATGGATGCCGGCGAGGAGCGTCCAGCCCAACTATGGATGCCGGCGAGGAGCGTCCAGCCTTAGTATCATCAGTAATAGTCTATGGGTTGCTGCTCTGAGGTTACTTTACTCCCTGGGGCGGTGGTTCAGTGACCCCACATACATCTCACCATATTGTTACTCACCCTATGGGCCCGGGCCACACAGAACCGTTCAGCTGCTTCCACTCCCCAGAATCTGTGTCCTTTTTCAGATCGATCCAATAGTCATGGTTGGCCAGATTATGGAGCGACCCGATCTCCTGCTGAAACATGATGAGGAGGCTCGTCATACAGTGTCCATAGGACCCAGGAAAACGGGACCAAGATCCCAGACAAGGACGTTAAGTGGATCCAAACCTGGTCCCCTAATAACAGAACAGTCAGGGGGATCTTTGAATACAGATCGGTGGCCTTCAAGGAGAACATTTCCCAGTGTGTAAACTTGCCCCCGGTAGTCGCGTGAGTGGACCGCCGGGGCCAGCTAGAAGAAATTGTGTTGGGGGAGCGAGATTGTACCTGGATCTGCTGTTTCCATTACACTGAGTGAAGTTTTGCTCCCGTTAACAGTTTCATTCAATAAGCCAGACCAGTCCTTACAGACAATGTCCATTTTATATTTGGCCACTTGTAACACCATGATCCCAACACTCGGGAGTCTTTAGCCATGACAGTCCCAGGGGCCACTTGTTGACACCATGCTCCCTGTTCTTAGTACTCACAGCAGGGCGCTACCTTCTTCCCAATTTCCCCCTTTTCCGCTGGACCGTGCTTTTCCCGGACTAAGCTTTTTCTCCATGCAGGGGTCCCCAGATGCCTGTGCTGTCCTGCCGCCTCTGACTAGCTTCTACATGCTGAACCTGTATCCCTCTCCACACTCTGCCCACCGATCAAGTCCTGCCTGGATCCAGTCGCCTGTTTGTGCCCAGTCACTCCGCCCCCTACCTGTCCGACTAGGCGTTAACACTCATCTCTGAACCCCGGATCCTGCAGCTCACAGGGAAATCTGCTCAAGGGGAAAGACCGTGACCCCTTGATGGCTGGTGGTTATTACTGCAGACAATATAGCAGGTACATAACTTTATACACAAATAACTTTTAGTAACTTTCCTCAACGTCTTCTTGATGGTGGACACAGCTCCTACCCACCCACCAGTGTACACCCAGCCCATTCCCTCCTTCGGATGTTTTCGGATTACCAGCATCTCGTTGCCCGGGGGCAGCAGCGTTCCTCCATGTGACTCGCAGAATTCCAGGCTGGAATTCCAGTCCATCTTTTCTTGAGATACAAAGTAGCACTGGCCATCAGATCTCATCCACTTATTGGGACAGGAAGGAGGGACGGGAGGAACAGGAGGACAGGAGGTCTCCCGAAAAGCTGGATGGAGAGAGAAAGATCAATGTAAATTGAGGCTTCTACTCCACAGAAGCCACAAATCTCACAGGAGATATTAAATACCCCACATATTTATAACAGAGCAGTGGCCCCCCTATATCAATGGCTGGACCTTACAGGACAAGCACTTTTTATCTTTTGTATAAAATGATTGGTAGCAGTAGTGCCGCCCCCTCATTGTGCAGTATTAGCGTCTGGTCTGCGCACAAATAGGGGGTTGGTGGGATTTTAGATTGAGTATTTATAGACCAATCAAAAAAAGTTATGGATATTTTGGTTTACAGGTGAGATTTATGGAAAACGTAAAAAATTCACGTAAGTGATGTTTTATCATGACAGTCGGGTATTTAAGTGTAAGCAGCAATGGCGATTTCCTCATCTCAAAAGGTTTATTGAAAAGAAAGCAACAGAGGTGGGTATACCCCCCCCCCCCCCAAAAAAAAGAAAAAATGTCAAGGTCTAAGTAACTTGTCATGCGGCCTTGAGCATCAATTACAGCTGATGACATCTCCCACTGTTCACAAGTGGAGTTATTGTCTGCTGAGGCGTGGCGTCCCACCCCTTCTTGCGCTGAGGCGCGGCGTCCCAACCCTCATTGCGCTGAGGCGCGGCGTCCCAACCCTCATTGCGCTGAGGCGCGGCGTCCCAACCCTCATTGCGCTGAGGCGCGGCATCCCAACCCCTTCTTGCGCTGAGGCGCGGCATCCCAACCCCTTCTTGCGCTGAGGCGCGGCATCCCAACCCCTTCTTGCGCTGAGGCGCGGCATCCCAACCCCTTCTTGAAGGGCGGCCCTCAGGTCACTGAGGTTCTGGGGTACAGAGTTAAGAGCCTCTACACGGCGACTCAGCTGATCCCATAGGTTTTCTATGGGATTCAGGTCTGGAGAACGTGCAGGCCGCTCCATCTGAAGGCCCCCAGTCTCTAGCAGCCGTTCCCTAATGATGTGACCTCGATGAGCTGGAGCATTGTTGACCATGAAGATGAAATTAGGCCTGTGTTGTTCGTGCAGAAGCCCAATGACTGGAATAATGAAGATATTCACGTAGTCGGGGCTTGTCAAAGTGTAGAGCAGTTCTGTATTCACTAGCCACACCAGCCCGCGCGGTAACACCAAAGGCTCGGCCTGCGGCTCATGCATAGCTCTCTCCTTGATGACTCCAACATTGTTGGTGGCCATCATTTCTGCTCAGTGTGAATACACTAACCCCTTTACCCCCAAGGGTGGTTTGCAGGTTCACGACCAGGCCAATTTTTACAATTCTGATCACTGTCACTTCATGAGGTAATACCGCTGGTGTGTCAATGGATCCCACTGATTCTGAGATTGTTTTTTTCATTACATATTTGGCAATCGGAAATTTGGCAAAAAATTGGCAAAATTTCAAACTGTGAATTTCCATGCCCTTAAATCAGAGAGAAATGTCACACAAAATAGTTAATAAATAACATTTCCCACATGTTTACATCAGCACAATTTTGGAACCAAAATTTTTTTGTGTTAGGAAGTTAAGGGTTAAAAGTTGACCAGCGATTTTTTCATTTTCCAACAAATTTTACAAAACCATTTTTTTTTTTTCCCTCCTTCAGGGACCACATCACCTATGAAGTGACTTTGAGGGGCCTCTATGATAGAAAATACTCAAAAGTGACACCATTCTAAAAACTGCACCCCTCAAGGTGCTCAAAACCACATTCAAGAAGTTTGTTAACCCTTTAGGAGCTTCACATGAATTTTTGGAATGTGGAAGAAAACAATGAAATTTAACATTGTCACTCAAAATTTACTTTAGATCTAAAAATTTATTTTTTTTTTGCAAGGGTAACAGGAAAAAAAAAAAAAAATGGACCCCAAAATTTGTTGTGTAATTTCTCCTGACTAAGCAAATACCCCATATATGGGGGAAAACTACTGTTTGGGTGCACAGCAGGGCTCAGAAGGGAAGGAGCGCCATTTGACTTTTTGAACTTAAATTTGCTTGAATAATTAGTGGACGCCATGTTGCGTTTGGGGAGCCCCTGATGTGCCTAAACAGTGGAAACCCCCCACAAGTGACACCATTCTGGAAACTACACCCCTCAAGGGGTATAGTGAACATTTTGAACCCAGAGGTGCGACACAGAATTTGATAACATTAGGTCATCATATTGAATAAGTTGTCATTAGTCTTGAGCGCAAGTGTTCGCTACATGAGTTTGCATCGGGTACTCAGGTATGCACTAAGTATCGCGGGTGCTCGAGTCCCCGCCCTCCATGTTTCACGGTGGGGAGAAAAGATTCAAACTAAATCAAACAAATGGGTACAGAATGCATAAGGTGGGGTGGGGGGAGTGATCTTTAATAAACAAAACAACAATAGAACAAAAAAATTAAGAAAAATCAATTCCTCAATAGCGATCCCCCTTTCCTTCCCCTTTCTCCCTACCCCTCCTTTTTACGCTACTCAGGTTGGTGATGGTGTTGCAGGTGGGGGTTTGCTTACCATGCCTAATATCCACAGATAGGTATACTCTTAATCATTTGGTATGTTCTTTACCCACGGATTATTCACTGGTTTTTAGGCTGATATCCACCTCCTAGCTGAGACGTTGCAGGGATAGTGGTCATGTGACCGCTCGCTCCTTGTGACGTTTGTTGCGGGTGGGTTAGGATTTGGTGTTTAGTACGCAAGTGCGCTCCGTTAATTAGGAAGTGGAGGTGTTCCTGGATTTTATGTGCCACGTGATTGGTTGGTGATGCGCTAATACCTTGAGGATAGAGGTTTGCCATAGGATGGTGGTAACTAAGGTGATGGGATGCCGTGCGTGGATTTGTCAACCTTATTTGACTTGTCCAGGTGGAGTAGATCATGATCTGGACTAGTTAAATATTCATGGCCTGGCTCTGAAGGATTGGTGGTAGGCAACTATAGTGATGATGCATCTCCGAGATTGGTGCTTTACATTGTTCCGTATAGCATTTTCACCCCTATTCTGCGTCAATGCAGTACTTTATAAAGTTATGTAACATTCTGATGTGTAATATGTGATCTATATATGTTAATTGATGATAGTTAGGCCGTGTGTGGGGATTGGTTCTTTTTTTTGTAAACCACACTACATAAGGCCACCATGTTTGTTAGTGTATACTTGATAAAGACTCTCGAGTCGAAACGTTGTTATGCTGTACATGGCGAAATAAAAGGCAACCTTATCGGACTATCACCCTGGAGTGGACGCTGTCTATCTTTTCCTTATGTTGCGATTTCACCAACTGGGTTCCTTGGTAGCTGTGGAGCGCTGCTGGCCATATCTTCTTTTGAACGTCTTTCTTTTCATCTTCCTCTTGTCCAGACGCCATGATGACTTTTGTCATCCGCAGCTCGTCTCTGCAGACTTCCATCTCCTCCGGTCTTCTGCAGCACTTTCCCACACTCTGCCCTTAAAGATAGCAGAGTCATTATAATGCTCCTGAATAAATATATCTGCCCTATGCTGAGCCCCTGAATAATTCCCTGCACAAAATATGACCCCCACACTGTCCCTCTTATGGTAAGCAATCTGCACAAGACCCTCATTTCCATACTGGGTCCCTTCTTCACACTCCCCCTCCTTAGCATGCTGTCTCCTCCTGGCTGTGACCTTACACTCCCACCCCATGTTACCCCCACACTACTCAGTCTTTATCCTGTGCACGCTCACACTTTTCTCCCCTATACTGTCTTCACACATTTCTCCCTCCCTCCTCATATGGTCTTCTCTCACACACCCCTCCCCCCCCCCCCCCCCCGACTCCCCATACTGTCTCCTAACAAATTCCCATACTCCCCATACTGTGTGCGCACCCATCCCCCCCCACTCGCTCCCCATGCTGTATCCACATACATTCCCCTTCCTTCACTCCCCATACTGTGTTCACACCCATACTCCCCATTCTGTGTCTGCACCAATCCCCTCACTCACCATACGGTGTCTACACTCATCTCTCCCAATCACCTTATTGTGAAGGCACCAATCCCCCCATACTATTTTATCATATATGCCCCGTATCTCCCCACTTTCTTCTCATACTGTGGCTTCAAATCTATTTTGCTCTCCATATTGTCTAAACCTGTCCCTCCCTTGCTTCCCACACACTCCCAGCGTAAATATTGCCCCCTCTCTTTTCATGGTCTTCAGCTCCAGTGGGGAGCACTTACCACCATCTCTATGTGCAGCCACGCCGACCAGTGATGACGTCAGCAGCGTGATCACATGACCTGATCACGCTGCTAACGTTGCTCTGACCCGGCAGTCAGAGCTTCAATCGTACTTGCGTCTGAAAGAGCTGTGAGCTGGGTATCAGCTTGACACCCTGCTCAGAGAATGGCCGAATCCCGGTCCTAGGGGGGTGGCAGAACGCAGCCGCTGGGGGAGATACTTCGGACCACTGCATTAGGCATCCCAACTGCGCCCCCCCCCCCCTGCCAGCTGCGCCCGGGGCACATGCCCCACCTCTAGATACGCCTCTACAACCTGATGCCTGGTTACCTGGATGTCATGATGACATCAGGTCACCATGGCAATGATCAGGACCCCACACTGATAGGGCGAGGTCTCCGATCGAAGGTAAGAGGGGTGCTCTTACCTCTGCTTGCCCCGGAAATGCTGTGATCGACTTTGATCGCAGCATTTCGGGGGTTAGTGTGTCGGCACCGCTCCTGGCATAGAGTACCAGGTGTTAGCTGTCAGAATCAGCTGAAACCCGGAGGCGATCAACCCGCACAGCATGTGTGCGGGTGCGATCACATTATGCGTAATAGTAGGTATCTGGTTCATAAGTACCACGGTTAGACACGTGCACTCAAAAAGTTT
This sequence comes from Phyllobates terribilis, assembly GCF_046119375.1. NCBI lineage: Eukaryota > Metazoa > Chordata > Amphibia > Anura > Dendrobatidae > Phyllobates > Phyllobates terribilis. Next base: position 13,162,610 of record NW_027362763.1, on the reverse strand, counting down.
AGAGAAGGTCACATTAAGTTCACCTGAAAAGGTTAGAGAACATTTTAGGTTCATCCTGAAATTTCACCCAAAAGCCAAATATCCCTAACTCTTTGTGATTAGTGCATGTTCCTTCATCCATAAATGGTCCTTGTGTGGTCACTTAAAGGACAACCTGTCCTAAACATAAGCTGGCGGTTAAAAGTCCCACAAAACCTTGCACAGATCACAGCCCATGTCCTTGTGCCTTACTAGATTTCCAGCTCCGAGGTCTCATTTATTCTTACAGGTAAAACATTTTTATAGAAAGTTTCTCACCACCACTGGAAATAAATCCGATGCCTCCACCCATGAGGAGACAAATGACCGCGGCGATCGGCACGGCATACTTCTGAATCCAATGCTTCACACGCAGCAACAGAGACTGAAGAGAGAAGAGGAACAGGATGAGAGCACAGCAGATACATGGACCACAGGGCCGTACAGCGGAGGAGGAAGACCCCCGACTATCACCACTAGAGCGGAAACGTCCTGCAGCCTGTAATGGACTGTTAATTTCCCATATCAGGATCTCTGTTTGCAGTCAGCAAATAGGAACGTTCGTTAGATACAGGCAGAGAACCTGCAGGACGTCTCCACATACAAGACATGTGCGCCCCCATCCATTAGGAGACCACCCTACAGGACTGGTGGGGAGACACCCTCACCCATCACACAAGAATGGCAGGAGAGGAAACAGGGTGGACTAGGTGAAGAAAGTTCTCACCAGTAATTGTGCCACAGTCCAGGTAGCGATGAGACAACTACTTACAAGTTGCCATAAGCCAATTACTTCTTTGTTAATCATTTTCCAACTTATTCGATATACGCAACACAATTAAAATCCCTGTGGGAGTGATCCATCTAGACAGACGCTAGACGTTTTCCTGGTTTAGTTAACAATTAAACACGTTCTGCCTCGGCAGCCATTGCATGTGCCGGCGTTGTGTTATAGCTGTGCTCTGTTAATTCACTTGATCTGCTGAAATTGAGTCATACACCGCTAACAGCTCTCGACGTGTTTCGCCTATTGGCTTCATCAGGGGAAAAAGAGGCTATAATGATTGTTAAGGCAGACAAAAGTGGTTTACGACTTTACTTGTTTAGTAACCAATAAATACCGGTGTTACAGACACCCAATTCCCTATGGATTTCGTTCACCTGATCAATACTCTAACCAGAGAGCAGCAATAAAAATGTTTGATGTTCATCTCTGCTGCACACGGCCTGGAGCGTCCGGCGCATGTGAGGAAAACCCTGACGAAATAAGAACAGGCAGGACGACCCGACGTACGTCAGAGGCCAGCGAGACCGAAAACAGGACATAAAGCCTGTATGTCTGCACAAGGCAGAGGAGGGAAAGCAAGAAACCTGTGCCAATGTGTAGCAAAACCAGGATAGACTTAAAGTGAGACGTGCTGATATTTAATAAAATAATAATAATCATTGGTTCATTCATCAGCTATACTTAAGATTCCAGTGTAGCCACATCACATCTGTAGAAAGACTTTATACAGAAGATTCTCATCACAAAAAAAAAAAAAAAAAAAAAAAAAAAAAGGGATGAGCTCTTCAAGGGGTCTAACTCTGGCAGAAGTTTAATCAAGACTGGGCTATAAAAGTCAATCGATCTTCATTCTTGTTATTAGTTACACATTCACTCATTCTTCACTATAAGAAGAGATAGACCGAAAAAGCCAAACAAGACCGAGTGAGGGAATAAGTAGGGCTGCAGACAGGGGCTTCAGGACCATCAAATTACAGGTAAGTCATTAGCACCCCCCCCCCCAATCACCCAATACAGCACCCAAGATACAGGGAAGCTCTCTCCCTATCGGAAGATTCATCTTTCCTCCACCTCATGTATCTTTCTATCACAATAAATGACATCACACTTTCCCCTGTACCGGCAATCCGCTGGCCCGGAGTACCCCTTGACTCTGCCCTGTCCTTCAAACCCCATAATCAAACCCCACCTCCAGCTCAAAAATATTTCCAGAATCCGTTCTTTCCCCAACCCTCAATCTACTAAACCAGGGGGCCAGTTCACGATCCCTCAGACCATTGGGAGGGCCGGAATATAATTTAAAAAATCTATGAACAAATTCCTGTGCACACTGCGCATATCTTATTTATTTTGAAGTAAAAAACAATACAGGAACAAATACAATATTTAAATGAAGAACAAGTAAAGTTAAATCAACTGGTATTTCAATAGGCAGCATAGGTCCTCAATAGGCAGGCTGTTTCCCCGTTATACTATAATGCCCCATGCAGGATGTCACTACCCCCCCCCATATAATGCCTCATGCAGGATGTCACTCCCCCCCATATAATGCCCCATGCAGGATGTCACTCCCCCCCATATAATGCCTCATGCAGGATGTCACTCCCCCCCATATAATGCCCCATGCAGGATGTCACTACCCCCCCCATATAATGCCTCATGCAGGATGTCACTACCCCCCCCCCCCCCCCATATAATGCCTCATGCAGGATGTCACTACCCCCCCCCCCATATAATGCACCATGCAGGATGTCACTCCCCCCCCCCCCATAATGCACCATGTCACTCCCCCCCCCATATAATGCCCCATGCAGGATGTCACCCCCCCCCCCAATAAAATGCCCCATGCAGGATGTCACCCCCCCCCCCATAAAATGCCCCATGCAGGATGTCACCCCCCCATATAATGCCCCATGCAGAATGTCAGCCCCCCATATAATGCCCCATGCCTCCATACATTAAAATAATAATAATAATACTCACCTCACTTCTCACCTGCTGCCGCTGCTTGGGCCCAGACTCCAGCGTCGCTGGCTCTACGCTGCCTGTGACGGCTCAGGGGAGGGCGCGGTGAAAAGACGTCACCGCACCCTCTGACCTGAGACGTCACAGGGAGCGCGCACCAGGAAGACAGCAGATCTGCAGAGGCACGGGGAGAGGTAAGTATCCGGCTGCCGGGGCCCTGAGCAAGCGGGGGAGAAGGGCGGGTGCTGACACCGCTCTCCTCCGCCCACAGCCCAGAGGGCCGGATAAAAATCCTCCGCAGGCGGCCTGCGGGCCGTAGTTTGAGGACACCTGTACATGCTCTCATCATCTCCCGCCTCAACTACTGCAGCATCCTCCTCTGTGGCCTACCTGCCAACACTCTCGCACCCCTCCAGTCCATGCTCAACTCTGCTGCACGACTGGTTCATCGCTCGCATCGCTGCTCCTCTGCTATCCCCCCTTTGCAAATCCCTTCACTGGCTCTCAATTGCCCAGCGTATCCAGCTCACACTAACACTGACCTACAAAGCCATCCACAACCTCTCTCCTCCGTACATCTCTGAACAAATCTCCCGATACATAATCTCCTGTCCTCCCAAAACCTCCTTTCCCCACTTATTCGTTCCTCAGCCAATCGCCTCCAAGATTTCTCCCGAATATCCCCCGTCCTCTGGAACTCTGTGCCTCAACACGTCCGATTATCCACCACATCCGGATCCTTCAGACGGAACCTGAAAACCCATCTCTTCAAGAAAGCTTACATCCTGTCATGACCTCGCTTACTGCCTCCTCACCACCAGAGCTACTGCAACCCCCCAGCCTACTGTCTCCTTCCCCGTTCCTGTAGAATGTAAGCCCGCAAGGGCAGGGTCCTCCTCCCTCCGTACTAGTCTATCACTGTTAGTTCATTTACTGTAAGTGATATCTGTATTTGGTATGTAACCCCTCCTTGTGTACAGCACCATGGAATCAATGGCGCTATAGGAAAGATCGCAATATCCTGATTCAACCTCTACAAGCTCTAGCACAGATAACCTATCCTAAATATAGGCTATTAATGTCTGGTCGGTGGGGGTGCAACACCCGGCCTCCACACCGATCAGCTGTTCTCAGTGACGTTGGTCGGATGGAACTGGCCAGCACATCTCCGTCAACGATATAGTGGCTGAAGCTGGATACTGCATGTACAACCTCTATTCCAATCAATAGGGGGCAGACTTAGAGCAGGCCGCAATCACCATTCCATCAATGGAGTTGTGGTGCTCCGTAACTGAGCAGTTCTAGTGATGATCGGCGGGAGTACCCATGTCACACCCCACCGATCAGACATTGATGACCTCTAAGGTTAAGCCATCAACAAGTCAATAACTTGATTCTGAGCGCCAACAAACTCACTGGAGACACCTGACCTGCTAAGAAATTATCTGAACAGGTTACAACCATCCAGACCTTTTACGAAAGGAAAGGATCTATATTTTCCTTTGCTATCTTCCTGGATTTGGTTAGATATTCTGTACTTGTTAAAACACTTCAATACCTTGAGTAGTTACAAATCAGTACCAAGACTTAGCATGTTCATGGACGCAGGAGTCAAGTGATCCAAGGAACCTGGTAAGCTCAAGGTTGGGTTCCAAGTGGGTGATCGGCCCAACAACTGCACCTGGTCAAAAATTATCCAACAATCCGAATATTGTTGACATTTCTAGATTAAAATAAGGCTTCCTAAGGCCAAAATCTGAACCTTAAAAGAAACCCAGTTCTAGTGTTTGACAGTCGAGAAGATTTCATTCATTAGCAATTTGCAAAAAAACCCCTATGAGTTTGAAATATCCACCCACTTCTGTGCCATCAATGTAGATTGAGCACGAAAGTATGATCAACTCGTTACAGAAAGCAAAGATTACTTCCAAAAGTACCTAATGGTCTTCAAGCCAACGTCACCATTTCGTATACTTCTCTTTTTGGAGTGTCCATCAGTGCACAACAAGTCCAAGAAAGTCAAATCGAGCGAAAGCCAAAAGATCTACTGGAGTCAGAGAATTCCATCTTTGAGAACTTCTGGTTACCACATCCCTGCCCCAAACAAAGATCTGACACAACTAGGACAGTATGAGCCTACAGAAAAAAAATTGTATCATAAGATGGAATCAAATACAATGTGACCTGTATGTCAGATGTAATGGTAAAATGTGAACAAAATCCAGAAAGGTATCTCTTAAGAAGGGACGCGTCACCCTCATATTGAACACTGAAGCGTGGCTTAATTATATCTTGGGAAAAGAACACTATATTTGACACCTATTCAGTTATGGTCTCCTGCTGTGAACAGGTAATTGAAGTAGGTCATTTGCTGAGGAACAGCCATGAACTCTGGACTCTGAGTATACAAGAGGCTGAGACAAATCCATCACCTCCAGAGAAAACTGCTCTGGTCCTCAAAGAAATTATAGTAGAGTTTGTGGCGTCTCTTTCCAGGTATGATTTTTTTTTTTTTTTGTGAACAGCATAGGTCCTACAGCTATAGGAGACATTTTTCAGTGTTGTGGCAAACACAGTTCATTTACTTACATCACTGGGCAGTCGCCTCATCAGCTCTAAATTAAATTCATATCGGACAGAAGGCCAATGATACACGTCCCGCTTCCTATCTTTGGAAAGCTAAAATCATGATAGAAAATATGGCACCAATATCTCCCACCTGGGACCTCCAGGAGGAGAAGTATTCTGAAAATTGAGGATCCCACTATTTTTTGGGACCTAGCCGTATCCAACTGACAAGGCCCAGTCAGAGGTCATCCAGGGTCGGTATGTGGGCGTGACTTAATACAAATTCTGATTTATAATAACTCAGTCCTGGAAGACCGTTCTCTGTAGTTCTGTACCATTTTCCTAAAAGGAGCAATTCGCTCCGCTAAGATGTTGCCATTTCTGTGACACAGGTCTAGTACTTTTCTTTTGTTATCCTTTTATTTTATGCAATTGAATACACTATTGTTTTGTCCCCTTTTGCATTATCTTTGTATAATATTTTTTGTAAACACTGCCTACTTTTCAGATTTAATATATAAAATGTATTAGCTCTGTTCCTCTTCCTATATGAGCTGCACCCCTGAAGCAATAATATATAATGTAATATGTAAACGATTGGTGGTGGCAGCTAGAAATCTTGCGGAGCTTGGCAGTGACCCTATCAGGGTATATATATTTTATTCCATGAGCTGGAATTGGAGGTGTATATACCATACGCTCACTAAGTTCAGCAATAATCGACCTAGTAGCCAAAGCAGCTGTGGTCTCTCTCCAACAATCACCAGTCAATTGCGTACTTGCCCTGGCAATTGGAGGTGGCAGCGGTGGATCTGCGCGATTCCCTGACTGTTGTCCTGACACTTATATAATAAGCGACATGGATTTACTCTGTCACATGAGACTTCTACATCTACCTCCTGCTACATGTATTTGTGTTGTTGCGCCACCTATTGGTTTCCCACTTAAATTTTTCATGCAGTGATTTTTTTTGAGTTGTGTTCTCCGATAAACCTTTACCTTTTATTATATGGTGGCTCTTTATGTACAGTATTTTTTCTGTAGGCTCATATTTATCATTGGACCTTTGTCTTCAGAGATTTATGTCTATACTTGCTGGTTGCTCTTTGTCTGTACTAGAACATGAAGAAAATGGTCTGAACTATTCAATGCAAAGAAGAGCCACAATCAAACACTCCTCCTCCAGAGAAGAACAGAACTTATCCTGGACGATATAATAGCATCAATTCTCCAACCTTAATGGACGCTAGATAATACACTCCAACCATGCAGCATGTTAGAAGACAACAGATTAGCCTTTGGGCAAAGAAAGGCAGAAAAACCAAGCGATAACCATTTTCTCTATGAAACTACACTGGAATGGAAGAATATACTTTTGCACCAACCTCTTTTTTTTTTAACCCCTCACCGATATGACGTACAGCTATGCATCTTTGTCAGATGATGGCTGTGATAATCAACCATCATCTGCCTCTAAGAGCTGTTACTGGAGGAGTGTGATTAAAAAAAAAATAATAATTAAGAGGTGTTCATAACACTTTATCTACCCCAAAGTGATATCCATAAAGACATCAGTCCGGGGAGCATAAAACAAGCCCTCACACAACTCCAGAACCCGAAAACTCTCTAAACGTTACGGCCATCAGAAAATGGCGAAACAAGCAAATTCCCAATTTATTTTTTTAAATTTGTTAAATAAAACAAACTATGCATGCTTGGTATCTCCGTAATCCCAATGACCTGCAGGATTATATTGCCGGGTCATTTTTACCAAAAAAAAAACAAACAAAAAAAAAAAACACACAACAACAACCAAAAACCAAGCCCTCACACGGCTATGTGGACCGAAAATTAAAAAGTCGCGGCTCTTGAAATAAGGGGAGGAAAAAAGCTGAAGCACAAAAAGTGAGAAATGGCATAGTCACGAAGGGGTTAAACATAACCCTTTAGTCTACTCTATCCCATTAAGAAGCGACTCTGGTAGAGAGAGACGTGACCTCATGGCGGTGGTCGAAGCTCAGGTGGCCTCAATCCAAGGGTATTAGAACCGCACACCTTCAACAATGTACCCGATGGACGTTTCCTCCTGTTCTTGTGTCACACCCAGAATGATCTTTCCTCAATCCCAAGAAATTCACCTCCACCAACAAAGATGTTCAGCCTTCATTAAAAAGGAGTCCGACAGGTAAGGAGATCCCTTTACCCATCGACTCTGTCCCTCATACACTCATTGTAGACCCTATGACTGCAGAAGAGCATTGACTGGACCTTTCATGGTGCCACCAGACCCAAGTTACCAGTTTTATTACATCACACTGGGAATGGTTACTGGGTATAAATGGTTTTACCAACTTCATTCCAATGTTCCCATCTATCAACTCCAACCAGGAGGATACAGCTGATGGTTTACCCAAAACGGACAAGTCCAACTTGCAACTCCAGACGAGTTTTTAGAATAGAGCCACCAGACTTCGCACAATCATGTCCATCTTACCACGGTCAGCCAGGGGGAATCATTGGGACATTTAAGTCCAGTTTGGATATGTGCATAAGTTTCTGTACATCTTGGCTGGAGAAAAGTTGCATAAAATAGGCACATTTTTTGGTTTCCTGGCCATTAACAGCTCACAGCTGTTTGGTTAGTCGTCCCCACCATCAGAAACCAGCAGCGCTTTGGACAGCGCATTTTCGCTGTGTCCAAAACGCTGCGTTCTAATGCCGCACTGGTTTTGTCAGTACATGCGGATCCACCGCATGTAATGACATTTCAAATCAGTCAAAATCTGCAGTGGAGACTTGAGTCTCCACTACTTAAATTGACATGCTGCGGGCAAGTTTGCGCAGTGTCAAAAACAAGCAGTGTGCATGGGATTTCTTATAAATGAAATAAAATGAAGAACTAAATTTTAAAATGGGCTCACGTGTCATTTTCATAACCAGCAGAGGGAAGGCCAAGCACTGGGGCTGATAATACTAGCCAGGGAAGGGGCCATTGGTTAAAAATGTTCCCTGGCTAATAACAGCTGTTTGCTTAGCGTTTACTGACTAGATTACAGGGCGACACCTGAAAAAAAAAAAAAAAAAAAAATTGATGTAGGGTCCCCATATAAAATCTAACCAGTAAAGGCTAGGCAGACAGCTGTGAGCTGATATCAATAGCCAGGGAAGGGGCCATGAATGCTGGTCCCCTCCGAGGCTAATAATGTTAGACCTCAGTGGCCCCAGAAGTTGCGCTTAGCCTCGCTCATCCCACTTGCCTTGCGGTGGTGGCAAGTGTGGTAATAGGGTTGGGGTCCATGTCAGCCTTGTACTGGCAGCTGTCATGAAGAACAGGTTAGTAATGGAGGGAGTCAATAAGACACCCTCATTACTAACCCATAGTACAGGCTTTGACATACATACAGTATACTCAACCAATGCCTAATCCTCTGAAGTCATTGTCACCTGTAAAATAAATTACCATATCCCTCATCTGTCCAATGTGATGAAATAATTCAGAGTGTTCCACAAAGATCTGTGTCAGTCGTTGAGCAGTCACATCAGCAATCACTGATGTGACTGTTCTAGAGGAGAGCAAGCTATACACTGACAGGAGTGAAATCACACCTGTGTTAATGTATAGCGCTGAGCTGCAGTGAGAGGTCACCGGAGTTCAATCAGCTGATGAGCCCCGGGTGACCTCACTTATGGCACCATCACTGGGTGAGAATTTTCTCACGCAGCAGCGATGCAGCAAGTGAGGTCACCGGAGTTCATCAGCTGATTGAACTTCAGTGACCTCTCTCCCGGCAGCTCAGCGCTATACACTGCCAGGAGCGATCACGCTCCAATCAGTGTATAGTCTGCTTCCGGGTGTTCCGATCGCCATGGGACACTCGGGATTACAGCGGATAGGTGAGTATATCATGGTTTATTATTTTTACAGGGGAAAAGGGCATCAGGGATTTATTGGGTGTTAGGTGAGTGAGTACAAGGCGTTTTTTATTTTAAACCTCCCCCCACCCCCCCACTAAGCACAGGCGCTGGCCGATGACATCTGCCATCAGCTGCAGGCTGCTCTCGCTGCCATCAGCTGCAGGCTGCCATCAGCTGCAGGCTGCTCTCGCTGCCATCAGCTGCAGGCTGCTCTCGCTGCCATCAGCTGCTCTCGCTGCCATCAGCTGCTCTCGCTGCCATCAGCTGCTCTCGCTGCCATCAGCTGCAGGCTGCTCTCGCTGCCATCAGCTGCTCTCGCTGCCATCAGCTGCCATCAGCTGCCATCAGCTGCAGGCTGCTCTCGCTGCCATCAGCTGCAGGCTGCTCTCGCTGCCATCAGCTGCAGGCTGCTCTCGCTGCCATCAGCTGCAGGCTGCTCTCGCTGCCATCAGCTGCAGGCTGCTCTCGCTGCCATCAGCTGCAGGCTGCTCTCGCTGCCATCAGCTGCGGGCTGCTCTCGCTGCCATCAGCTGCGGGCTGCTCTCGCTGCCATCAGCTGCAGGCTGCTCTCGCTGCCATCAGCTGCAGGCTGCTCTCGCTGCCATCAGCTGCAGGCTGCTCTCGCTGCCATCAGCTGCAGGCTGCTCTCGCTGCCATCAGCTGCAGGCTGCTCTCGCTGCCATCAGCTGCAGGCTGCTCTCGCTGCCATCAGCGGTGGCTGCTCTCAGTAGTCTCAGGGGACGCCTGTGACCCACGGTCCATTATTTGTGCGTTTTTGACCCACTGACTTAAGCAAATCCACAAACGTTTTTTTTTTTTTTTTTTTTTTTTTTTTTTTTATACCTGTGTTTTTTTGGGGTGGATTTGACTAACTCAATTGAAGTCAATGAGTGAAAAATGCAGCAAAAACGCACAAAGAATTGACATGCTGCAGATTTAAACGCAATGCAAGTGCTCTCAAAGGAAAATTCCTGATCATGCGCACAGCACGAGTCTCATTTAATTAGCTGGCAGAAGGATTCCTTAGCATTTTTGGCAAAATTCCTCGTGGAAAAATCGTCGCAAAAACGCACTGTGCGCACATAGCCACTGGTTTTATTCAGTGTGACACAATTATATCCGCTCTAAATGTCAGGCAGGAGGATAAACTGGACATTACACATCTAAATTTTGACCCGTCCACGTCATGACTCCAGACCTAGTAGGAACAACCGGGGTAACGACGATGACGTTTGATTTAGTGCAATCTGCAGACCCAAAGTAGGAGGCATAGACGACTGGGACTGACTCTGCATCCTCCTCAGCACGGCATTGTGGCCCCCTCCTTAATAATAGACCCCCAATATCATTAGGAGTTCACCGAGTTCCATTGCAACATCGAGCAGCAAAGAAAAGGTAGAAAAAAACCTACAAAGCCACAATTCAACAGGGAACCAAGCAGAGAAGCAGAGCCACAGGGCACAGAAAGCAGGGCTCGCTCTTAGCCTCCTGCCCAGAAGATGGGCTGGATCCCGCTAGTGCTGCAACGGGAAAAGAAAGCGTTTGGTGCAGAAGGGCCTGTAGATAAGCGGATCTGGCAGGAGACGTTTCCTGCATCTCCCACCTGGCACTGGCTGCCCTACATAGGACACGATGTCTGGCCACATTCCTGTGTGAGGAGCCGTACGTCACGGCTCAGCAGATACCAGATCTACAATATCCGTCCTGTGTACTGCAGGGAACAGTAACTTCTACTAGTGTGTACAAGGGGCTACAAGGAAGGAGCACACAGGAGATCCCACCATAAGTGCACCGCACTCTACAACCTGTGCTACAAGACGAATAAACTGTACGAGGACTGTCACTGTTGGGGGCACTATACGATGCCCTCTTGTTCACCCCCCAGTATAATGTACAGTAGACCAACAGCTGTGAGAGCCCACTTTAGAATAAAATATTTGCTCCCCCTCCTCACACCAAAATACAATGCACAACCCCCAGAGCCAGCGCTGTGGAGTCACTAAGCCAAACCACCGACTCCAACTCCACAGCCCGGCCTCACTGCTGAGCGCGAGCACAAAGGGGCAGCCCCGGGCCCCCGCCGCGCACAAGAGGGCAGCCCCGGGCCCCCGCCGCGCACAAGAGGGCAGCCCCGGGCCCCCGCCGCGCACAAGAGGGCAGCCCCGGGCCCCCGCCGCGCACAAGAGGGCAGCCCCGATTCATGTCCACTAGAAGCATTTATAGGGCATTTCATCACAAATTCTTATGAAAACATTTACAGCCCATCCTGCACTGACCCCAATTACACTGGTAAGGAGTCGCTCCATGTTGTAACGACTCCACAGACCACCAGCGACATGAACCCCTCCATGTCACACCAGGGAAGTTTTAATTAGCATGAAGTATTTTTCACTTGTCTTCTATTATCTAAAGCCAGGAGCACCCCCCCCACCCGGGAGCACCCCCCCCCCCACCGACACGGGAGCACCCTCCGAGACACACACACACACACGAGCACCCTCCGAGACACCCCCCCCCCACCGACACAGGAGCACCCTCCGAGACACCCCCCCCCGACACAGGAGCACCCTCCGAGACACCCCCCCCCGACACAGGAGCACCCTCCGAGACACCCCCCCCCGACACAGGAGCACCCTCCGAGACACCCCCCCCCCCCCGACACAGGAGCACCCTCCGAGACACCCCCCCCCCCACCGACACAGGAGCACCCTCCGAGACACCCCCCCCCCCACCGACACAGGAGCACCCTCCGAGACACACACCCCCCCACCGACACACAAGAGCACCCTCCGAGAGACACCCCCCCCACCGACACAGGAGCACCCTCCGAGACAGAGACACCCCCCCCACCGACACAGGAGCACCCTCCGAGACACACACCCCCCCCCCACCGACACAGGAGCACCCTCCGAGACACCCCCCCCCCCCCACCGACACAGGAGCACCCTCCGAGACACCCCCCCCCCACCGACACAGGAGCACCCTCCGAGACACACCCCCCCCACCGACACAGGAGCACCCTCCGAGACACCCCCCCCCCACCGACACAGGAGCACCCTCCGAGAGACACACCCCCCCACCGACACACAAGAGCACCCTCCGAGAGACACCCCCCCCACCGACACAGGAGCACCCTCCGAGACACCCACCCCCCCCCCCACCGACACAGGAGCACCCTCCGAGACACCCCCCCCCCCACCGACACAGGAGCACCCTCCGAGACACACACCCCCCCCCCCCACCGACACAGGAGCACCCTCCGAGACACCCCCCCCCCCACCGACACAGGAGCACCCTCCGAGAGACACCCCCCCCACCGACACAGGAGCACCCTCCGAGACACACACCCCCCCCCCACCGACACAGGAGCACCCTCCGAGACACCCCCCCCCCGACACAGGAGCACCCTCCGAGACACACACCCCCCCCCCCACCGACACAGGAGCACCCTCCGAGACACCCCCCCCCCCCCACCGACACAGGAGCACCCTCCGAGACACCCCCCCCCCCACCGACACAGGAGCACCCTCCGAGACACCCCCCCCCCCACCGACACAGGAGCACCCTCCGAGACACCCCCCCCCCCACCGACACAGGAGCACCCTCCGAGACACCCCCCCCCCCCACCGACACAGGAGCACCCTCCGAGACACACCCCCCCCCACCGACACAGGAGCACCCTCCGAGACACACCCCCCCCCCACCGACACAGGAGCACCCTCCGAGACACCCCCCCCCCACCGACACAGGAGCACCCTCCGAGACACCCCCCCCCCACCGACACAGGAGCACCCTCCGAGACACCCCCCCCCCACCGACACAGGAGCACCCTCCGAGACACCCCCCCCCCACCGACACAGGAGCACCCTCCGAGACACCCCCCCCCCACCGACACAGGAGCACCCTCCGAGACACCCCCTCACCGACACAGGAGCACCCTCCGAGACACCCCCCCCCCCCCACCGACACAGGAGCACCCTCCGAGACACCCCCCCCCCACCGACACAGGAGCACCCTCCGAGACACCCCCCCCCACCGACACAGGAGCACCCTCCGAGACACACCCCCCCACCGACACAGGAGCACCCTCCGAGACACCCCCCCCCCCACCGACACAGGAGCACCCTCCGAGACACCCCCCCCCCCACCGACACAGGAGCACCCTCCGAGACACACCCCCCCACCGACACAGGAGCACCCTCCGAGAGACACCCCCCCACCGACACAGGAGCACCCTCCGAGACACCCCCCCCCCCACCGACACAGGAGCACCCTCCGAGACACCCCCCCCCCCACCGACACAGGAGCACCCTCCGAGACACCCCCCCCCCCCACCGACACAGGAGCACCCTCCGAGACACCCCCCCCCCCACCGACACAGGAGCACCCTCCGAGACACCCCCCCCCCCACCGACACAGGAGCACCCTCCGAGACACCCCCCCCCCCACCGACACAGGAGCACCCTCCGAGACACACACCCCCACCGACACAGGAGCACCCTCCGAGACACACACCCCCACCGACACAGGAGCACCCTCCGAGAGACACCCCCCCACCGACACAGGAGCACCCTCCGAGACACCCCCCCCCCCACCGACACAGGAGCACCCTCCGAGACACCCCCCCCCCCACCGACACAGGAGCACCCTCCGAGACACCCCCCCCCCCCCCACCGACACAGGAGCACCCTCCGAGACACACACACACACACACACACACACACACACACACACACACACACACACACACACACACACACCCCCACACCCCCGTGCTGGCAACCTGAAGTTACCGCAGCCGCCCCAGTGTGCACAGCCCCTCACCTCCTGCCGCCGGCTCCCGGGCGCCTCCTCCCCGGGCCCAGCTGATTGCTCCGGTGCTGCGGTCTGCTGTGACCCCGGGGTGTCCAGTAGCGGTGACTGGGGAGTGTCCGGGCGGCCTCGGGGCAGCTCCTCCATCTCCACCGCCAGCTCCGGAGCAGGAGACGTATCGCCGCGACCCATCGCTGACCTGAGCGCAGAGCGCAATGTCGGCCACTCGGCCAGAGCCACCCTGTATTCATAGGGGGCGGGCCTTCCTGTGACACCTGCTGCGACTATTGGCTGCTCTAGAGGAGGCGAAGGCTGCGACTGCGGCTATTGGCTAGCGTGGATTACGCAGTGTTAGGTTTTAGGCACAGGGTGACGTCACGACGGGGCTTTCCAGCTGGTGCCCAGCAGTGCGCGGCTGTACGGCGTCAGGACATGACTACGTGACCTGTGTCCGCCAGCGCCGCCGCCGTTCACACTGAGCGTTTTCCGTGTTTGCACTTTCATTTCTCTTCACTTTTTTCTCGTGCACACCTGTATGACGCCTGTTTTTTTTACAGGACGAGATTTATTTTACCATTTCATTAAAAATGTGATGAAATGTGCAAAGAATGAGATTGGCTGGAAAAGAAAACTTTTTCTATATTTTTTTTATATTATTTTTCAAATCTTTTTTTATTTTAGCCCTGTACAGGACGACCCTGCGCTCGCTTCTTCTTCCGCGTACCCCGCTACTTCTGTGTTGTAGGGTATAAGAAAACCACGGTGCAGAGGAGCTCAGCAGGCTGCCATGGCAACCCGCCACAGGGTGGGGGCGGAATAGTGACTGTCAGGGAATCACAGGGATCCGCGAGCGAATGATCCCGACTGCTCACTACATAGGTATCGGCAAGCGAGCAGTGAGCGTATGGCGTACACACCTCCGGATTCCAACGCATGGGATATGTGTATACGCCCCGTACGGGCACTGTCAGCTTCACGATAACCCACTTATTATTATTCGCTGCCACCACCGACCAGATTTTAAAATACCATACAGGCCTGGGGGCGGACGACTGCTTTCTGGTAGCGTATATGGCTTCGGGGAAGGGAACGATTACAGAGCAAAAGAAACGGGACTATTAAATTTTATATTTAATACAAAAGGGAGGCAGTGGTAGGAAAAATTTACAAAGGAGACAATACAGTACGGAGTATACAGTTACACAAAATAAAAAGGGATTAGCAAAAGAAACTTAGTATACAGATCGCAGAGACGACTCAGTATAGCTGGAGGGAAGCGCTCCTATGCCCGGTCAGCGAACGTGACCCCCGTGCTACATATAAATATGTACTTCCAGCATGAGTAGAGATCACTCTTCAGCTGGATCTTTTATGCCGAAGGGTGGACCTGCCCAAACACTCCCCTGTGATGACAGGGCTCCACCCTTCATGGTTTTATTACAATATCTAGCTTCTGCGGTAACTCCTCACTGGTTGATCGCAGAAACCCGAAAGTGATACCATATTTTCCATTATGAATTTACCTTTCTTTAGAGGCCACACGTGACGTAGCAGCGGTCTGTTATTTTGTATTTTTGCATTATGGCTCAACGGAGGGGAATACAGCTACGGAAAATTATGCATATTGTTCCTTAGCTGACCCTGCCACTAAAAATATGTGTCCCATTATTATCGGAGGTATAGAACTCCAGATATTCCATATTTGATTATGGTGCCGGACAGACTGCAGATCTCTGTTCAGCAAAAGGGGAAACACCCTCGGGGTGAGAGAATTCTTTTGAAGCCAGGGACTGCGTCCTTCTCAACTAGGTGTAAATTTATCACTTGAGTTTGCCACCTCTCCTGGGTGCTGCGATTTGCATAGAGTTTCTATTACACTGACAGATGGCATAATTAGTGGACCCCATGTCGTGTTTGGAGAGCCGCTGATGTGCCTAAATAGAGGAAACCCCCACAAGTGACACCATTCTGGAAACAAGACCCCTCAGGGAACTTATCTAAATGTGTGGTGAGCACCTTGAACCCCCATGTGTTTCACAGAAGTTTATAATGTTGAGTCGTAAAAATAAAGAAATCACATTTTTCCACAAAAAAAAAAATTTAGCTCAAAATTTTACCCTTTCATTAGGGTAACAGTAAAATTGCACCATACAATTTTTTGTGCAAGTTCTCCTGAGCACGCTTATACCCACTATGTGGAGGAAAAATACTGTTTGGGCGCACTGCAAGGTTTGGAAGTGAAGGAGCGCCATTTGACTTTTTGAATGCAAAATTTGCTAGAATAATTAGCGGGCGCCATGTCGCATTTGGAGAGCTCCTGATGTGCCTAAACAGTGGAAACCCCTCATAAGTGACACCATTTTGGAAATTAAACCCCTCAGTGAACTTATCTAGATATGTGGTGGACACCCCAGATGCTTCACAGAAGTTTATAAAGTTGAGCCATGAAAATAAAAAATAAAATCACATTTTTCCCACAAGAAAATTTTTTAGCCCCAAATTGAGCATTTTCACAAGGGTAAAAGGAGAAAATGGACCCCAAAATTTGATGTGCAATTTCTCCTGAATACGCTGATACCCAATATGTGGGGGAAAACTACTTTTGAGGCACAGTGCAAAGCTCAGAAGGGAAGAAGCACGATATTGGCGTTCAGATTTCGCTGGACTGGTTTGAGGGTGCCGTGTCACAATGGCAGAGCCCCTGAGGTGATAGATCAGCTGAACCCTCTATAATTGACCCCAGTTTACAAACTACACCTCAATTAGTTCATCTAGGGGTGTAGTGATCATATTGACACCACAGATTTATCACAGCATTTTACAGTGGGTACGGAAAGTCTTCAGACCCCTTTTTATTTTTCACTCTTTGTTTCATTGCAGCCATTTGGTAAATTCTAAAATGTTCATTTTTTTCTCATTAAAGTCCACTCTGTCCCCATCTGGACTGAAAAAAACAGAAATGTAGAAATTTTTGCAAATTTGTTAAAAAAGAAAATCTGAAATATCACATGGTCATAAGTATTCAGCCCCTTTGCTCAGTATTGAGTAGAAGCCCCCTTCTGAGCTAGTACAGGCATGAGTCTTCTTGGGAATGATCCAACAAGTTCTTCACCCCTGGATTTGGGGATCCTCGGCCATTCTTCCTTGCAGATCCTCTCCAGTTCCGTCGGGTTGGATGGTGAACGTTGGTGGACGGCCATTTTCAGGTCTCTCCAAAGATGCTCAATTGGGTTTAGGTCAGGACTCTGGCTGCGCCAGTCAAGAATGGTCACAGAGTTGTTCTGAAGCCACTCCTTTGTTATTTTAGGTGTGTGCTTAGGGTCATTGTCTTTTTGGAAGGTGAACCTTCGGACAAGTCTGAGGTCCAGAGCACTCTGGAAGAGGTTTTCATCCAGGATATCTCTGTACTTGGCCGCATTCATGTTTCCTTCAATAGCAACCAGTCGTCCTGTCCCTGCAGCTGAAAAACACACCCATAGCATAATGCTGCCACCACCATGTTTCACTGTTGGGATTGTATTGGGCAGGTGATGAGCAGTGCCTGGTTTTCTTCACACATACCGCTTAGAATTATCACCAAAAAGTTCTGTCCTTGTCTCATCAGACCAGAGAATCTTATTTCTCATAGTCTGGGAGTCCTTCATGTGTGTTTGAGTAAACTCTATGCGGGCTTTCATATGTGTTGCACTGAGGAGAGGCTTCCGTCAGGCCACTCTGCCATAAAGTCCCGACTAGTGGAGGGCTGCAGTGATAAAAAGTTCATACATGAAAAAATACAATTGTATCCAGCTCACGCACGATTAAGTAGTTATCCCAAAGCGATGCACGGGCTGAAAGCTTGTATCGGCCACAAGAAATGAAGCAAATTATGGAGAAAAAAAGTCCAGCTTCCAATATGGGGAAAAAAAAGATTTTGTGAAAAATCTTTTAAAAAAAAAACATGAGAGGTTAAAAACTGGTCGCGGATGCAACTGCATGCATGCGTGCGACGACGCGTTTCGAACTGAAACTAGTTCTCATAGTTATCATAGTCTAAGCATCAGCACATGGTACCTCATGGTTGCTTAATAGATAAAGGAAATAGTGGGAGGAGAAAAATGGGAGGGGCAAAGAACACGGAATTAGGGTTAATTATAAACCTTTGCTGTATACCTTTAATGTATACAAAATAATACAGACTCAGTGTATATACATTAAATCAGAGCGAATGTTCATTCCGCTGGGGATTTTACTACTGAGTTTTAAAATCCATGCTGCTTCCTTACATTGTAACAAGCGTGTTCTATCCCCCCTCTTTTTGGGGGAAGACCCTTCTCTATAGCAGTTACTGACAAGCTGCTGACATCTCCTTTATGCATACAGTACAGACTATGCATACAAATTCTAACAGTCTATTCAGTAGGACTATCAGCTGTGTATCCACCAGACTTCTGCGCAACACAACTGATGGTCCCAACCCCATTTATAAGGCAAGAAATCCCACTTATTAAACCTGACAGGGCACACCTGTGAAGTGAAAACCATTTCCGGTGACTACCTCTTGAAGCTCATCAAGAGAATGCCAAGAGTGTGCAAAGCAGTCATCAAAGCAAGAGGTGGCTACTGTGAAGAACCTAGAATATAAGACATATTTTCAGTTGTTTCACACTTTTTTGTTAAGTATATAATTCCACATGTGTTAATTCATAGTTTTGATGCCTTCAGTGTGAATGTACAATTTTCATAGTCATGAAAATACAGAAAAATCTTTAAATGAGAAGGTGTGTCCAAACTTTTGGTCTGTACTGTATATAAGAAATGTTTTGCCGCTCCTGACAAGCTGCTGACGTCGCCTTTATGCATATATAAGAAATGTTTAGATGCTCCTGACAAGCTGCTGACCGCCTTTATGCATATATAATAAATGTTCAGACGCTCCTGACAAGCTGCTGACGTCGCCTTTATACATATATAAGAAATATTCAGACGCTCCTGACAAGCTGCTGACGTCACCTTTATGCATAAATAAAAAATGTTCAGACACTCCTGACAAGCTGCTGACGTCGCCTTTATGCATATATAAGAAATGTTCAGACGCTCCTGACAAGCTGCTGACGCCGCCTTTATACATATATAAGAAATGTTCAGACGCTCCTGACAAGCTGCTGACATCGCCTTTATGTATATATAAGAAATGTTCAGACGCTCCTGACAAACTGCTGACGTCGCCTTTATGCATATATAAGAAATGTTCAGACGCTCCTGACAAGCTGCTGACATCGCCTTTATGTATATATAAGAAATGTTCAGACGCTCCTGACAAACTGCTGACGTCGCCTTTATGCATATATAAGAAATGTTCAGACGCTCCTGACAAGCTGCTGACATCGCCTTTATGTATATATAAGAAATGTTCAGACGCTCCTGACAAGCTGCTGACGTTGCCTTTATGCATATATAAGAAATGTTCAGAAGCTCCTGACAAGCTGCTGACATCGCCTTTATGCATATATAAGAAATGTTCAGACGCTCCTGACAAGCTGCTGACATTGCCTTTATCCATATACTGTATAAGAAATGTTCAGACACTCCTGACAAGCTGCTGACATCGCCTTTATGCATATATAAGAAATGTTCAGACGCTCCTGACAAGCTGCTGACATCGCCTTTATGCATATATAAGAAATGTTCAGACGCTCCTGACAAGCTGCTGACATTGCCTTTATGCATATACTGTATAAGAAATGTTCAGACGCTCCTGACAAGCTGCTGACGTCGCCTTTATGCATATATAAGAAATGTTCAGACGCTCCTGACAAGCTGCTGACATCGCCTTTATGCATATATAAGAAATGTTCAGACGCTCCTGACAAGCTGCTGACATCGCCTTTATGCATATATAAGAAATGTTCAGACGCTCCTGACAAGCTGCTGACATTGCCTTTATGCATATACTGTATAAGAAATGTTCAGACGCTCCTGACAAGCTGCTGATGCCGCCTTTATGCATATATAAGAAATGTTCAGACGCTCCTGACAAGCTGCTGACATCGCCTTTATGCATATATAAGAAATGTTCAGACGCTCCTGACAAGCTGCTGACATTGCCTTTATGCATATACTGTATAAGAAATGTTCAGACGCTCCTGACAAGCTGCTGATGTCGCCTTTATGCATATATAAGAAATGTTCAGACGCTCCTGACAAGCTGCTGACATCGCCTTTATGCATATATAAGAAATGTTCAGACGCTCCTGACAAGCTGCTGACATTGCCTTTATGCATATACTGTATAAGAAATGTTCAGACGCTCCTGACAAGCTGCTGACATCGCCTTTATGCATATATAAGAAATGTTCAGACGCTCCTGACAAGCTGCTGACATCGCCTTTATGCATATATAAGAAATGTTCAGACGCTCCTGACAAGCTGCTGACATTGCCTTTATGCATATACTGTATAAGAAATGTTCAGACGCTCCTGACAAGCTGCTGACGTCGCCTTTATGCATATACTGTATAAGAAATGTTCAGACGCTCCTGACAAGCTGCTGACGTCGCCTTTATGCATATACTGTATAAGAAATGTTCAGATGCTCCTGACAAGCTGCTGACGTCGCCTTTATGCATATATAAGAAATGTTCAGACACTCCTGACAAGCTGCTGACATCGCCTTTATGCATATATAAGAAATGTTCAGATGCTCCTGACAAGCTGCTGACATCGCCTTTATGCATATACTGTATAAGAAATGTTCAGACGCTCCTGACAAGCTGCTGACGTCGCCTTTATGCATATATAATAAATGTTTCGCTGCTCCTGACAAGCTGCGAGTAGCATTGTTTTGCGCATCATATATGTGCTCAGTTCTGCTTTTCTTCAGGGCCCGTGTGCTGCACCCCACATACTGTGCAAGACATTCTCTACACGTGCTATTCTCTTTAGCAAAAAGACATTTTTTTGTATTATCCATGTAGCGACACAACCCGCGTGATCTCTGTCCGCATTTCTATGAGCCTTTTCCCGGAGACCAGCAGCTCGTCCTACGTGTGGCAGCATTGGTGTGATCACTGGGAGATACAATGGTAGAAATGGTGGTGCCACGTTCAGCCACGAAATGGCAACCTGTCTCCAAAATTTCTTTCAACATTTTGTCAGTATATAAAATAGGAAGATTCTTTTTAATGACATTAATAACTTGGTAATAATTAGAGCTGTAGTAGAAAAAACGATACCGTTCTGTTAGCAATCATTATGGGGTTTTCGCTTTTGTAACAAATGTTTTTTTCTGGGTTTGGAATTCGCCTTCTGTTCGGCCTTATCTGATATTTCTGGGGAATTGGCTCTATAAAGAAATCTTTACATGAGAAGGTGTGTCCAAACTTTTGGTCTGTACTGTATATATATATCACTGATTGTGTAAACACTGATGAAATCGTCCTTGTTTTTCTAAGGTACAGAGATGGAGGTGTGAATGAGCCCTTAGCTGGATCTCTCCTGATGAGTGAGCCGTCCATATATGTGACTATAAGTAGGATAACATTATAATGACTCTGTGCCGGGGATGGTCACGCTCTCAAGCTATTGCTACAATTCATAACCCCCGGCCATCAGCAATAAGGGTATGTGCAGACCATCCGGAGCCGGCTGCGGCACTGACGCTGCGGAGGAGCCGCCTCATTGAGCGGCGGCCGCATGCTGTGATTTTTTTCCAGCCCGATCGCAATCCGATGGGCGTTGGGAAAAAAAACTGCCACTGAGCACTCACTCATAGGATTAAATTGGTCCAAATGCAATCCGATTTTTTATTGGATTGCAGTCGTCCGATTTAATCGCAAGTGAGAGCGAGCCCTTAGGGTCATCTGGAAAAATGCTCAAATTTCCCATTGACTTCCATTATATGTTGAGTCGAGCCCGTCCGCGCATCCCACCTGCTCGATTTGAGTAACAAGCCCCCAAGTATTTTAGTGCTCGATCATCACTAATATCCAGCAGCAGTGGAATTATAAAGATTTAGATCTACCAGAAGCTGTCTGTAAAATTGCAAAACGCACTCTATTCATCAATTTTGTGCAAAATTAAAAATTCAAACTATTTTTATCAGAAAAAAAAAAAGCTGAACCCTTCCTTAAATGGTGAAAAAATTGGCACACAATTTTCAGGTCTACCTAAAATCACTTCAGGGAGGCCCGGAGAACATTTGTACAAAAATTTTGTGACTTTTTAAAAAGTTGCAGTTGATGAAACGGCTGAAAACATCTGGAAACCCCCAAACCCCGAAGCCCACAAAGGCAAGCACAACAGAAGAAACTGGTGGACCCACGTAGAATAGACCTTAAAAAGGCACAAATTAATATAGGAATAAGATGCAAATGAAAAACAGGCAAAAATCATCATCAAAAAAAAAAAAGCGCAAATGCAATAATAAATCAGGTGCAAAATATATTTTCTCCTAAAGATAAGGCACTGGTGGATTGTAAAGGTGCAAGGTTGGAATTACTGCATAGCTTGGGTATATGGACTCGGTGTTATTAGGGTGGAACATGTGGACGCCGAGGACAGGAGAGATTGTGGAAGAGAAGAAACAATTTTCGAGTGACCTATTGGTACGGGATGTGGCTGCTCCCGGGAGAGACGATGACGAGGGACAGAAGGAAGAAAGAGAAGTAAAGGGGGAGATTCAGGAAAAGGTGCAGAACAGAAGGCACTGAGGGATCTGGAGGATTTGGAGAGAGAGAGTGAAATGGGTGAAGGTAATATAATTCCCCCTTCAATTGCACCTAAATCTAAAAAATTCCCACCCTTGTCTGCCTGTTCTAATATCGATTTATTCGTACAGATTGTCTCCAAAGACCTGGAAAAATTGCCCAAAAAATTCGTACATGATAATCTTACCAGGAAAGAAAGAGAGTCTTTGAAAAAACTTAAATCTCTAAGTGATGTGGAGATTAAACAGGCAGACTAGGGTGGTAATGTAGTCATCTGGCCCAAAACCAGTTATGAGAAAGAGGCATTTCGGCAGTTGAACAATGAGGCTAACTATAAAAAACTCACATTTAATCCCTCGAGTAATTTTTACACTAAATACGACAAGTTCTTACAGAGAACAAGAGATGCTGGCACGATCTCTCAAAAACTATGCTGTGCACTCAAAGTGGTGGAACCGACCATTCCAACACTTTACTTATTACCCAAAGACAGTAAGTGTCCACACGGAAGACCAATACTATCCGGTTGTGGCAACTATCTAGAGAATGCTGGTAAATTCATAGACACCAAATTACAGCCACTTGTCGAATGCCTCCCATCCTTCATTAAAGATACGGGGGATTTCCTTAGGAAAATTGATGAACTCTACATAGGGCCGGATACATTATTAGTCACTTGTGACGTCGAGTCACCCTATTCTAATATACGTCATGTTGACGGGATTGGAGCTACTCGGTTCTTTTTACAATCAACTAACCATTCTAATGATATGATCTCTTTCATCTTGGATCTGTTGGAATTTAGCCTTTCCCATAACTTTTTTGTGTTCAAAGGGTTGTATTTCCTGCAGCTCCAGGGAACAGCAATGGGGGCACCTTTCGCCCCGTCCTATGCTAACCTGTTCCTGGGGCTGTGGGAAAGAGACCTTTTCCAGTCAGATCGGCTGTCATCGATGGACCGCGTCCTCTTCTGGATGCGGTACATCAATGACATCTTTCTGATCTGGCAGGGCTCCCTAGAAACTTTGAAATCCTTGATTGGGGAACTTAATGATAACAATTATAACATTCATTTGACATATCAGGCCAATTCCTCAAGCATTGAGTTCCTCGATGTAAGAATCATGAGGGATGAGAGAGATACGCTCCAGAGTACGGTTTATCACAAACCATCTGCGGTGAATTCTCTCCTACATGCATCATCTGCACAACCCAGACATATGATAAATGCAGTCCCCATAAGGCAATTCCTACGATTAAGACGATTATATTCATCTGAAACTGAATTCCTGACACAGTCACAAAATCTTATGACTAGATTCAGGGAAAGAGGTTATAGTCATCGCGCTTTAAAGAAGTCCTTCCATCGTGCTAAACATACTAAGCGCCATGACTCTCGGTCAAGCCAGTTAAGGACAGCAAAATTATACGTTTCATTACTACATTTAATTCGGGGTCATCAAAAGTCCGTGAGAGCCTTACTAAATCATGGCCAATCTGGTTGGCAGACGCTGTCCTGTCCAATTATTTACCACCTAAACCACAAATCACCTTTAGGAAGGCCAAAAACCTTCCAGATCATCTCACAAGAAGTCACTATCAATATAATATCCCTCCTAATTTTTTGAGCAGGCCTACACCAGTTAATGGCTGTTCACCATGTGGTAAATGTTTAGCCTGTCCAAATGTTGAACACACTGACTCATTTGTAGACTCAGAAGGATGTAAGACCTCCTCTATCACTAAATCAATCACGAGTATGGGATCTCGTCGTGTCGTATGAGTGGATGGGTTAATAATTTGGCTATTGTCCTCATTGGCAAGCGCCTCTATTTTGTGATAAAAGTATTTACCTACATCCACCAATTATCTTGGATACATGCTTCCATTTCTGGAACCCATAATGAACACAGTCTCCCACTGTGGGATTTATTCAATGTGACAGACATGTTAGCCACTTTCTTATGACTGTTTTTTGTTAGTACCCTTATTGTACTTCTACACGACTGACACTTATGGGGCAGTATACTTAATTTGCTCCCACTGCGGGGCTTATTTAATGTGACAGATACGTGAGCCACTCTCTCATGATTTCTTTTGTGAGTGCCCCCATTGTATTCATATATAATTGATTTTTATGGGGTAATATATTCAATTTGGTCCTCGTCTCCTTGCTCTTCCATTGTTTTTAATTTTGTGTCTCTGAGTGATCCGTATTGTTTCCATTCAATTTTCTTTCATAATCTGGGACGTTTTTCGAAGTCTTTTGTGCTTTTTTGGTCTTTATTGTTATCAGCGGGCGCAGCAGTTGGATGAGAGGAGTAGTAGTCCTCCTCTCCTGACCTGGGTACCACCCGCAGCGCGTTTCCGCCGCAAATTCGCGCCCATTGGCTTTAATTGAAACGCAGCAAATCCGCAGGTGTAGGTTTTATACCTGCGGATTTGCTGCGGATCAATTCAACTCAATGGGCGCGAATTTGCGGCGGAAACGCCCGAACAATGGCCATGCTGCGTTTTTTTTACCGCAATGGTAATCCTGTGCGGAAATCTCCGCAGCATGTGCACAGCGCATCAGGATTACCATTGCTATAGCTGGCCGACCTATTAACATGCGTTTTGTCAGCAGAAAAAAACGCCTCGAAAACTCCTCAAAAACGCTTCGTGTGCACATAGCTTTACACTAAGTTCAGTTTAGTCAGATCAGATCTAGATGGAGATGAGATAACATCTCACAGAGAAGCACCGCAGCACCCAGCCAGCCTGTGAGGGAATCCATTCCCCTGTTCCTACAGGACTTCTTTGGGAACGGCTAACTTCAGAGCCTAACATGAGGGAACAAGATGTCTACCAGTGGGGTGAGTGATTGCCTGATCCTCACATGTACACAACCATCCACTGCCGAGTGCAGGTGTGCCCAGGATGCAGGAGCTCCACTCGGCCACTGGTGGTTACTCATGGCCAGACCTGGGGGGTAATATCATCTAGCTGCATTTTGCACCCGTCATGAAACCTGATGGATAGTGAGGATGGGTGATCTCCTTTTCTCCCTCTGCTCTAACATCATGGGGAACTCCTCACAGCCCAGAGGGAAGCATTACAGCGGCGTTTAACCCCCACACACCCACAGCCATCTGTCTTTATAACGTAACCTCCGCAGCGCCAGGCGTCGAGCACGGCCCCCCACAAACCTTGTGACCAGGGACCACAGAGAGGGTCCGACCCATGCCTGGCATACTGGAGGGTCTCGGCCCTGTGCTCTAGTGCCCGTCACAGTATTACATGTGACACCTGGATCAAGCAAAGTACAAGGAGACAATGACAATAGAAATGTGGACAAAAGTGGTCGAAAGACTGCAAATAAAAATTTGTAAAACCCAACTAAAAGTTTTTCATAGAAAGTTAGGGACACAGCAGACCAAGTTAGGAGAGTTGCAGTGTTTAATTCATTACCTACTTAACCCCTTAGTGACAGAACCAATTTTGACCTTTAATGACCAAGCCAAACTTTTGAAATCTGACTAGCGTCACTTTATGGCCACGGCCCCACTATCAGTATTTGGTCAGTATTTTTTCTCAGGAGTGGTAAATTTAGGTCGCTATGTTTTGCATTTATTTGTGAAAATATCAGAATTTTTGGCAAAAATTTTGAAAAATTTGCAATATTCAAACTTTCAATCTTTATGTCCTTAGGCCAGTTAGTCTCGCTGTAGAAAATAATGAATAAATAACATTTCCCAACATGTGCACTTTACATCTGCATCATTTTTCAATCTTCATTTTGTTGGGTTGTTAGAAGAAGGGGTAAAAGTTGAGCAGCAATTTCTAAGTTTTTCAAGAAATTTACAAAACATCTTTCTTTAGGGACTTATTCAGTTTTAAATGGACTTTGTGGGGCCGATATATTGAAAACTTCCCAAAAGTGAGACCATTATTAAAAACCGCACCCCTCAAATACTTCAAAACTGCTGTCACAAAATTATTTAACCCTTCATGTGCTACGCAGAAATTGATGCAAAGTGGAGTGAAAAATAAATAATAATTTTTCCTCTAAAATGTTGCTTTAGCCCCAATTTTTTAACTTTTACAAGAGGGAGCATGACACAATAGACCCCACAATTTGTTACTCGGTTTCTTCTGAGCGTGCTGATACCCCACATGTGATCAGAAGACTCTGTTAGGACAAATGGCCGGGCTCGGAAGAGAAGGAGAACCATTTGAATTTTAGAACACAAGTTGGCTGAAATAGATTGCCGGCACCATGTCGCATTTAAAGGGCCCCTAAGGTCCCTGAATGGCAGAAACCCACACAAGTGACCCCATTTTGGAAACTACACCCCTCAAGGATTTTATCCAGGGTACAGTGAGCATTCTGTAACTTCAGGTATTACAAAGAATTTGATAACATTGGTTCGTCATATTGAAAATTTTCATTTTTTTTCATGAAAATGTTGCTTTTGCCCCAAATTTTTCATTTTTGCAAGAGGTAGCACAAAAAAGTGGACCTCACAGTTTATTACCCACTTTCTTCTGAGTGCGACAATACCCCACACATAGTAAAAAAGTTCTGTTTGTATAGACGGCCGGGCTCGGAAGGTAAGAAGCGACATTTGGTATTTGGAGTATAAATTTGACTGGAATAGATTGCAGACACCATCACTTATTTGGAGTGCCCCTGAGGTACCAAAATAGCAGAAACCCCCATAAGTGACCCCATTTTGTAAACTAGACCCATCAAGGAATTCATCTAGGAGTGTGCTGAGCATGTTGAATCGAATCCGTAGATACTTTTATGCCCAAAAATGAATAAAGTATTCTCGGAGTGATTCCTTTATTGGCTAACCAGAAAAAATATATTTGCAGCTTTCAGAGCACAGAGGCAGGAAGACAAATGAATTAATAAGACAAGGGCAGAACATCATAAGTGATGAGCATTCTTAACAGGTGTCAGGGCCCTCGCCCCGCGGGCGTACACACATCAGACACCCAAACAGAAGACTGAAGACAGCGGTGTAAAGTGTGTGCGGAGCGTTTATTACTGATCCAGAAATCACAGGTCGAGTTCTTCACTGGGATCGGCACAGACACCGGCGGCAGGCTACGGAGGCGAAACATGAGAGATTCCTCATAATCATATTTAGCATTTCTAGAAACCTGGTAAAAAAAAGTTCATACAAAAAGTAGAAAAACAGAAAAGATTTATATGAAAACACTTGATTGTATAGACGGTAAATCCACAGTGATCGGCTACAAACTCAGTGCAGACAGTGATTTCCTCCACAATTTTTTTGCTCGCATAAAAGCATAAAAGTTCCTTTTCTAGTTTCTACAAGTGTTTATTTCCCACGCTTTTCTTTTTTTAATCCCAAAAGAAAAAATGCAAGAAAAACACCCGACGCAATAAAAATAGCATAAAGCTCATTACTACAAAAATCTTAATTTTTAGTGGCGGGTGATGATCAGATCCTGCTTCTGCACAAATGTGGTGACCCTGCAGCAAAGACTCCTGGAGGCACAATGCAGCCCTGCAACAACGACAATATGGAGACCCAATATTGACAGCACCTGGAGACAGCAGGCAACCCTGCAACAACGACAATATGGAGACCCTGCAACAACGGCACCTGGAGACACCAGACAACCCTGCAACGACGACAATATGGTGACCCCGCAACAACGGCACCTGGAGACACCAGGCAACCCTGCAACGACGACAATATGGAGACCCTGCAACAACGGCACCTGGAGACACCAGGCAACCCTGCAACAACGACAATATGGAGACCCTGCATCAACGGCACCTGGAGACACCAGGCAACCTTGCACCGATGACACTATGGAGACCCTATAGCAACAGCACCCAGTGACAATCCTGCAGCAATGAAAATATGGCTGCCCTGCAGTGATATTGCCCGGTCACACCAGGCAACCCTGCAACAGCGACAATATGGCTACCCTACAGCGATGGCACCCGGTTACTGGAGCACCTAAGCAGACTTGACACAGATCCAGCGTCTTGCAGTGGAACAATCCAGAGCCACATATTTTCCTGAATAAACGCAGCTGTAGTTCACCTGGGAGGTATCATGCCTATGAGACACAGAAAACAGGGTCAGGAACACAACAAATACCATCATGATTTACTACGGAAGAGACACCACAAAGCTGGATAACTAGGCTCTATGGAAGCGGAAAAGGCAGCCATAGTATTCATGATCCAGCCTTCCAAAAGTATCTACTATGGGCAGACATTACAACACCAGTGGGAGAAGTAGGCACCTGTTTAGGCTGGGAAATGACCACTGGAGTCCTGAGCTACAAGTAAACAGTATTGTTCTGGATCGCAGTTCCAGAAGAAGTGGTCTAAGAGTGAGGGGATCACGTCATTACACCTGGCGGCCAAGAGCACCGAGGCGCATGGGGGAGGGATAGTCCACATTATTATCCCTGGCGGACCTTTGTCATTACCTCATGTGGCCTATAGCAGTGAATGGGTAGTGGTTGTTGGGGGGGACGGGTCATATCCATGACGGCCAAGAGCAGTGAGGGGCTCATGTCATCATCTCTTTGAGTCTGGAACAATGAGGGACCGGGAGAACACATTCTCACTAACCCCTATTACTGGTGATGGCAGTTCATTACTGGCATCAGTCGTGTGAGGCCCATAATTGAGCTGGACTCTCCTGGCTGGGGTGTAAATATCTGGTGTGTCGCTTTGCTCTCTGCTCTGGAGGTAAAGGATCAGGACTTCACTCCCCAGTAGGGCCGAACAACAGGGCTGAAGGTCCAGTCACCTATGGATACATTTCACCATCTTATTACTCACTCTATAGGTCTGGTCCACTTCACACCATTCAGCTGCCTCCACTCCCCAGAATCTATGTCCTTTATCAAACCGACCCAGTAGTCACCGACCAGATCATGGAGAGACCTGATCTCCTGCTGAAATGTGAAGATAAGGAAACTCGTCATACAGAGTGTCCATAGGATCCAGCCCCCGACATGAGGTGGACAAGCAAATCCAGTGCACCCCCAAGCAAGAGAAGGTCAAGAGGATCCAACCCTCCTCCCCCAGCAAGGGAAAGTCAAGGGGATCCTTTCCTGCAGATTGGCAGATTGGCATCCCCCAGGGGAACATTTCTCATTGTACCCCCGGCCCAGTCCCTTCTTTGCCTCATGCATGACCAGATGTTTTCGGATTACCTGCATCTCCTAGTCCGCAGGCAGCAGAGTTCCTCCATGTGACTCACAGAACAGGAGACGGGATCTCCTTTCCTTGTTTTCTTGTGATACAAAACTATCATGTATCATCAGCCCTCAGCCACTTATTGGGGCAGGAGGTAGGGACAGGGGGACAGGACAGCCCCTGGGAGGCTGGAGAGAGAGAGGGAGAGATCAATGCAAACCTGCTTCTGAGGTTTCTATTCCACAGGTGCCACGATCTCACCATCAGGGCAATGCAGATACTATTAAATACCCCACTAGTGATGAGCGAGCACTAAAATGCTCGGGTACTCGAGCAACAAGCCCAATGTAAGTCTATAAGAAACTCGCACATTTTTCCGGTGGCCTCCCTGGCGGTCTGCAGAGGGCCTAAAAATTGCCCAAATCGATGGGAACAGTGCTCAGATGACTTGGGAACAGCATGGGGGAAGACCCCTGGAAGCATTTCTGACTCCCAGGTCACTGCTGTCAACAACGTTGTCAGAGTATTACACCACTTTTACGGACTGACAATAAAACATACAAAACAAAGCCAAAATGGATTTTCCTGGAAAAAATATTACGGAACATCCTTTCCAGGGTAATGACTTGTATATAAGGCAAAATAAATAAACACCCTCAAAAAATGATCCTCCACACCTTGGGCTATGTTCACACGTAACGTTTTTGCACTTTTGCATTGCTTTCAATGGTGAAAAATACCTTCACCGGTAAATGTCATGTTAACATTTTACTACCTTATCTGGCCGTGTGAGACATGATCAGATTGTCACAGGTGTGTCAGATGTGTCAGACAGTCTCCTTGCAGTTGGTTGCAGAAGATCTCTTAGTTTAGCATTACAGATGCCTTCTTAGATCTGTATCACTCTAGGACACAGTGGCTACCTCCCTCCTGCTAATTGACACCCATGCCTGAGTGTTTGAATACTTTCTGTTTGCTACAGGGAGGTGCCGTTGATATTCACATGTTCCCTTGTGAAGGCTTATAGCTATTGCAGTCTGCTTAATTCCTCTCTGGTGCCTAGGAGGATGTTTGGTGTAATCTCTTTGAAGTCGGCTAAAGCTAAGTTACTTTCCCCTATGTTTGTCCTTCTTGTTGTCTTTAGTTGTTAGTGGGGACTGACTTCCCTATCCAGGGCCAAGCTCTAGGAAAATACAGGGTTTAAGTTCCTGGGCGGCGATTGATGAGGAACCAATAGAGGGACGTTAAGGGAGACAGAGTGACATCAGATCAGCCTAGGAGGTCTCCACTCCCCCTTTCCCTAGTGTCTGGGCTCCCTTCGCCTCTTCCCTTCGTGTTGCACTTAGACTTTCCTACATTTTGCATGACACAGACACATCCTGTTTCATTTATGAAGGAGGGACTCTGAAAGTCACAAAGCCTATTTTTACAGGGCCATCAGGCAGCCCTTACTATTGTTAGATGGCCAACAGTCGTCCCTCACTATTGTTAGAGGGCTATCTGTTGGCTATGCTTTGTTGTTCCCATTATTAAGGAGTAGATCTCCTATACTGTTATTGCATATGCAGCAAGTTCAAGGGCTGCCAAAAATTTGGATGCACTCCAATACCCCTTTGAAGAGACTTTGAGGAGGGCCACATTAACAATAGGAACAATTTTTTTTTTTAAGGAGTTGGTCTCCTATACTGGTAATGCCCATGCACTAAGTGCATGGGCTGAAAAACCATTTACCCCTGGGGGGTATACATGAACATATAGAATGTTAGTGGTAGGCCTCTAAAAAATGTCATACGGGCATCATAAAAACACTTAAAAAAATTATGAGGGTGTTGCATCACGGTCACCCTGGTGATATGGTGGTGGAGAATGAGGAGAAGAAGGAGGGTGATATAAAATAGACAAAACCAGGAAGCGTATACCCATGTCTGGGTGTGAAGAGGTGCATGGGAATAGACCCCCCCCCAAAAAAACAAAAAAAACACTGGATTTGAGTTTATGTCCCGCTGCTATCATCCGGTGGTGTTGAGAAGTCTGGTCCAATCCAGCCCTTGTTTATTTTGATAAGAGTCAGCCTGTCAGCATTTTCAGTTTGACAGGCGGATGCGCCTATCAGTTATAATGCCCCCGGCGACACTAAAAACCCACTCTAACAAAACGCTAGCGGCAGGGCAGGCCAGGACCTCCAAGGCGTACATGTCCAGCTTGGATACCCAATAGTTATAAGGCACAAAGGAATCACAGAGGATGTTGGTACCATCGACAAGGTACTCCTTCAGCATCTTCCAAAACATTTCCCTCCTTGTCAGAGTACTCCGCACATCAGGGCCTGGGCACTGGGAGGGTCTGAGAAAACTGTCCACACCTTTGACAGTGTTCTCCTGCCTCTGCTGCATCGTATTTGTGTCTCCCTCACCTGTACTCCTTGGTTGTCCAACAAATTGTGACCTCTGCCGCCAGCATTTTCAGATGGGAATTTTTTTAATAATTCCTCAACAAGAGCCTTCTGGTACTGCAACATTTTATTAGACCTCTCCGCCACGGGAAGGAGAGATAGAAAGTTCTCCTTGTAGCGTGAGTAGAGAAGTGTGACCAACCAGTAATTACTGTCAGCCAAAATGTATACAACTCGAGGGTCACGGGAAAAGCAGCAGAACATAAAATCAGCCATGTGTGCCAGACTGCCAACCGCCAAGTCTTCCCTGTCCTGACCAAGAGGATGACTGTCCATGCTCTCCTACTCCTCATTCTCGTCATGGTCCTCCTCCTCGTTCTCCCTCTCCTCAGGCCATCCACGTTGAACAGACAGTATGACTGTTGTGTGGGTAGTACTGTCTGTAGCACAGTAAAACAGCTCCTGTTCCTCCTCTGCGTCTTCCTTCTCCTCCTCCTCAACCAATCCACGTTGAGATGAGGCTGGGCTGTGTAGTATAACCCTGTATGGTTCCTTGCTCCATCTCATTGTGCTCCGCCTGCAATGCCTCCTCTTTGATTGTGAGCAGCGAACGTTTCAGTAGACAGAGAAGTGGGATGGTGACTCTAATTATGGCGTCATCACCACTCACAATCTTGGTGGAGTCCTCAAAGTTTTGGAGGGCGGCACAGATGTATGACATCCTTGCCCACTCATCAGCTCTTATGTTCGGAGGCTGACCTGAATACAGACGGGCGCGTTGAATCTGGTAGTCAACAACTGCCCTCTTCTGCTCACAAATCCTTCCCAACATATGCAACGTTGAGTTCCAATGCGTGGTGACATCGCACACCAGTTGGTGAGCTGGAAGCTGCAAACGCTGCTGAAACACAGCAAGGGCGGTGGAACTGGGAGTTCTAGTGTGGCGCCCTGCTGCGCACTGGTGCCACAGAACCCAGAAGGGTGCATGGATGGACTTCTCCACAAGAGGCCCTCACACATTCACACACCTCCACCCTACCACCTCAGACCAGCAGAGGGAGCCCTGATAGGGATATATATAGGGAGGGTGGAGCCAGGCAACTAAGTTTTAGTTTGGAGCTCAGTCAGAGTTCAGTCTGTGAGCAGAGAGCGTGCTGACACTCAGAGAGCAGTGAAGAGCAGCACGCTGCTGCGGTGCTTAGGCGAGCCAAGGCCTACAGCACGAGGTGAAGCCTAGTGAGGGCCCTGAGTGTGGCCGAAGGCGAGAGGAGAAGGAAGAAGTAGCGAGGGGGGCAGAGGAACATACCAGGCTCACCCCGAGATATATACCGGACACCGGGTCCGCGCCTACGGGGTCCCTTTATACCCAGTAGGGACCACCGGACACCTGGAGGACTACAGGTCCCAGGTTTACCAAACGCTGACTACAGTACCAGGGCTAGGAGTCACGGAGGCCCAGTGTCCAGGGAGAGTGATCTCCAAGAGAAGGCCCTACCACCAGGTCAGCAGGTGCAAGAGAGAGACAGTAACCAAGCTAGGCCTAGCTCCAGGCAGGTCAGAAGCTTAGCAAGAGGAAGCAACGGATCAGGAGACCTTACACCCGTTCACTGGGGAGAGTCCAAAAGTGCACCCTTCGCCCGGAGTACCCTGGACCGTGTCTGCATCGTCGCCAGTAAAGGTACTGAAGCTTATCGCCCGTGTGAGTGTCCGTCTTTCCTCTGGGACCATCCTGCCGTCTCTCCCCAGCATCCACCATCTACCCCTACAGTGCCCTGGAGCTAGCTCTACCTGTGGAGAGCCACACCATCCCTGCTGCCATAACACCAGCTCCAGAGGACTGCTCCGCAGCGGCGGCTCCCTTTAGCCGGATTCCACAGGTGGCGTCACAAACTTACTATAAATCCCCTATAAATATTCCCCCTTTTTATTGACCGCCTTGGGCCACGGACCGGGCCAGCCACCGTGATATCACCCCTAGCATCTACCGGCCCGGCACCGGGTACCCCACGGCCCAGGGGGCGCGTCACTAGAGGGCAAAAATAAAAGAAGACAGAATAAGGAATGCACTGAGTGTGAAGAGAGTTATATTTACTAGTGGAAGGAGAGCCAAGGTTAGAGGAAATGTCACCAGAGACTAGGAGAAGGAGAATAAAGAGAAAGAGCATGTGGTTCTGTGATTTGCATGAGCGTTTTGTGTGCTGTGTAGTGATAGTGGAAGAATTGCAGCTTTTCAAAAATAAATAAGTAGAGCCTGAGCACTGTACATGGGAGAGGAGAGGAGAGACGGACTGATGTGGAGAGAGTACGTAGAATGTGTAAAAGGGCAGTAGATGTGAAAGAAGGCAACAGCTAAAGCATAGATGAAGATGTATTATTTTACTAAAATGGCGCCGGAATCAGCGCCTGCATTGCGCCATATCAGGTGCCGTTTTAGTGAAGACACATTTGCAGAGTGTCTTCAACAAAATGGCGCCGGAGTACACGCATGTGCATACCGCGCTGTCCGGCGCCATTTTGTTGAAGACACACTGCAAATGTGTCTTCATTAAAACAGTGCCAGATATCGCACTCTGTGCGTTCGCCAATTCCGACGCCACACTCCTCCCCCAGCCTGAACAGAGGCGCCATATTCCTCCCCGGCAGGTATGGAGTATGCGTTCAGTGCCTACACATACCGCGATCTCTGGCGCCACAATCCTCATCCCTGTCTGGGATGTAATCTTCTGTTTCTGGCCAGACTGCGCAGGTGCATTGCACATGTGCTGTCTATAGAGGCTTCAGACAGACGGACACATCCTGGTTATATTATAGATATATAGTAATATGGCAAAAAAACCTTAATTCTGGCATTTTGATATTTTTTCTTGTTCCGCCGCTTACTGATTTATCAAAATACAAACTAACCTAATCCGATCAGACATTTCTGAATGCAGCTATACCAAATATGTGTATTTTTAATTTTTTTTACTTGTTTTATTTTTAATGGGGCAAATGGGGGGTGATTTGAACTTTTGAATTTTTTTTAACACTTTTTTTTCACTTTCCTTAATAGTTCCTTTAGGAGACTTGAAGCTGTGATCGTCCGATCACCTGTGCAGGGCTTCCATAGCAGGGCTTCAGCACTACTACCATGTGTATCAATAATCACGATCTCCTATGAACGTCAGCCATAAACCGGCATTCACAGGAGTATCCTGACGACAGTCACTGGGGTCTTCTGCAGAGCCTTGGCTGTCATCACAACCCATCACATGACAGGGGTACCGATGGGCGGGACTTATGACGCATTACCTGCCGGCACATGTTATGTACCGCGGTCAGTGATTGACAGCGCCATTTAACTTGTCAACAGCCGGATCCACTCGTAGCCACTAGTGGCACTTGATGACTGATTAAATCAGCCATCAAGTGTGGGTATAGATGAAGTCTCAGCGCTGGAGCCCGCATCAATGGCAGAGACACAGCCGATGGTGTAAATATACGTCATTGGTCATAAAGGGGTTAAAGGGACTCAGCACAGAATGACTGTTCAGATCAAGTCCAGGCGCTTGGTTCTTCATGGCCAATCATTTCTATATACCTTCCCACCTGCTTGGTTTCCCTCTATCTCCCCCCTCTTCTGTGTCTGTGAAGCCAGAGCTGTCAATCAAAGAAGAGAGGGGGTGGGGGGGGGGGAGAGGGACAACAAGCGGTGGGAAGGTGGATTTAGCACTGAGCGCCTGTTCTTGAACAGTCATTCTGTGCTGACAGAATCCCTTTAATAGGGAATCTATCAGTAGGATCACCGCTCCCGAGCGTCTGTGTGGGCCGCAGCTCATAGAAAGCGGAATAAAACGACGCCTTGATATCTGCGATCCGACATCTAATTCCAGAGAGATTCATGCTCATTATTAAATAAAAGGGGGAATCACCAGTGTGAGACATGTAATAACAAAGAACAGCAGAACTGAGCTTTTTCTCCTTACAAACACACGTGCTACAGCTCTCACAGCTCTGCTGTACTGTACGGGCTCCTGTGAGATGGAAGCTGCAGATGTCAGTTATAATCACACACAGCTCTGCAGTGAGATCAGGAGAGTAGGTAACGGCCATCACACTGGTAACACCCCCTTTTATTTAAAATAAGCACTGGGCGAAGTCTATGTCCGGCCCACAGCCTGGAACAAATGAAGAGAAATGTAGATTTATCTGAAATGACACATCAGATTGCAGATATCTAGGTGTCATTTTATTCAACTCCTTATTGCATTTTTTGTGGTATTGCAGCAGTCAAAAAAAAAAACCTTTGATTTTTTTATCCTTTATTTTAGCGTTTACTTATCAGGTTAATTTTGATCGATCAGACTTTTATGGACGCGGAGATACTTTTTTTTATATCCTTATTTTTTAATGTGTGAAAAGGGGCGATTTGAACTTTTTTTCATACTTTTAAAAACTTTTCGCACTGTATTTATTAGTCACTTGAGGGGACTTCAACCTGCAATCGTCTGATCGCTTGTGCTATATACAGCAAGACCAGCGTCCTTCAGCAGTACCCCAGCCATCATGGCAATGCATCGGCACTGATCGGCTCCTCTCCACACATACACACTACGGCCCTCCTAGTCCCAAGCATTACAGGCAACCCCACAAGCATTATGCCCCCAGATGTATGATGTCCCCACAGCCCCCCACTTTCTGCCCCATTCCCCAAACATACACTGCCCCTGCACCGGTAATCTTGTGGATAAAAGCACCGGACATCTCGGATCTCGCACAGAGTCAGGGGGGCAATTCATTTTCCCAAAGGGCCACGTGAGACCCTGACAGTTGCGGAGGCTGAATGTGATCCTGCTCAATATTGTTTTATATTCTTATCACTTAATAGTGAGCAGAGAATTAAGGTGAACCTGTCATGTAAAAAAAATAAAACACTTTTCCTACAGATATGGGGTTAATCTGTAGAGTAATAGTATTGTGAACCTGCCCGGTGCCGGCACTGAGAGCCCCGCTGCCAGGAGGAAATTAACTTTCTTCCCCAGCAGCCTCCAGCTTTCAGGCATAGAGGTATGGATGGCGCGGCTTCAGTCATCACTCAGTGTAGAGAGAGCAAGCGCTCTAACCGAGCCCCGACACTGACTGACAGCCGGCTCAGCAGTGCATCAGTACAGGACGGCTGTCAGTCAGTGCCGGGGTGCGGTTACTGCTCACTATGAACTGACTGGTGACTGAAGACGCGCCTCTAGAACTAAAAACCAGATGCTGCCAGGGGGAATAAAGTTCATTTTCTTCGGGCAGCGGGGCTCTCAGTGCCGGCACCGGGCAGGGTCACAGCGCTGTTAACCCCATATCTGCAGGTTAATAGCATTTTTTACACGATAAGTTCCCTTTAAGTAGCTGTGGAGCTGCTACTGATATACACATCACCATACAGTAATCTCTGACCTGCAGAAGCCAAACAACATTATTTATTACTCACACAGTATTATGTCCCCCCCCCCCGTGATGTCCCCTCCTCCTCACCCCCCATGCACATGTGATATCCCCCCACACGTGTGTATATGTAATATATATATATATATATATATATATATATATGACGCGCCCCTGGGCCTGTGTCGCGCTGCGTTGCGCATGCGGGAGCCTACCCGGAGCCGGATCAGTAGAGGGTTGTAGTCTCGTGGCGGTGACCCGGTCCGTGCCCAGGGAGTCGAACTAGACGGCAGTCTATTAGTAGTAAATAGTTGATGACTACGCCACCCGTTGAGTGCAGCCAGGGAGCTGCTGCTGCAGGGCAGACCGCTGAGGCCGGTGGTAGGATTGTGCAGCGTGATAGTATAACCCCCAACGGGAGGGGTATGGCCTCAGGGCAGCCGACGTGGATGATGGGGGTAGCAGGAACCACTCAGAGACGGTACGGTGTAGTTCAGGGTCTTTACTGGTAACAACGATAGACCCTCCCGGAGTACTTGCTAGCAAACGGGGCCTGGTCAGTCTTTGAGCAGATGGGATCTCCCCTGGCCAGGCGTAGTTGTAGGCCTCACAAACTGACTGTACTCTTCTGGCTACCTTGCTAGAAGCTCATGTAAGTAGCCCACGTCCCTGAGTGTACCGTGTGGTGCTCACCCGTATGGCCGGTGACTCGGGGCCTTCTAATGGCTTCCGCTCCACGATGGCGGTGCTGGTCCCACGCGTGTGACCGTGCCTTCGGGCTTCTGGGCCAGAGGACCTGAAATCCCCTGCCTGACGGATTCTGCTGCTGGGTAGAAGTTAGTCCCCACAGCCTCGGACTCCGGGTCCGGTAAAGAATCTTCTTAGTCAGGGCGAGCGCTGCAGCTGCCAGCCCCTGACTCCTTGGAACTCTGCTGTTTCCTATGCTGCTTCTTGTCTCCACTCTCCTTGTCTGACTCTCCCTGCCTCAGCCCCGGGTTTTTACAGGAGAAGCTCTTCCCCTCCCAAGACTGGGCAGGAGGTGTGGCATGCACAGGATCCCTGACCAAAGGACCTCCCACCTGCTCTCAGACATAACATTACATTACTGTGGAAAACCAGACCCCTGGGGTGCCACATTCCCCCCTAGTGAAATTTGGTACTCCGGGACTAAACACATTTAGAAAAACATAACAAAGTATAACAATAACAACACAATAAGAAAAACACATAAGATGGTTGCGGCGTGTCCGCAACCGGGTGCAGTCTTTGAAGAAAAGCAAAGGTGTCCATTTCACCAACACAGGGAGACGTAACCAGGTAGGGGTCTGTCCTACCCCGAGTCCTTAACAGTCTCTAGTCCATCCTGGGTTACGCTCCAACTATATACAAGGATTCCCGGTAAATCCACCAAGGTTTCCTAAAAACAACTGGAAACACAAAATTATTCACAAGCAACAATACACAGAAAAACATAAATAAAACAATTTATACACTTTAAATTCTCCAGCGTGCGGGTAACTGGCCTCTAGTGGCCCGAGTGGACCTACGGAGCTGACTGTCTGGCCCTGAACTACAGGGTGTAGGAGCTGTCAAGGGTAAACTGGGCAGCTGTCTACCGGCTCTTTGTCTCACTAGGGGTACGGCAGGCTCACTATAAGCAGAGGGTTGATTCTCCTGTTCTGCTTGTGTGGAGTCTTCTGCCTCCTGGACCGGCTGTTCTTCCAGCTCTACCCGTTGCTCCGTAGGTTCTTGGGATGATGGTTGGAGGAAGGTGAGTACGGGTACCACAACTGCACCATTGACTTGAGTCCAAGACTGAGGGAAGTCCCCGAGCACGGTACTAACCATATCTTCCCTTTCCTCCACGGGTCGATGGTCTTCTTGTTCCTCTTCAGGGTTCCTCAGTTGTTCGGGACACTTCTTCAGGTGGTCCCGGGATACAATGGCTGTGGTTTCCCCTCCGTCTTTACTGATGGTACAGACCTTCGGGTTCTCGTGGCTTGAGGGCAGTACGGTGTACGGGTCCTCCTCCCACTGGTCATCCAACTTGTGGAGCCGTCTTTTCCTCTTCAAGACCTGCTCTCCGGGTACCAGGGGAACAGCGGGAGCATACTGGTTGTAAGTCTTCTCTTGTCTTTCCCTAGCCTGACAGAGACTTCGCTCCACGCTCTCTTGTACTCTCCGGTACTGCTGCTGCCTCTCTGTGTCCCAGTCTGTTTCTGGTGAAGTGTCCTCAGGTGTCAGGACTCCCATTTCCAGGTCAACAGGTAACTTACCAGGTCTCGCCCTCATTAGGTAAGCCGGGGTACAGTTGGTGGAACCTACCGGGATGTGGTTGTATAGGTCCACCAGATCGGGCAACTTCTCAGGCCACAGACTGCGTTCTTCCAGGGGCAATGTTTTTAGCAGATCCATTACCACCTGGTTCATTTTTTCACAAAGTCCATTAGTTTGCGGATGGTAGGGTGTCGTCCTTATCTTCCGGCAGCCATACAGATTGCAGAATTCCTGGAAGACCTCCGCTTCAAAGGCAGGTCCCTGGTCCGTCAGCACTTGGTCCGGGTACCCGTGTGGACGGCAGAAGTGCTGCTGGAAGGCTCTAGCTGCTGTTTGAGCCGTTAAGTCCTTGACGGGGACGACAACCAAGAACCGGGAGTAATGATCCACGATGGTTAACGCGTAGACGTAGCCACTTCTGCTTGGGGTCAGTTTTACATGATCCAAGGCTACCAGTTCCAACGGTTGCCGGGTGACGATGGACTGCAGGGGAGTCTTCTGGCTGGCCCGGTCCTTCCTTCTCAGATTGCACGGGCCACAGTCTCTGCACCACTTCTCGATGGTTCCCCTCATGCCTACCCAGTGGAACCGCTCGCGCAGCAGGAACTCCAGCTTTTTCCACCCGAAGTGTCCAGCTCCGTCGTGGTATGCCTCCATCACCATGGCTGCGTCTCTTCGTGGCACCACTACTTGCCAGAGTAGTTCATGCGTCCGGGAGTTGACCATTCTGCGGCACAACTTCCCCTTGTAAAGGAATAGTCGACTCTTCTCCGCCCATAGTTGTTTGGCTTCCTCCGGAGCGTCTGGTTCAAGTCGAGCCTCCGGCCGAGTCAGCATCTCCTTCACCAGTCGGACGGCAGGGTCGCTGTCTTGCGTTTCCGCCCAGTTGTAGTGGGGTAAGGGGTTCAACGTAGCAGCCTGTTTACCCCTTACCCGGTGGGAATACTGGATAGTCCCATGACGGTGGAACGCAGGGAGTTCAACTTCTTCCAGTCCCTCCGGATCTTCTCCTTCGTCCGGCAGGTTGGGCATCCTGGACAGGGCATCCGCGTTAGTATTGGAGCGTCCTGCCCGGTATTTGATTGTGAACTCGTAGTTGGACAGACGGGCCATCCACCTCTGCTCCAGGGCACCGAGTCTTGCCGTGTCCAGGTGTATCAACGGGTTGTTATCCGTGTATACGGTGAACCGGGAAGAAGCGAGGTAATGCCTAAAGCGCTCGGTGACTGCCCATACCACGGCCAGGAACTCTAGCTTAAATGAGCTGTAATTCTCGGGGTTCCTTTCGGTGGGTCGCAGTTTTCGGCTGGCATAGGAGATCACTCGTTCTCTCCCCTGCTGGATCTGGGATAGTACGGCTCCTAGCCCGATGTTACTGGCGTCGGTGTAGAGGATGAAGGGCTGGCTATAGTCTGGGTACGCCAAGATTTCATCCCCCGTGAGGGCCATCTTCAGCTGGCGGAAGGACTCTTCTTCTAGCTCTTCCCATTTGAAGGGCGGCTTCTGGTTCTTGGCCTTCCGGGACTGGCCTATCAGGAGGTCCTGCATAGGCGCTGCCTTTTTGGTGAAACCGGGAATAAACCTTCGGTAGTAGCCTACCAACCCTAGGAACTGCCGCACTTCTTTTACGCTGGAGGGGCTTGGCCATCCCTTAATTGCGGTGATCTTATCGGGGTCGGGAGCCACTCCGTCAGCGCTCACCACGTGTCCCAGGTATTTCACCTTTGGTTTCAGGAGGTGACACTTGGAGGGTTTCACCTTTAGGCCGTAACTCGCCAGAGCTTCGAACACCTCCGCCAGGTGTTTCAGGTGGTCCTCATAAGTTTTGGAGTATACGATGACATCGTCCAGGTACAACAGGACCGTCTCGAAGTTTCTGTGGCCCAGACAGCACTCCATTAATCGTTGGAAGGTTCCTGGGGCGTTGCAGAGTCCGAACGGCATGCAGGTGAACTCGCTAAGTCCCATCGGGGTGGTGAATGCGGTCTTCTCCCGGTCCGCCTCTGCTACAGGAACCTGCCAGTACCCGCTAGTGAGATCCAAGGTAGAGAAGAAGTTAGCAGATCTTAAAGCAGCCAATGACTCCTCTATCCTTGGTAAGGGGTACGCATCCTTGTGTGTGATACGGTTGATTTTCCGGTAATCTACACACATCCTCATGGTGTTGTCTTTCTTTTTGACTAAAACTAGTGGGGCTGCCCAGGGGCTACAGCTATCCCGGATTACCCCAGCCTCCTTCATGTCTCTAAGCATCCCCTTGGCGTGTTGGTAATGTGCAGGGGGTACGGGTCGATACCTCTCTTTTATGGGAGGATGATCTCCCGTGGGGATGCGGTGTTCTACCCCCTTGACTCGCCCGAAGTCTAACGGGTGTTTACTAAACACTCTCTCATACTCTTGAACCACCCGATAGACTCCTTGTTTCTGATGTGAGGGAGTGGAATCAGTACCCAAATGTAGTTGCTGACACCAGTCCTCCATGTCTTTCTTAGAGCCGTTACCTTCCTCCGGGT
Source organism: Phyllobates terribilis (assembly GCF_046119375.1). Classification (NCBI taxonomy): domain Eukaryota; kingdom Metazoa; phylum Chordata; class Amphibia; order Anura; family Dendrobatidae; genus Phyllobates; species Phyllobates terribilis. Next base: position 13,120,081 of record NW_027362763.1, on the reverse strand, counting down.
GAGATGGAGGCAAGGGTTCCACAGATTGTATAGAATTTTGATTAGTGGTATATAATTTGGCTAGCGTGGCATACCGGGGCAGGTACACTTCCCTCTCCCCGATATTTATTATGCGAATGGGCACCCTCCCATGGCGTACATTGACCACCCCCCGTGCTGTCAAAATGGTGGGCCTACTGTCTGAGTAAACTGGTTCTACCATTGCTTGGTAATCTCTTCCTCTCAGACCAATAGCTGCCCGGCACCAAATCATCATTTCACTTTTTGGGGGCATGGCAATAGGAAAAGGGTCACACATTCTTACGCTACCAATCTCACCGCCGGAGAGTTCCACTTGTTGCCGTTGCATCAGTGCCCGGATCTCTTTCTGGAGCACCCGCTGCTCGCCGGAGCTGGCGTTCTTGGCAACCTGCTGTAAAAGGAAAATCACCTCTGCAAGACAATTTTCAATTACGTTAGTTCCTAGAGTTATTTTTGGGTGACTCTCATGTTTATCAATATCTACAATGATCAGTCCCTGTGCGGCCAGTTCGACTCTACCGATTTTGAGGGCCACCTCCTTAAATCCGATCTGTGGCACGGGCTGGCCATTGCTGGCGATGATACTCAAGTCGTCGTCAGGGTAGTGGGTAATATCCGAGTCATTCCAGTACTGCTTGAAGAGCACGTACGGGATGGTGGTGACCTGTGACCCGGTATCCAGTAGGGCACTCATGGGAATGCCATCCAGTACCACAGGGAAGACTGGACGTCCTCCCACATATCTGTCGCGCCAGTTCGATGGGCCTGGTGATCTTTTTCCTGGGGGTTGGCCCTCTACCCCAGGTTGTGCCCGTTTAAAGAACAGTACCTTTCCATATGTCCGGGTTGATTGCAGCGGCGGCAGATGGGTCGTCCGTCCTCGCTGTATCGGTCACTGGGTCTTCCTCTGGCCGGTGGGGTCCTCCTTGGTCGACGCCACGGGATGTCCTCCGGTCCGGATGCCAGCTGGATCTTCCCTGGGGTGGAAACCTGTAAAGACTGCACAGTTCGGGTTAGCGCAGCAACGCTCTTAGCTAGCTCTTGGACCTGATGGTGTAGGTCTGGAGCCGGGTCATTGTCCAAAGCCTGCGCATCAGCTCCCACAGGCCCTGCTGACAAGGGCGCCGCCTCCTGGTAGTAAGTGGTAGTGGGGCGTCTGTGGGTCACAACGCCACCTGGTGCCGGTTCTCGGAGCACCCGGATGGCTCTGTCCTTGAACTGTGCAAAGTCCAGATGGGGATCCTGTAAGGCCATTGCCCGCAACTGGGTTCGGTGGGCATTGCAATATAAACCCTCTATAAATTGTTCAGTCAACAGCCTGTCCTCGTTTCCCACCCCATCAGGGTCGGTCTGCTTTATGGCCCTCAGGGCCTCTTGTAGGTTTAGTGCATAGTCCCTTATACTCTCATGCGCTCGCTGCTTGCACCCGTAGAATCTAAGCTTAATCTCGGCTGAGGTGCGGGTATCAAAGGTGTCCTTCAGCCGGGTTAGTATCCCTGCGACAGTCTTCCTCCCAGGTGGCCAGGATTTTACTTCCCTTTTGGCTGCCCCGGTTAGTTGGGCCACCAGGATGCTCACTTTTTGCTCTTCTGTGAGGGGGTACACCTGGAAGAGGCTATCCAGCTTTTCTCTAAAGTCATGCAGGGTATGTGACTCCCCTGAATACTGGGGTAGCCAAGCTGCTCCCGGGATATAGGGCATGGTGAAGGGCATAACTGCAGCAGCGGTAGCGCTGGCGGGGGTTGGGGCAGTGAAGCTCTCCTCCGTATCCGACATCTTCCTCCCCCCTAGTGGACCGTGGCCTACCTTGCGATGATCCTCTTCCGTAGGCCGCGGCTCCGCAGTGGATCGTCAGGGTTGAGGACCTTCCGTCGCGCTCCTGTGACGTCGGCGTCTGCTGGGCTCCTTCCAGGACCTTACGCAACGTCCGGACGTGAGGCGGGGCTTCAGTTCTCGCGCGCTTTCGGAGTCCACGCCCCTCTTCTTCCCGCGCGGCGTCCCCAAGATGGCGTCCAACGGCGGGAAAACTCCATGGATGGCGGGAAGAAGGCCGAAGATGGCGCCGGATGGCGGGAAACTTCACCGATGGCGGGAAGAAGGTAGAAGATGGCGCCGGATGGCGGGAAACCTCCACGGATAGCGGGAATCTTCACCACTGGTAAGTTTGAACAGTCTTTGCTTTTCAGGCACGCAGTACCCGGTGGTTGCGGGCACGAAATCCTGCCGACTACGCCAAAGTTGACGCGCCCCTGGGCCTGTGTCGCGCTGCGTTGCGCATGCGGGAGCCTACCCGGAGCCGGATCAGTAGAGGGTTGTAGTCTCGTGGCGGTGACCCGGTCCGTGCCCAGGGAGTCGAACTAGACGGCAGTCTATTAGTAGTAAATAGTTGATGACTACGCCACCCGTTGAGTGCAGCCAGGGAGCTGCTGCTGCAGGGCAGACCGCTGAGGCCGGTGGTAGGATTGTGCAGCGTGATAGTATAACCCCCAACGGGAGGGGTATGGCCTCAGGGCAGCCGACGTGGATGATGGGGGTAGCAGGAACCACTCAGAGACGGTACGGTGTAGTTCAGGGTCTTTACTGGTAACAACGATAGACCCTCCCGGAGTACTTGCTAGCAAACGGGGCCTGGTCAGTCTTTGAGCAGATGGGATCTCCCCTGGCCAGGCGTAGTTGTAGGCCTCACAAACTGACTGTACTCTTCTGGCTACCTTGCTAGAAGCTCATGTAAGTAGCCCACGTCCCTGAGTGTACCGTGTGGTGCTCACCCGTATGGCCGGTGACTCGGGGCCTTCTAATGGCTTCCGCTCCACGATGGCGGTGCTGGTCCCACGCGTGTGACCGTGCCTTCGGGCTTCTGGGCCAGAGGACCTGAAATCCCCTGCCTGACGGATTCTGCTGCTGGGTAGGAGTTAGTCCCCACAGCCTCGGACTCCGGGTCCGGTAAAGAATCTTCTTAGTCAGGGCGAGCGCTGCAGCTGCCAGCCCCTGACTCCTTGGAACTCTGCTGTTTCCTATGCTGCTTCTTGTCTCCACTCCCCTTGTCTCACTCACCCTGCCTCAGCCCCGGGTTTTTACAGGAGAAGCTCTTCCCCTCCCAAGACTGGGCAGGAGGTGTGGCATGCACAGGATCCCTGACCAAAGGACCTCCCACCTGCTCTCAGACATAACATTACATTACTGTGGAAAACCAGACCCCTGGGGTGCCACATATATATATCACTGATTGTGTAAACACTGATGAAATCGTCCTTGTTTTTCTAAGGTACAGAGATGGAGGTGTGAATGAGCCCTTAGCTGGATCTCTCCTGATGAGTGAGCCGTCCATATATGTGACTATAAGTAGGATAACATTATAATGACTCTGTGCCGGGGATGGTCACGCTCTCAAGCTATTGCTACAATTCATAACCCCCGGCCATCAGCAATAAGGGTATGTGCAGACCATCCGGAGCCGGCTGCGGCACTGACGCTGCGGAGGAGCCGCCTCCGCCTTACGCTCATTGAGTGGCGGCCGATTATTTTTTTTTTCACCTGCGGACTTTCCTCATAGAGGTTAGGTCTGTAGGGAAAGCCCGCATGCGGACCCACAGGAGAAATTGACATGCTGCGGTCTGGAAAGGTGATCCACAGATGCATAGTGGACATAGGATTTGTATAAATCCCATCCACTATGCTGTAACATCTGGTCACTGCAGATTGCACGCAGCGCACTTGCTGCAATCGCAGCATGCTGTGATTTTTTTTCCAGCCCGATCGCAATCTGATCGGCATTGGGAAAAAAAACGCCACTGAACACTCATTCATAGGATTAAATTGGTCCAAATGCAATTCCATTTTTTAATGGATTGCATTCGTCTGATTTAATCGAAAGTGAGAGCGAGCCCTTAGGGTCATCCGGAAAAATGCTCAAGTTTCCCATTGACTTCCATTATATGTTGAGTCGAGCCCGTCCGCGCATCCCACCTGCTCGATTTGAGTAACAAGCCCCCAAATATTTTAGTGCTCGATCATCACTAATATCCAGCAGCAGTGGAATTATAAAGATTTATATCTACCAGAAGCTGTCTGGAAAATTGCAAAACGCACTCTATTCATCAATTTTGTGCAAAATTAAAAATTCAAACTATTTTTAGCAGAAAAAAAAAAAGCTGAAATGGTGAAAAAATTGGCACACAATTTTTAGGTCTACCTAAAATCACTTCAGGGAGGACTGGAGAACATTTGTACAAAAATTTTGTGACTTTTTAAAAAGTTGCAGTTGATGAAACGGCTGAAAACATCTGGAAACCCCCAAACCCCGAAGCCCACAAAGGCAAGCACAACAGAAGAAACTGGTGGACCCACGTAGAATAGACCTTAAAAAGGCACAAATTAATATAGGAATAAGATGCAAATGAAAAACAGGCAAAAATCATCAAAAAAAAAAAAAGCGCAAATGCAATAATAAATCAGGTGCAAAATATATTTTCTCCTAAAGATAAGGCACTGGTGGATTGTAAATGTGCGAGGTTGGAATTACTGCATAGCTTGGGTATATGGACTCGGTGTTATTAGGGTGGAACATGTGGACGCCGAGGACAGGAGAGATTGTGGAAGAGAAGAAACAATTTTCGAGTGACCTAATGGTGCGGGATGTGGCTGCTCCCGGGAGAGACGATGACGAGGGACAGAAGGAAGAAAGAGAAGTAAAGGGGGAGATTCAGGAAAAGGTGCAGAACGGATATAGAGATAGATGGAGGGGAGACAACGAGGCAGCAAGGAAAATGATCTTTGTGCTGAATTTGGAGAAACCACAAGTTACATTACTTCCGTTCCGCTGTCACATTGGTCTACGGCAAACGTCAATAAGTTTGTACGTTTTGCTAATAACTGTGGCAGTGAGTGGCTGTTCCAGCCGAAGTGCCCGTCTACAATGGGGGGGGGATGATAACTTTGATTTTAACAGTTCAGCAGTTTACTATCAGAGAACACAAAGGAGAGAGATCTATAGAAGAAGAAAGGCCGGCTGATGGCTTAAAAATGTAATTATACAATAATAAAAAAACAAGTCACCTATTGCCGTACAGGCGAGGAATAGATGAGGCATCTGGAAGGAATCTGCAGAATGGGAAAGTAGAAGAAATTCTGCAGAATATTCCTATTCCTACATTTACACATCCATTTCTGCTGTTACTTCTCTTACGTTTTTCCTTATTTTCTTTGACTGTCTGAACGTCTTTATTCATAGATTCTTAGTTGAGGATCATGTAAAGCAGGGTTGGAGAAAACTATAGCCATGTCATGTCTTGCAGCCCCTGGGCAGATTCCTGGGGACCATGGTGCTTTACAGTGTTATTATACATCTGTGTTCAGAACTTTCTGCTGTGAGCTCTTTATAAAACGTATAGGGAAATTCTGCAAAGAACTGGCAGCGCTGCATGTGAGCATAGTATATAGTTATCAGATGATCTGCTCCTTCCCCGATCACCTTCTAGGACATGTCGTCTAAGACGTTGTGCCTGCTCCAAATTAAGATCCAAGCATCAAGGCAGATCGCAGTGTGATACATCATCAGCACTAGGGTTGAGCGAGTATGTTATGTCCGAGTATGCTCGGCCGAGCTCCGAGTATTTACAGCTGCTCGGTGATATGGTTGAATCGCTCCCGGGTGCATGATTTTCGACTGTATGACAGCTTTATTACATGGGAGGAATGTGTAAGAAATAGACAATCCTCACATGTAATAAAACTGCCAAATAGTTGCAAATCATGTGACGCTCCCCCTGGGACATATTCCTTTTTGAGGGGAATAACCGGCACCGGATCAGATGGGGGGGTTTGTAGTCTCCGAGCGGCTGAGACCCGGTCCCGTGCCCAGGGCGTCAAGCTAAGTGTTATGTGGCAGTCCTACAGATGTTATTAAAGTTCTTTTGTGTCGACTACGCCACCCGTTGTGATGCGGTCACTGTGGCCGCCGCTGCAGCAGGGTCCGCTGAGGCTGATGGTGGATGTGCAGCTTGGTGGGATAACCCCCAACGGGAGGGGTATAGCCTCAGAGGGGACAGGCGCAGAGGATGGGGGTTGTGGTGGTGCGGTGCAGCCGGCAATGAAGACAGACTCGGGTTGTGCAGTTAAGGGAGTTTACTTACTGCTGATGTTTCGGTCACTCCAGCTGTTAGTGACCACCCGAGCCGTGCTGCGTCCACCAGGTCCTGGATCCGGCCAACCCCCAAACAAGTCCGGAGCGTGGCCCTGAGCTCTCCCTCTGTCCTTTCTTCAGCCGTCCCCACCAGTGATCCACCTAGGTCCAGCTCCCTCGGGCCTTCTGTTGGGCAACCCTTGGCCTTAGGTTCCCTGACCCTCCATGTGGTATGCCTTCAGGGTGGATGTAGTGGGTGGCCGTGGCAGATGCTGCCCACAGCCTCCGGTCTCTGGCTAGGGATGTTTTTGCCCCCACCAGCTTGGGTTCCGGTACCCTTGTGCTGACTCCTCACCCGGTGCTCTAATTTGGGTTCTTGGGTCCCTTCAGTCTTCCCCCTCTGGGTCTTTCTCTTTCTTTCTCCTCTCTCTCTCTCCAGGGCTGCTGTTTTCTTCTCTCTCCTCTCCAACTGACTTGTTCTCAGCGTCTGACCCTGATCTAAGTTGGTGCCCTCCTTATATATCCCTCTATGTGTGAGCTCAGGTGACCAGCACCCAATGAGCTCCTATCACTACCCAGACTGCTCCCCCTATCTGCCCCTACACTACATGGGATGTACCACCCCCCTCCCACTCCAGCCAGGAACAGGCTCGGTTGTACCTGCACATTTCTAAGTGGGAGTACCGTCGGCCTGCTCCTCTGGAATGGGATGTATGTAGTGCATGCAGTCTATCTGAGCTCAGTTCCACACTCCTTCCTTACCCGGGAGTGGAATATCACACCTCTGGGTTGAGGTGCAATACCCCTGTAGCAGCCGAATCCTCAGGGTGCTACATTCCCCCCTGGTAAATCACAGCACGTCCTCGGGCTGTAAGACATAAAACACCAAAAACATACAAAATTTTTATATCAACATATAAAACATGTAAAACATTATATATATATAAAACTTTTTCATATAAACATTCTCGTCGTCTCTGGTTTCAGGTTCCTCCTCCGGACACTGTGCAACGTGTGTCCGGGAAAAGTGCGACAGTCTTTCTAGAAAAATGGTTTCTCCTATAAAACCGGTAGGGGGCGCTTTAGGAAGCGCAACTATATACAGGGGAATTTGGCCGTTCTCAGTCCCCGGCCAAGTAAAGGGAAAGGAATGGCTGCTCACAGTCCTCAGCCTGGTTTGGGTAGGGGACACACGGGTTAAACTGTTCACTGGTCCCAACGGGGACTAAACTTTAAAGCAGCCACGGTTACTTGGGTACCCCGACAGGTAACTATATACAGTCCTTTGTACTATCTCAGTCATAGTACCTTCTAGCCTTGAACCCGTCCGGGTCTTCTGGCTCCTCCTCCCTACACCGCAACTCCTCCTCTGTCAGGCGATGCACGTGGAGGGCGTAAGGTCCCTTGGCACACTTGTGCCGGGTGAACGTTACCTCGTCACCGACGTAGAGGTCACGGCCTTTGTGACCCTCTGGCAGGTGGGACTCGACGTCCCGTCGGGTAACGAAGACGTCACCCATGGTGTTCCGGTCCTTTATGAAGCCCCACCCATGCTGCGCATTAAACTTTATTACCGTCCCGATGGTACGGGGACGATTTGCTGCATAGGGGTCCCTTCCGGTCCGACTCTTTTGCTCCGCGCTGCGGGTCTGGGCCCATTGCTCTCTGACCCGCCTCTCCTCCCGTTCTCTCTGAAACTCTGCCAGCTGTTGACGGCAACACTCTGTGCGTTCAGCTGCAGCTGCCCGAGTCTCTCCGGTGAACCCCATCAAATCTTCTCCCGTGGGGTCCCACACGAATTGGGCTTCTTCTAGTGGAGGCGAGACCCGAGTCACGGGCTTTGGAGCCGGGATCAGGGGCTCACACAGGGGACCTAACTTCTTTTGTCGCTCCAGTTCCAAGAATTCTTCGGGCCAGATGAAAGGCCGCCCGTCCGGCCACGCCAGCTGGCTGAAGGGGTCCTCTCCCAGATATGGCACCCTAGGTATTGCGGGCGCGGGCGCGGTGGTGGTGGCGCCCGGGTTGCCCAGGCCTTGCGGCCAGGCCTGGGGCACCTGGAAGGTGAAGGGCACCGTTAGGACGGCGGCGCCCTGGGCTACCTGGCCTTGCGGCCAGGCCGGAGGCTCCGCGGAGGTAGGGGGCGCTGTTGGTGATGCGGCGCCCGGGGGTACTAGGCCTTGCGACCAGGCTGGTGGTAATTCCTGCTTTGTCACGCTCCGGGTCGGGGCGCGTGACGTCACAGGGGTCGCTGCGGCGGCTTCCGGTCGGGGCCTAGTCCATGGCGGTGACCTGGCGGCTACGGGCACAGCAGGGGGACTTTCGGGCTCTGCGACGGGGAGCTGGGGCAGGTAAGCGGTGTCACGGCTTGGGGTATAGGCGTCCCCTTTACCTGCCTCCATGCGTTCGGCTCCCTCCTCGGCGCCGTCTCCGGCCTTGGGTCCTCCTGCGCCATCCTCAGAGGCGGTCTGCTTCCTCTTCCAGGGTAGCGTGCTCCGTTGACTGGTCTTTGCTTGCTGGGTCATCTCCCGACCCCACTCCGCCAGTATCTCGCGCTGTACCCGGGCCATCCTCCTTGCGAGGCCCTCCAGGGCAGTTTGTGCACACTCCCGGTCTCGGGGGAGCTGCGCTAGGATCTCCGCTAGACCTAGCGGGGTTGTGGACTCTAGCAGGCTCCTGACCATCGGGTCGGTGCTGCTCTGCTCGGCTTCCGGCAGGCTCCTGGCCAGCGGGCCGGTGCTGCTCTGCCCTCCTTCCTCAGTCTCTAGCAGACTCCTGGCCAGCGGGCCGGTGCTGTTCTGCTTTCTCTCCATCTCCGGGTGAGCTTCTTTGCTACCCCTCTCCAGACCTCTTGTCTCCGGGTGCGCTCGCTCTAGACTGCTCCAAGCGACACCCATCTTTTCTCTTTTCTTTCGTCTCCTCCCACTTCGAGGGCGGTCCCGGGGCAACTCGGTGACTGTCAGCTCCAGGGGGAGTTCTTTCACGCTGACAGACACCTCCAGCATCACAGTCTCTGTTGGTGGGGGCGGTTTCCACTTTTGGCGCCATTTTCTGTCCTGGCCCACGATGGGAGGTGGCCTCCTGCCCTCCTTTGGCACGCCCATAATGGCGTCCGCTGCTCTTCCAAGGCGGGAAATCTGCGGTTTTGGCGGGAAGCGTCGCCCAGTGGCGGGAAACTCTGCAGATGGCGGGAACAAGCTGGAAATGGCGGACAATCGGCGGGAAACGACTGGCGATGGAGTCCGATGGCGTGGACCCTCCGGAACCGGCGGGAGACTTCTTTCTGAGGTAAACTTGCACTTTTCTTCAGGCACGCAGTACCCGGGTGTTGCGGGCACGTAATCCTGCCGACTACGCCAAAGTTGACGCGCCCCCTGGGACATATTCCTTTTTGAGGGGAATAACCGGCACCGGATCAGATGGGGGGGTTTGTAGTCTCCGAGCGGCTGAGACCCGGTCCCGTGCCCAGGGCGTCAAGCTAAGTGTTATGTGGCAGTCCTACAGATGTTATTAAAGTTCTTTTGTGTCGACTACGCCACCCGTTGTGATGCGGTCACTGTGGCCGCCGCTGCAGCAGGGTCCGCTGAGGCTGATGGTGGATGTGCAGCTTGGTGGGATAACCCCCAACGGGAGGGGTATAGCCTCAGAGGGGACAGGCGCAGAGGATGGGGGTTGTGGTGGTGCGGTGCAGCCGGCAATGAAGACAGACTCGGGTTGTGCAGTTAAGGGAGTTTACTTACTGCTGATGTTTCGGTCACTCCAGCTGTTAGTGACCACCCGAGCCGTGCTGCGTCCACCAGGTCCTGGATCCGGCCAACCCCCAAACAAGTCCGGAGCGTGGCCCTGAGCTCTCCCTCTGTCCTTTCTTCAGCCGTCCCCACCAGTGATCCACCTAGGTCCAGCTCCCTCGGGCCTTCTGTTGGGCAACCCTTGGCCTTAGGTTCCCTGACCCTCCATGTGGTATGCCTTCAGGGTGGATGTAGTGGGTGGCCGTGGCAGATGCTGCCCACAGCCTCCGGTCTCTGGCTAGGGATGTTTTTGCCCCCACCAGCTTGGGTTCCGGTACCCTTGTGCTGACTCCTCACCCGGTGCTCTAATTTGGGTTCTTGGGTCCCTTCAGTCTTCCCCCTCTGGGTCTTTCTCTTTCTTTCTCCTCTCTCTCTCTCCAGGGCTGCTGTTTTCTTCTCTCTCCTCTCCAACTGACTTGTTCTCAGCGTCTGACCCTGATCTAAGTTGGTGCCCTCCTTATATATCCCTCTATGTGTGAGCTCAGGTGACCAGCACCCAATGAGCTCCTATCACTACCCAGACTGCTCCCCCTATCTGCCCCTACACTACATGGGATGTACCACCCCCCTCCCACTCCAGCCAGGAACAGGCTCGGTTGTACCTGCACATTTCTAAGTGGGAGTACCGTCGGCCTGCTCCTCTGGAATGGGATGTATGTAGTGCATGCAGTCTATCTGAGCTCAGTTCCACACTCCTTCCTTACCCGGGAGTGGAATATCACACCTCTGGGTTGAGGTGCAATACCCCTGTAGCAGCCGAATCCTCAGGGTGCTACACATGCACACGGGAGCGACCCAACCTTATTACCGAGCAGCTGTAAATACTCGGAGCTCAGCCCGAGCATACTCGGCGAAAGGGTTCATAGAACATACTCGCTCATCAGTAATCAGCACTAATATGTATAGACATTTCTGGGACATTCATTGTAACAATATAATTGTCTCAGCTTATCTTTACATACCTGCTGCCATTAGCATAGATACATCTCATTGGTGAAAGTTAATACGGTCTACAGTCACCTGAAGACTTTAGCTCTGGTTCTACTTCTTCCTTTCACTTTCCTATGTGTTATCTCGAAGTCCCGCTAGATAAAGGAACGCACGTGACTCCTTACCTTCAAAAACACAAACTGGCTCACACTCCATTTCTCAAAAGAGGAGATTCATGTAGACACAACCAAAATGGAGTCAGGATAGATAAAGTATAACTCCTGGTCTCACAATTCCCTTCTCTTGTGGCAGCGGGTGGCTGTTCCAGCCGAAAGACTCCCCCAGATATGTTCTCCTCCCCTAGTAGAAGAAACCCGATCTTCTTACACCGCTTCACCAGATTCTCTGGATCTGTCTGTCTATCACACCGTCGGATGGACACACACCAAGCCACAACAAGCAAGGAAACTATACGGGTGGTCAGAGTGGGCATCCAACAGTTGGTCAGAGGTAGAGATGAGCGTTGTTCTACTCGAACTGTTCGCCAATCTCAAATTCGAGCTGTTTTGGGCGGTGCTCGAGCCGTTCGGCGAACACGAACAATTTGAGAAAAATTCGGCTGTTCGAGGTTATGTTCGATAACTGTTCGTGCACCAAAATCATAACTGGATTTTTTCTCAGTAATGATGAAAATTAATGTTAATACGCAGTTTGAGTGTACAGCGGGGCGGGGGGAGGGGCAGGGGATGGATCTCTGCAGGAACAATGAAGATCTCCATTTTTTTTTCTCTTTCCCGCATTTGCAGTGGGGAGGTGCAATCTGTCAGCCTATCAGCAGCGCACACACGGAGCGAAGTGCTTTTTTTCACACAAGCAAGGGCATGTGTGATTGGCAGTGTATGTCACATGTCCTTGCCCTATAAGACCAAGCCATTTTCCCCGTCGCCACCATTTTCTCACTGCTGCAGCTGCGTGTTAGACGGCACCGCTGTTGCTGTGTGCGCTATACCTTGTTAATTTCAAGCCAATTTTCGCACAAATCTACAGATAGCTTGGGAGTAGGGAATAGTTGTGATTGCAGTCCTTTTAAGGACTAGGTTACAGCATTTCCTACGACTTTTATCAGGCAGGTCTGTGCTCTTAAATAGATAGGTTGTGGGAGTAAAGACTAATTGTAATTGCAGTCCTTTTCAGGACTAGGTTACATCAGTTCCTATCAGTTTTTGCCAGGCAGGTCTGTGCCAGTGCTGTGCAAGTTTTTTTCACAGCATTTGGCTGAATCTAGCAAAGCTAATCCTTTTTGGCCTATTGCAGAGTGTGTTAGTCAGTGGAGTAGCCTATCTGTGCTGCAAGATATAACACCTGTGTATAGAATACCAATGTTTTTACTGCACCTAGTGAAGTAAAATCTTTTGGGCATAGCATCATTCTATTAATCCATCTATACTGACCTCCATCAGGTTGCAAACTGAATATATTTTTTTCTGCATCTACCTCTGAAAAAATATTGGGCTTCTAGCAGTGTGTGGGACTTGTTCTATTAATCCATCTATACTGACCTCCATCAGGTTGCAAACTGAATATAATTTTTTTCTGCATCTAACCCAGCCAATAGTTTTGGCCTAATACCACAGTTTGGCCACTCAGCTCTGCTCGGTTCCCATCCATTGTTTTTTTGTGCAAACAACTCCAGAGTTGTGAATTAGTTAACCACCAAAATGAGTGGAAAAAGGCCTGCTGCTGGTGGAAAGGGGAATAGGCGTGTTGGGAAGGGGAAAAAAGGTTGTGTCCGTGGGGTAGGTGTTAAAGCAACAGTAACATCTGCAGAAGAAAGACCATCTTCCAGCCAAACTAAAATGTCTACTTCTTTTAGCGGACAATGTGATAAGATCCCTTTCTTACGGCCACGCCAATCGCTACAAATTCCAGATGAGGCACAAAAGCAGCAGGTGCTTCAACGGATATCAAGTGCTCCTTTAAGTGGGCTCTCCTCCACATCAACTTCAACATCACAAATACTCCAGTCCTCAAAGGTGTCACCCAAATCGCACTTGCTTCCTCACAGCTCCCAAATCTCCAGCTGCCCGTCTGAGTATGAGGTAGAACAGATGGTTGAGTCTGCAGAGCTGTTTACTCATACTATAGCCTGGGAATCAGAGGTCGACTCCAGCGCTTCTGTGAATCCAGACGAGGAAATGATCTGCACTGATGCCCAGAATCTTTATGAGTCGGATCCAGGACCAGACGCAGAAGGTTCTGACCATAATGTAGACCCTCATTCCCAAACTGTAACTCCTGTTGGTGGAGACAATGAGGAAGACGATGATGAGACTCAAATACCTGATTGGAGCGACAACTTTAGTTTTTTGTCAGGGCAGGAACAGGTTGGCTCTGAGGACGACGGGTGTGATAACGCACAGGGTGATGATGATGAGGTCGGAGATCCCACTTACTGTCAACCCACAGTCAGCCAAGAGATGAGGTCAGCAGAGGAGGTGGAGGAAGATGCTAGTGACGACGAGGTCAGGTTGCGCCTTCCTGGACAGAGACGTAGTACTGGAAGCACGTCAACATCCGCGGCCTCTTCATCCTCTGTGACTGGGGGGACAGCAGTCACACCTGTTTTGGGGCGCAGACCTGCCACCTCTTTACCCGCAACAGCCAGCGTGATTGGCAGGTCATCATTTTCTTTGGAGGTGGTAACACCAGCTGGTCTTGAGCGCTGTCCGACATCGATAGCACCACCTTTGGATGAAGGCAACCTAACATGTCCGCCTGCATCTTCCTCACAGACCGGCAGTTTGCCGGGGACACCCTTATCAACCCCGTCTAAGCACAATAGCCAGCCCTCGGTCCCTCAGATGTGGACAAGTAAAAGACCATTTCCTCCTAGCCATGAGAAAGCTAAGAGGTTGAATTTCACCATCTGCAAGCTCTTGGCTACAGAAATGCTGCCTTTCCGCCTGGTGGACACAGAGGATTTTCGAGACCTTATGTCCGTCGCAGTGCCCCAGTACCAGATGCCCAGTCGGCACTACTTCTCAAAGAAAGGTGTGCCTGCGCTCCACCAGCATGTCGCACACAACATCACCGCTTCTTTGAGAAACTCTGTGTGTGACAGGGTGCATTTCACCACAGACACTTGGACGAGTAGGCATGGACAGGGGCGTTACATGTCGCTGACTGGGCACTGGGTAACTATGGTGACAGCAGGACAAGGGGCTGCTGTCCAAGTCTTGCCGTCCCCACGAGTTGTGCGTCAATCCTCTTTATGTCAAAGTTCCTCCACTGCTTCTGCCTCCTCAACCTCCTCTCGGTCTTCCACCTGCACCCAAAGCCTGTCTGGTCATGCCACAAGCTTTCTAACTGCGCAGAAGGGATCCTGCACACCTCCTTACTATGCTGGCAGTAGGGCTCAACGTCATCAGGCAGTTTTTACATTGAAATGTCTGGGAAATGTGAGTCACACAGCTGAGGAGTTGTGGTCAGCTCTGGAGAACCAATTTCATGAATAGTTGTCTCCACTGGACCTGAAACCAGGGAAGGCCGTGTGCGACAATGCTGCAAACCTGGGTGCGGCCCTTCGCCGGGGCAATGTCACACACGTGCCTTGTATGGCTCACGTGTTGAACCTGGTTGTCCAGCAATTTTTAGCCCACTATCCCAGACTAGATGGCCTTCTGCAGAGGGCACGGTCGCTGTGTGCTCACTTCCGCCATTCGCATCCCGCAGCTCAGCGACTTACATCTCTACAGAAGTCGTTGGGCCTGCCACTTCACCGGCTAAAATGCGATGTGCCTACCCGGTGGAATTCAACTCTGCACATGTTGCAGCGACTGTGGCAGCACCGACAAGCCCTGGTGCAATACGTTCTGACGTATAGCCTGGGCCAACGAGATTCAGAGGTGGGGCAAATCACGCTGGAGGAGTGGTCTCAGATCAGGGACCTATGCACCCTTCTGCACAGTTTTGAAATGGCGACGAAGATGTTTAGTGCTGACGATGCCATTATCAGCATGACTATTCCGGTGATTTACATGCTGGAGCACATGTTAAACAGAATTCGGAGTCAGGTGGTGGCACAAGAGGAGGTGGAGGAAGTAGAGGAGGAGGAGTTGTATGCGGAAGGGCTAACATCTGCAAGGTCCAGACGGTCGGCAGCACCAAGGCGGCAGGCATGTGAGGGTGGGGGAGATGGTTTTACCAGGGCGCATGGTAGCAGCCAAACTAGTGAGGAAGGTGCAGGAGCCCAGGAAGAAGTGGAGGACGAACTGATGGAAGACTCATCAGATGAGGGAGACCTTGATCACATTTCTGTTGTGCGAGGTTGGGGGGAGAGGACAGAGGAAGGAAGCATGATTGTTACCTCGCCACCAACACAACAGGGACTTGGTGCTCCTGGATGCGCAACACACATGAGTGCCTTCTTGCTGCACTACCTGCAACATGACCCTCGAATTGTGAGAATTAGAAATAATCCTGACTACTGGGTTGCCACACTGTTAGATCCCCGGTACAAAAGTAAATTTGCAGAAATTATTCCTGCCATAGAAAGGGATGCACGCATGCAGGAGTATCAGCAGAGACTGTTGCAGAATCTTACATGTGCTTTTCCACAAAATACCAGTGGTGCACGTAGTGAATCTCACAGTTCCAACTTGCCAACCGTGGGACCGTCAAGTGTTCAGCACTCAAACCGTAACAGAACCACAGTATCTGCTGGTAACATCAATTTTGCGGAATCATTTCACCACTTTTTTAGCCCATCCTTTGCAAGGCCACAGGAGACAAGAAGTCTAACACATAGTCAACGCCTAGAGACGATGGTACAGGAGTATCTCCAAGTAAACATTGAAGCCACGACTGTGTCACTGGACCCTTGCTCTTTTTGGGCTTCCAATCTGGATAAATGGCCGGAGCTAGCCACTTACGCCTTGGAGATCTTGTCATGCCCCGCAGCCAGCGTTCTGTCTGAACGTGTGTTCAGCGCTGCTGGTGGTGTGCTGACAGATAAGCGCACGCGGCTCTCCACTGATAATGTAGACAGACTCACGTTCATAAAGATGAACAAATCATGGATCCGAAACGACTTTTCTACCCCTGTGTCATCCTGGGGAGAGTAAAAGCTTGATGATTGGTTAAAATCACCCTACCAACCGTTTTAAGCTTTCAAATTACTAATCATGTTTATCTGTATCTTGACTGGAAAATAATTTGGGCTTTGTAGCAGTGTGCAGCACTGATTCTTTTAGGCCATCTATAATAAGCTTCACCAGATTTAAAATTAAAAATAATTTTTAGCTGCATCCAGCCCGGAAAATAATTTTGGGGCTCCGAGATGCGCAAGACACATAAGTGCCTTCTTGCTGCACTACCTGCAGCATGACCCTCATATTGTCAGAATTCGAAGTAATCATGACTACTGGGTTGCCACACTCTTAGATCCCCCAAACTTTTCGACCAACCTTTTCATTTTAATAAAGACCAAAAAAATGGTCATTTTTGAAATTATAAGCATTAGCAGGTTGTTAGAAACTGAAATCAAACAGTTTTCAACTCAAAACTTTATTCTAGGTGATGTTACATTTTCACATAGGACCCCTTGTTCGAAAGGAGCTTCTGAACTCTCTCGTCCATTGAATTTGTCAGGTTTTGGATGGTTTCTGCTTCAATTGTTTTGCATGAGGACAGAATACCCTCCCAGAGCTGTTGCTTAGATGTGAACTGCCTCCCGCCATCATAGACACTCCTTTTAATGATGCTCCAAAGGTTCTGAATGGGGTAGAGGTCAGGGGAGCATGGGGGTCACACCATAAGTTTGTCCCCTTTTATGCCCATATCAGCCAGAGATGCAGATGTGTTATGTGCAGCATGAGATGGGGCATTATCATGCAGAAAAATGATCTTGCTGTGAAATACACGGTTCTTCTTCTTGAACCATGGCAGGAAGTGCTGTTTGAGAAAATCCACATACATTATGGAGTTCATCTTTAGCGCCTTCAGGGATCCTAAAGGGGCCGACAATCTCTCTCCCCATGATTCCAGCCCAAAACATTACTCCACCTCCTCCTTGTTGGCGCTGTAGCCGTGTTTGCGTGGGGTGTCCATCAACCAGCCATCCTCCACTCCATCCATCTGGACCATCGAGCGCTGCACGGCACTCATCCGTGAACAAAACAGTTTTGAAATCAGTCTTCATGTAATGTTTGGCCCACTGGAGCCGTTTCTGCTTGTGTGAAGTGGATAGAGGAGGTCGACAGGATGGCGCATGCACAGCTGCAAACCTCTGAAGGACCCTGCATCTTGTTGTTCGGGGGACGTTGGAGGCACAAGCAGCTTCAAAAACTTGTCTGCTGCTATGACAAGGCTTTTTTGCCGCTGCTCTTTCAACCTGACGTAATTGCCTGTAGGAAAGAGTCCTCAATTTGCCCTTATCAGCACGCACACATGTGTACTGTGAATCAGCTACATACTTCTTGATTGCCAAGACACTTCATCCTGATCATCGCACAATGTTGATTGTAGTCATGCCTTGACCTAAACACTCCACAATTTGTTGCTTCTCAGCAGCCGACACATCCTTTTTCTTTCCCATTTTGGCAGAAAATGTAGGCTGCTTAATAATGTGAGAGAGCCTTCTTAAGTAGTCTTGCCTTTCATTGGACACACCTGCCAAACTAATTAGCACAGGTGTCTGCAATTGCTTACAGTGATATAAAGAGCCCTGACACACATCACCATCAATGAGTTTAACTGACAAACAAACAAATTCTTCCCTTATCACTCCTAAACACTTTTTGCATAATAATTTGGAACGCGGTGTACATGTGCTTTTCCACAAAACACCAGCGGTTCACGTAGTGAATCTTACAGTTCTAACTTGCCAACCGTGGTCTGTATGGAGTTGTTCAATAAAGGGCCCAAAATTAAGATAACATAGATGGGAGAGGTCTCTATGAATAGGAATTCCTAAGTATTTGATACCCTGTGAGGGCCAGGCAAAGGGAAAGTTGGACTGGATGGAATCCTGTATGGATTTGGGGAGGGAGACATCGAGGGCCTCAGACTTCGCTGCATTGATTTTAAAATTTTACCATGTAACAAAGTGATCTATTTCAGCCATAACAGCAGGGATGGATATATGTGATTGAGTGATATATACTAGGACATCATCAGCAAATAGAGAGCACTTGTACTCGGTGCCTCCCACCTCAATCCACCTAATATTGGGGTTATGGCGAATTGATGAGAGCAGGTGCTCCGTCACTAGGATGTATAAGAGAGGGGACAGAGGACATCCCTGCCTTGTCCCATTGGTGATTGTGAAAGGTGATGAAAATGTTCTGACGCACCCCCTGGGCCTTGGGACACCCGGAGCCGGACTCTTTTTGGTGGATGCTGGTGGTTGTAGTCTTCGTGGCGGCGATCCGGTTCCGTGGCTCAGGGCGGTCAAACCAGTGGCGGAACTATTTATGTGGTTTTGATGTTTAAATGTCCGACTACGCCACCCGTGGATTGCGGTCAGAGTGAACCGCCGCTACAGGGCAGACCGCTGAGGCTGGTGTTGTGGGTGCAGCAGAGCGTAGCATAACTCCCCACGGGAGGAGTATAGCCTCAGGGCAGTGTATGCGGAGGATGGGGGTGATGGTGCAGGGCAGCAGCAGTAACGACACGGAGTCAGTGATGCAGTCCAGGGCCTTTACTCACAGTTCTTATTATCCAGACCACGTCTGCAGGTAACGGCTGCCCACGTCGTACTGTGCTCACCAGGTGAGGGGCTCAGACAACTCCCAGATAACTTTGGAGCACTTCACAGGACCCCCTTTGTGTGTCCTTTGTCTGGCCTTTCTTACCAACACTTCTGTCCGGCTGCCTCGGGCCTCCTCTTGGTAAACTTGGCGCCAGTTTCCCTGACCCTATGTGGTGCCTTCCTAGCGGGTGTAGCGAGGGGCTGCGCCACATAAAATGTCAGAGCCTCCGGTTTCTAGCTGAGGGTCGTTTCCTGCCTCCACTAGTTCGGGGACCGGTCTCCCCCTTTGGCCTGACCCCTCCACGCAGGTGGATTCGGGCGTGCGGTGGCGACTCACCCGTCCGCACCCCTGGGATCCCTTCATTCCTCGTTCCTGGAGCCTTCTCCGCTCCTCTTCCTTCCTTCTCCCTCTTGCAGGCCTGGGCCTCTGTTACTAGGCCCGCCTCCGGAGCAGAGCTCATGCAGAGCCCCTGCTCCCTGCCACTTCTGCTCAGACTTCTCTGCACTGAACTAAGATGGTGCCCACCTTTTATACTCCCTTCTCAATGCACCCAGGAACTGCTTCCTCCCTGCTCCTGCACTACAGGGTTCCCCTTCCTCAGTGTTCCCTCCCCCCACTCCAGCCAGGGACAGGGACTGTCGTGCCCATCTCAGGGGCATATTGGTCGCCCTGCCCCACGGCAATGTGGTGTAATGCATGCAGGTGTCGGGTCCTGATCCACACTCCATCCTTACCTGAGAGTGAGATATCACACCTCTGGGTGAGGTGCAATACGTCTGTAGCAACCGAGCCCTCAGGGTGCTACAGTTCCATTTATCTTCAGCCTAGGTGACGTATTGCGATACAGGGCCGTGATTTTGGCTATAAAAGGTTCCCCTAGACCCCTACCCCAAGCTTTTTAAGAGAATCATATATGGCGTGCCAGGAGACTCTATGGAATGCTTTCTCAGCATCCAACGAGAGTATCTAATTACAAATTTTTAACTGCATCTAGCCCAGGAAATACTTTGTGCCTAGTAGCAGTGTCTGCTAGTGAGCGGATTATCCCGGCTGTTAAGCAAGCTGCACCACCTGTAGTTTAGACACTTAATTTTTTCAAAGGAAATGCTTCGGGACCATGGGATACTTAGTGAAGAGCATCAGGAGGCACCCCAAGGCATAGGGGCTGGGACTGGCAGTAGGATGCCTTGCGGTGGACAGCCGAGCTCAATCCTTATAAAAGCTTTTTAACTGCAGCAGCTTTAGTGGACGCTACTGGAGCTGGAATTACCGCGGCTGCTGGCATGAGACTTGCCCTCCAATAGATCCTTGTAAATGGATTTAAAGTGTATTCATTCAAATTAGAGAGACAATTTAAATTAAAAAGCTTAGAGCTGCCTCCACCACAGGGGGGCTCTCTCGACCCACCAGCGGACAGGCACCAGTATTGGGAGAGGGGGGCTGGCCGTCAGGGTTCACCGCGGCTCTGGCACAAACCCGGCGACACGGAGGTGGCACGGGCAGGAGCGGACTGGCCGTCTCGGCTTCTCACTTTTTGGATTTTAGAAGGGCATGACATGCCTATATCTGTGTCTCCCCCTCCTTTTACTCCTCCACCTCTTTTCTTTTCGCATGACTATATGTACTTGTCACTTTTCCATGTGTTAGTTGTGTCTTCTGAGCAGTTTGTCAGCTTTTGGACACCTTTGAAGGTGTTTTCTATGTGTTTCTATGTGTTTTTGTTTGCCTGCCATTGGTTTTAACGGTGTTCGAAGGTGTTCGACGAACAGTTCGACGAACAGTTCGGCGAACACACGGGTGTTCGACGAACCGAACCGAACTCGAACACTACGGGGGTGGCTCAACACTAATGACGATATCTCAGAGATGTTTCAATTGAAGCAACAGAAGTAACGGTTTTAATGGATGAATAATAAAGGATCGTTATTTTTTAAGAAAATAAGTGGATGTAACATTTTCCCTCTCACTCTTGATGTAATTGCTTTGAAGTCTATGGGGAAATCCCACTGTGTGAGGTTCTGTGTGTCACCCATCAAGCCCAATAGATGGAGGACGCAAGAGTCATTGTGGTCAGAATATATTCTGTACACTCAGTGGTTCTCTAAAACTTCTCAGTATTATATAAGGATATTCACTCACCATCCTTGGACTATCACAGATATTGTTCTCTTCTTCAGTGTTATGACGCGCCCCTGGGCCTGTGTCGCGCTGCGTTGCGCACGCGGGAGCTTACCCGGAGCCGGATCTGTTGAGGGTTGTAGTCTCGTGGCGGTGATCCGGTCCGTGCCCAGGGAGTCAGACTAAGTGGCGCTGTTTTAGCGGTAGATGTTGGACGACTACGCCACCCGTTGAGTGCAGCCAGGGAGCTGCTGCTGCAGGGCAGACCGCTGAGGCCGGTGGTAGGATTGTGCAGCGTGATAGTATAACCCCCAACGGGAGGGGTATGGCCTCAGGGCAGCCGACGTGGATGATGGGGGTAGCAGGAACCACTCGGAGACGGTACTGTGTAGTTCAGGGTCTTTACTGGTGACAAAGATAGACCCTCCCGGAGTACTGGCTAGCGATTGGGGCCTGGTCAGTCCTTGAGCAGATGGGATCTCCCCTGGCCAGGCGGAGTTGTAGGCCTCCCAAACTAACGATACTCTTCTGGCTACCTTGCTAGAGGCGGGTATAAGTAGCCCACGTCCCTGAGTGTACCGTGTGGTGCTCACCCGTATGGCCGGTGACTCGGGGCCTTCGGGTTTCTGGGCCAGAGGACCTGCAATCCCCTGCCGGTCGGTTTCTGCTGCTGGATAGGAGTTAGTCCCCACAGCCTCGGACTCCGGGTCCGGTGATAACTTCTCAGTCAGGGCGAGCTCTGCAGCTGCCAGCCCCTGACTCCTTGTAACACTGCTCCCACAGAGCTCCTGTTGTTTCTTCCTATATTTGCTTCTTTTCTCTGCTTCTTCTCTACTCACTCACCCTGCCTCAGCCCTAGGTTTATATAGGGGAAGTTCTTCCCCTCCCAGGACTGGGCAGGAGGTGTGGCATGCATAGGATCCCTGACCAAGAGACCTCCCACCTGCTCTCAGACATAACATTGCTGTTACTGTGGAAAACCAGACCCCTGGGGTGCCACATTCCCCCCTAGTGAAATTTAGAACTCCGGGACTAAACATATTTTAGAAAAACATAACAAGATATAACAATAACAATAAAGAAACACATAAAGGTGGTCACGGCATGTCCGTAACCGGGTGCAGTCTTTGAAGAAAGCAAGGTGTCCATTTCACCAAAACAGGGAGACGTAACCAGGTAGGGGTCTGTCCTGCCCCGAGTCCTTAACAGTCTTTAGTCCGTCCTGGGTTACGCTCCAACTATGTACAAAGGATTCCCGGTAAATCCACCAAGGACTCCTAAAAATAACTAGAAACACATAATTATACACAAGCAACAATAAACAGGTAACCACAAATAAAACAATTTATACACTTCAAATCCTCCAACGTGCGGGTAACTGGCCCCTAGTGGCCCTAGTGGACCTACGGAGCTGACTGTCTGGCCCTGAACTACAGGGTGTAGGAGCTGTTAAGGGTAAACTGGGCAGCGGTCTACGGGCCCTTTGGCTCACTAGGGATATGGCAGGCTCACTGCAAGCAGAGGGTTGATCCTCCTGGTCTGCTGGTGTGGGGTCTTCTGCCTCCTGGACCGGCTGTTCTTCCAGCTCTACCTGTTGCTCCGTAGGTGCTTGGGATGCTGGTTGGAGGAAGGTGAGTACGGGTACCACAACTGCACCACTGACTTGAGTCCAAGACCGAGGGAAGTCTCCGAGCACAGTATTAACCATGTCTTCCCTTTCCTCTACGGGTCGAGGGTCTTCTTGTTCCTCTTCAGGGTTCCGTAGCTGTTCGGGACACTTCTTCAGGTGATCCCGGGATACAATGGTTGTGGTTTCCCCTCCGTCTTTACTGATGGTACAGACCTTTGGGTTGTCGTGGCTTGAGGGCAGTACGGTGTACGGGTCCTTCTCCCACTGGTCGTCCAACTTGTGGAGCCGTCTTTTTCTCTTCAAGACCTGCTCTCCGGGTACCAGGGGAACAGCGGGAGCATACTGGTTGTAAGTTTTCTCTTGTCTTTCCCTAGCCTGACAGAGACTTCGCTCCACGCTCTCCTGTACTCTCCGGTACTGCTGCTGCCTCTCTGTGTCCCAGTCTGCTTCTGGTGAAGTGTCCTCAGGTGTCAGGACTCCCATTTCCAGGTCAACAGGTAACTTACCAGGTCTCTCCCTCATTAGGTAAGCCGGGGTACAGTTGGTGGAACCTACCGGGATGTGGTTGTATAGGTCCACCAGATCGGGCAGCTTCTCAGGCCACAGACTGCGTTCTTCCAGGGGCAACGTTTTCAGAAGATCCATTACCACCTGGTTCATTTTCTCACAAAGTCCATTAGTTTGCGGATGATAGGGTGTCGTCCTTATCTTCCGGCAGCCATACAGAGTGCAGAATTCTTGGAAGACCTCCGCTTCAAAGGCAGGTCCCTGGTCTGTCAACACTTGGTCCGGGTACCCGTGTGGACGGCAGAAATGCTGCTGGAAGGCTCTCGCTGCTGTTCGAGCTGTTAAGTCCTTGACGGGGACGACAACCAAGAACCGGGAGTAGTGATCCACGATGGTTAGTGCGTAGACGTAGCCACTTCTGCTTGGGGTCAGTTTTACATGATCCAAGGCTACCAGTTCCAACGGCTGCCGGGTGACGATGGACTGCAGGGGAGTCTTCTGGCTGGCACGGTCCTTCCTTCTTAGGTTGCACGGGCCACAGTCTCTGCACCACCTCTCGATGGTTCCCCTCATGCCTACCCAGTGGAACCGCTCGCGCAGCAGGAACTCCAGCTTCTTCCATCCGAAGTGTCCAGCCCCGTCGTGGTATGCCTCCATCACCATGGCTGCGTCTCTTCGTGGCACCACTACTTGCCAGATTAGTTCATGCGTCCGGGAGTTAACCATTCTGCGGCACAACTTCCCCTTATAAAGGAACAGTCGACTCTTCTCAGCCCACAGTTGCTTGGCTTCCTCCGGAGCGTCTGGGTCAAGGCGAGCCTCTGGCCGAGTCAGCATCTCCTTCACCAGTCGGACGGCAGGGTCACTGTCTTGCGTTTCCTCCCAGTTGTAGTGAGGCAAGGGGTTAAACGTAGCGGCTTGCTTACTCCTTACCCGGTGGGAATACTGGATAGTCCCATGCCGGTGGAACGCAGGGAGTTCGACTTCTTCCAGTCCCTCTGGATCTTCTCCTACGTCCGGTAGGTTTGGCATCCTGGACAGGGCGTCCGCGTTGGTATTGGAGCGTCCTGCCCGGTATTTGATTGTGAACTCGTAGTTGGACAGACGGGCCATCCATCTCTGCTCTAGGGCACCGAGTCTTGCTGTGTCCAGGTGTGTCAACGGGTTGTTATCCGTGTACACGACGAACCGGGAAGAAGCGAGGTAGTGCTTAAAGCGTTCGGTGACTGCCCACACCACTGCCAGGAACTCTAGCTTAAATGAGCTGTAATTCTCAGGGTTTCTCTCGGTGGGTCGCAGTTTTCGGCTGGCGTAAGCGATTACTCGTTCTTTCCCCTGCTGGATCTGGGACAGCACGGCTCCTAGCCCGATGTTACTTGCGTCGGTGTAGAGGATAAAGGGCTGGCTGTAATCCGGGTACGCCAGGATTTCATCCCCCGTGAGGGCCATCTTCAGCTGGCGGAAGGACTCCTCTTCCAACTTCTCCCATTTGAAGGGCGGCTTCTGGTTCTTGGCCTTCCGGGACTGGCCTATCAGGAGGTCCTGCATAGGAGCTGCCTTTTTGGTGAAACCGGGGATGAACCTGCGGTAGTAGCCTACCAACCCGAGGAACTGCCGCACTTCCTTTACACTGGAGGGACTTGGCCATTCCTTAATTGCGGTGATCTTATCAGGGTCGGGAGCCACTCCGTCAGCGCTCACCACGTGTCCCAGGTACTGTACCTTTGGTTTCAGGAGGTGACACTTGGAGGGTTTCACCTTTAGGCCGTAGCTTGCCAGAGCTTCGAACACTTCCGCCAGGTGTTTCAGGTGGTCCTCATAAGTCTTAGAATATACGATGACATCGTCCAGGTACAACAGGACCGTCTCGAAGTTTCTATGGCCCAGACAGCACTCCATTAATCGTTGGAAGGTTCCTGGTGCGTTGCAGAGTCCAAACGGCATGCAGGTAAACTCGCTAAGTCCCATCGGGGTGGTGAATGCGGTCTTCTCCCGGTCCGCCTCTGCTACAGGAACCTGCCAGTACCCACTAGTGAGATCCAAGGTAGAGAAGAAGTTAGCAGATCTTAAAGCAGCCAAAGACTCCTCTATCCTTGGTAAGGGGTACGCATCCTTGTGTGTGATACGGTTGATTTTCCGGTAATCTACACACATCCTCATGGTGTTGTCTTTCTTTTTGACTAAGACTAGTGGAGCTGCCCAGGGGCTACAGCTATCCCTGATCACCCCAGCCTCCTTCATGTCTCTAAGCATCCCCTTGGCGTGTTGGTAGTGTGCAGGGGGTACAGGTCGATACCTCTCTTTTATGGGAGGATGGTCTCCCGTGGGGATGTGGTGTTCTACCCCCTTGACTCGCCCGAAGTCTAACGGGTGTTTACTAAACACTCTCTCGTACTCTTGAACCACCCGATAGACTCCCTGTTTCTGATGTGAGGGAGTGGAGTCAGTACCCAAATGTAGTTGCTGACACCAGTCCTCCATTGTTTTCTTAGAGCCGTTACCTTCCTCCGGGTGAGATGGAGGCAAGGGTTCCACAGATTGTATAGCATTTTGGTTAATGGTATATAATTTGGCTAGCGTGGCATACCGGGGCAGGTACACTTCCCGATATTGATTATGCGAACGGGCACCCTCCCATGGCGTACATTAACCACCCCCCGTGCTGTCAAGATGGTGGGCCTACTGTCTGAGTAAACTGGTTCTACCATTGCCTGGTAATCTCTACCTCCCAGACCAATAGCTGCCCGGCACCAAATCATCATTTCACTTTTTGGGGGCATGGCAATAGGGAAAGGGTCACACATTCTCACGCTACCAATCTCACCGCCGGAGAGTTCCACCTGTTGCCGTCGCATCAGTGCCCGGATCTCTTTTTGGAGCACTCGCTGCTCGCCGGAGCTGGCGTTCTTGGCAACCTGCTCTAAAAGGAAAATCACCTCTGCAAGAAAATTTTCAATTACATTAGTTCCTAGAGTTATCTTTGGGTGACTCTCGTGTTTGTCAATGTCTACAATGATCAGTCCCTGTGCTGCCAGTTAAACTCTACCAATTTTAATGGTCACCTCTTTAAATCTGATCTGTGGCACGGGCTGACCATTGCTGGCGATGATACTCAAGTCGTCGTCAGGGTAGCGGGTAATATCCGAGTCATTCCAGTACTGCTTGAAGAGCACGTACGGGATGGTGGTGACCTGTGACCCGGTGTCCAGTAGGGCACTCATAGGAATGCCATCCAGTACCACAGGCAAGACTGGACATCCTCCCACATATTTGTCACGCCAGTTTGATGGGCCTGATGATCTTTTTCCTAGGGGTTGGCCCTCTACCCTAGGTTGTGCCAGTTTAAAGGACAGTACCTTGCCATATGTCCGGGTTGATTACAGCGGCGGCAGATGGGTCGTCCGTCCTCGTTGTATCGGTCGCTGGGTCTTCCTCTGGCCGGTGGGGTCCTCCTTGGTCGACGCCACGGGATGTCCTCCGGTCCGGATGCCAGCTGGATCTTCCCTGGAGTGGAAACCTGTAAAGACTGCACAGTTCGGGTTAGCGCAGCAACGCTTTTAGCTAGCTCTTGGACCTGATGGTGCAGGTCTGGAGCCGAGTCATTGTTCAAAGCCTGCGCATCAGCTCCCACAGGCCCTGCCGACAAGGGCGCCGCCTCCTGGTGGTAGGTGGTAGTGGGGCGTCTGTGGGTCACAACGCCACCTGGTGCCGGTTCTCGGAGCACCCGGATGGCTCTGTCCTTGAACTGTGCAAATCCCAGATGAGGGTCCTGTAAGGCCATTGCCCGCAACTGGGTTCGGTGGGCATTGCAATATAAACCCTCTATAAATTGTTCAGTTAACAGCCTGTCCTCGTCTCCCACGCCGTCAGGGTCGGTCTGCTTAATGGCTCTCAGGGCCTCTTGTAGGTTCAGGGCATAGTCCCTTATACTCTCATGTGCCCGCTGTTTGCACCCGTAGAATCTAAGCTTGATCTCGGCTGAGGTGCGGGTATCAAAGGTGTCCCTCAGCCGGGTTAGTATCCCTGCGACAGTCCTCCCCCCAGGTGGCCAGGACTTTACCTCCCTTTGGGCTGCCCCGGTTAATTGGGCCACCAGGATGCTTACTTTTTGCTCTTCTGTGAGGGGGTACACCTGGAAGAGGCTATCCAGTTTTTCTCTAAAGTCCTGCAGAGTATGTGACTCCCCTGAGTACTGGGGTAGCCAGGCTGCCCCCGGGATATAGGGCATGGTGAAAGGCATGACCGCAACAGCGGTGGCGCTGGCGGGGGTTGGAGCGGTGAAGCTCTCCTCCGTATCCGACATCCTTCTCCCCCCTAGTGGACCGTGGCCTACCTTGCGATGATCCTCTTCCGTAGGCCGCGGCTCCGCAGTGGATCGTCAGGGTTGAGGACCTTCCGTCGCGCTCCTGTGACGTCGGCGTCTGCTGGGCTCCTTCCAGGACCTTACGCAACGTCCGGACGTGAGGCGGGGCTTCAGTTCTCGCGCGTTTTCGGAGTCCACGCCCCTCTTCTTCCCGCGCGGCGTCCTCAAGATGGCGTCCAATGGCGGGAAAACTCCACGGATGGCAGGAAGAAGGCCGAAGATGGCGCCGGATGGCGGGAAAACTCCACCGATGGCGGGAAGAAAGCGGAAGATGGCGCCGGATGGCGGGAATCTTCACCACGGGTAAGTTTTCACAGTCTTTTTCAGGCACGCAGTACCCGGTGGTTGCGGGCACGAGATCCTGCCGACTACGCCAAAAGTTGACGCGCCCCTGGGCCTGTGTCGCGCTGCGTTGCGCACGCGGGAGCTTACCCGGAGCCGGATCTGTTGAGGGTTGTAGTCTCGTGGCGGTGATCCGGTCCGTGCCCAGGGAGTCAGACTAAGTGGCGCTGTTTTAGCGGTAGATGTTGGACGACTACGCCACCCGTTGAGTGCAGCCAGGGAGCTGCTGCTGCAGGGCAGACCGCTGAGGCCGGTAGTAGGATTGTGCAGCGTGATAGTATAACCCCCAACGGGAGGGGTATGGCCTCAGGGCAGCCGACGTGGATGATGGGGGTAGCAGGAACCACTCGGAGACGGTACTGTGTAGTTCAGGGTCTTTACTGGTGACAAAGATAGACCCTCCCGGAGTACTGGCTAGCGATTGGGGCCTGGTCAGTCCTTGAGCAGATGGGATCTCCCCTGGCCAGGCGGAGTTGTAGGCCTCCCAAACTAACGATACTCTTCTGGCTACCTTGCTAGAGGCGGGTATAAGTAGCCCACGTCCCTGAGTGTACCGTGTGGTGCTCACCCGTATGGCCGGTGACTCGGGGCCTTCGGGTTTCTGGGCCAGAGGACCTGCAATCCCCTGCCGGTCGGTTTCTGCTGCTGGATAGGAGTTAGTCCCCACAGCCTCGGACTCCGGGTCCGGTGATAGCTTCTCAGTCAGGGCGAGCTCTGCAGCTGCCAGCCCCTGACTCCTTGTAACACTGCTCCCACAGAGCTCCTGTTGTTTCTTCCTATATTTGCTTCTTTTCTCTGCTTCTTCTCTACTCACTCACCCTGCCTCAGCCCTAGGTTTATATAGGGGAAGTTCTTCCCCTCCCAGGAATGGGCAGGAGGTGTGGCATGCATAGGATCCCTGACCAAGAGACCTCCCACCTGCTCTCAGACGTAATATCTCTATCACTGTGGCAACCAGACCCCTGGGGTGTCACAGTTACATAAGGAGATTCACCCCCTGCCAATGATAAGGTGATTCACTCCCTGTTACTCACCCTCATTGGACTATCACAAATAGTTTTCTATTCTTCTATGCTACATAAGGAGATTCACCCCCTGTCACTCACCCTCCTTTGACTTTCACAGATATTGTTCTCTTCTTCTGTATTACATGAGGATATTCACCCCCTGCCAGGCACCCTCCTTGGATTATCACAGATATTGTTCTCTTCTTCAGTTTTACATAAGGAAGTTCACCCCCTGTTACTCATCCTCCTTGGACTATCACAGATATTGTTCTCTTCTTCAGTGTTACATAAGGAGATTCACCCCCTGTCACTCATCCTCCTTGGACTATCACAGATATTGTTCTCTTCTTCTGTATTACATAAGGAGATTCACCCCCTGTCACTCATCCTCCTTGGGCTATCACAGATATTGTTCTCTTCTTCACTTTTACATAAGGAAGTTCACCCCCTGTCACTCATCCTCCTTGGACTATCACAGATATTGTTCTCTTCTTCAGTGTTACATAAGGAGTTTCACCCCCTGTCACTCATCCTCCTTGGACTATCACAGATATTGTTCTCTTCTTCAGTGTTACATAAGGAGATTCAACCCCTGTCACTCATCCTCCTTGGACTATCACAGATATTGTTCTCTTCTTCTATGTATAAGGAAATTCACCCCCTGCCAATCACCCACCTTGGACTACCACAGATATTGTTCTCTTCTTCTAGGTTACGTAAGGAGATTCACCCCCTGTCACTCATTATCCTTGGACTATCACAGATATTGTTCGCTTCTTCTGTGTTACATAAGGAGTTTCACCCCCTGTCACTCATCCTCCTTAGATTATGTAACGAGTCTGGGAGGCAGAACCTCTGAGCAACTATACAAGGGGGCGGTCCTTGTAAGGAAGCGGGTGGCTCCCAGGGAAGACGGGCAGGTAGTCACGGCAAGTGACAGGGACAGTCTCTGGGTAGAAGGGCAGGTAGTCACGGCAAGTGACAGGGACAGTCTCTGGGTAGAAGGGCAGGTAGTCACGGCAAGTGACAGGGACAGTCTCTGGGTAGAAGGACGGGTACTCACGGCGAGTGACAGGGACAGTCTCTGGGTAGAAGGACAGCAGGCAGGTGGCTGGTGAGCGCTCCCAGGTGAGCGGGCGAGAGTCTTTGGACAGGCAGGTGGTCACGGCAAGTGACGGCAGAGCCTCCAGGTAGGCTAGCAGGCAGGTAGCAGGTGAGTGCTCCCAGGTGAGCAGGCAAGAGTCTCTGGACAGGCAGGTGGTCACGGCAAGTGACGGCGGAGCCTCCAGGTAGGCTAGCAGGCAGGTAGCAGGTGAGCGCTCCCAGGTGAGCAGGCAAGAGTCTCTGGACAGGCAGGTGGTCACGGCAAGTGACGGCGGAGCCTCCAGAGAGGCTAGCAGGCAGGTAGCAGGTGAGCGCTCCCAGGTGAGCAGGCAAGAGTCTCTGGACAGGCTGGTGGTCACGGCAAGTGACGGCGGAGCCTCCAGGTAGGCTAGCAGGCAGGTAGCAGGTGAGCGCTCCCAGGTGAGCAGCCAAGAGTCTCTGGACAGGCTGGTGGTCACGGCAAGTGACGGCAGAGCCTCCAGGTAGGCTAGCAGGCAGGTAGTAGATGAGCGCTCCCAGGTGAGCGGGCAGGCTGGTCCATAGACAGACTGACAGGTGTCGGAAGGCAGACCGTCGGACCGCAGGCTTGTAAGCAGGTAAACGGATATCAGGCAGGTATCAAGCAGGAATCTGGCAGGTGACTGGCAGGTAACGGGTAACGGGACCTGAGGGCTGAAGCAGAGTGAAGGCTTTGCAACAACATTGCTCGGGCACCTCCATTTTGGAGGAGGTGCCTTATATATGGTGAGGTCCTCCGGCCATTGGCCGGGGACTCCTTAGGACGGCGCGCGCGGCCCCTTTAAGAGAGGGGGAGCGCGCGCGCGCCCTAAGCACCGTGGCCGGGAAGCAGCGCCCGCTGCCAGCAGAGCGGGAGGAGGACGCCGGGCACGGAGTGGAGAGGTGAGGGGAACAGCGTCCCAGCCTAGCAGGAGGCAGGGACGCCGACGCTACAGTACCCCCCCCTTTAGGCCCCCCCTTTTTTAGGCCAGATAGAAATTTATCAAGGATGAGAGGGGCATGGATGTTCTCCCGGGGCTCCCACGTTCTCTCCTCAGGACCAAACCCCTTCCAATCTACCAGAAAAAAGGTTTTTCCTCTTACCCTTTTGGTGGCCAGAATGTTCTCTACCTCAAACTCGTTTTCAGCGGAAACCGGAGCAGGAGGCGTACCTGTAGACTTGGAAAAAGAGTTAAGTACCACGGGTTTGAGGAGAGATACATGGAAGGAGTTAGGGATCCGCAAGTTGGCCGGGAGTTTCAATTTATAGGCCACCGGGTTGATCTGACTGATGACCTCCAGAGGACCGATCAACCGAGGCCCTAACTTGTAGGAAGGAATCTTGAGCCGGACATACTTGGACGAGAGCCAGACTTTATCTCCAGGACGGAATTGTGGAGGATCCAGGCGTTTCTTGTCAGCGTGTCTTTTCATCTGCTCGGACGACTGAAGGAGTGCGGATCGGGTACTCTCCCAAATGGAGGAGAATTCGCTAACGAGAGATTCCGCAGCCGGGTTGTCCACCGAGGTGGAGACGGGAAATGGGATCCGAGGATGCTGACCGAAGACTACAAAAAACGGGGACTTGGAGGAAGATTCGCTCTCGTGATTATTGTAAGAGAATTCGGCCCATGGCAGGAGATCCACCCAGTCTGAATGGTGGGCATTAACGAAGTGCCGGAGGTAACTGGTCAGGATCTGATTGATCCGCTCCACTTGACCATTGGACTGTGGGTGGTATGCGGAGGAGAAGTCCAGGGTGACGTCTAGCAGCT
Source organism: Phyllobates terribilis (assembly GCF_046119375.1). Taxonomy (NCBI): domain Eukaryota; kingdom Metazoa; phylum Chordata; class Amphibia; order Anura; family Dendrobatidae; genus Phyllobates; species Phyllobates terribilis. Next base: position 13,088,630 of record NW_027362763.1, on the reverse strand, counting down.
TGCATGTGGCTCTCCAGAAGCGTGAGGTGAACTGGACCCCACGATCCGACACGATGTGGAGGGGCAGGCCATGGAGACGGAAGATGTGGTGGATAAAGTCTTTAGCCAGCTTGGGTGCAGACGGGAGGCCCGGCAGGGGAATGAAATGAGCCAGTTTGGAAAAGCGGTCAGCGACCACCCAAATGACCATACAACCGGCAGAGACAGGTAGATCTGTTATGAAGTCCATAGCTATATGCTGCCAGGGGGCAGCAGGTACTGGAAGAGGAAGGAGGCGACCGGCTGGCAGATGTCTCGGAACCTTGTTGCGGGCGCAGGACACACAGGCAGAAACAAAGTCTATTACGTCCTTGTGCAGGGTAGGCCACCAGTAGTTCCGGGTGATAAGCTGGAGGGTCTTTTTCTGACCGGCGTGGCCAGCAAGCTTAGACGAGTGACCCCAGTGTAGGATCTTCTCCCGATCAGGTACCGTTACGAACGTCTTACCAGGAGGGAGACGATTTAGACTCACGGGGGCCACCTGCATTACTCTGGCGGGATCGATGATGTGTTTAGGTTCCTCCTCAAGATCAGACACCAGGAAGGATCGGGACAAGGCATCAGCTTTGATGTTTTTGTCAGCCGGGCGAAAATGAAGAACAAAATCAAAGCGAGCAAAAAACAAGGACCACCGGGCTTGGCGCGGGTTAAGTCTCTGGGCATGCTGGAGGTAAGCCAAGTTCTTGTGGTCCGTGTAAATTATTACCGGGTGAAGAGCCCCCTCGAGCAGGTAACGCCACTCCTCCAATGCCAGCTTAATGGCCAATAACTCTCGGTCTCCTATAGAATAGTTGCGCTCAGAAGAGGAGAAGAGTTTGGAGAAGAAGCCGCAAGTTACCATTCTCCGGGAAGACGATTTTTGGGTAAGTACCGCTCCGGCTCCAGAAGAGGAGGCGTCAACTTCCAGGAAGAATTGCTTCTTGCCGTCCGGGCGATGCAGCACCGGGGCGGAAGAGAAAGCCTGTTTTAAGGAAAGAAAGGCTTCCTCTGCTTCGGGCGGCCATTCTCTGGGATTAGTGCCCTTACGGGTGAGCGCAGAGATAGGGGAAGTCCGGGAAGAGAAGTGCGGTATGAAGAGGCGGTAGTAGTTGGCGAAGCCCAGGAACCGCTGAATAGCCTTCAACCCCTCTGGTCGAGGCCACTTCTCGATGGCAGACAGTTTCTCAGGATCCATTCGTAGGCCGGTCTGAGAAATTATGTAGCCCAAAAACGGAAGCGAGGTCTGCTCAAAGAGGCACTTCTCATATTTAGCGTAGAGGTGGTTCTGCCTGAGTCTGAGCAGAACCTGACGAACATCCCTCCGGTGTGTGGGGAGATCCGGAGAGAAGACCAAGATGTCATCCAGGTACACCACTACGCAGGAGTAGAGAAGGTCCCGGAAGATGTCATTGACCAACTCTTGAAAGACGGCAGGAGCGTTACAGAGACCGAAGGGCATTACCAGGTATTCATAGTGGCCGTCCCGGGTGTTGAATGCCGTCTTCCATTCATCCCCCTGACGGATACGGACCAGTTTATACGCCCCACGGAGATCCAGCTTGGTGAAGATTCTAGCCCCCCTCAGACGGTCAAATAATTCCGGAATGAGCGGAAGGGGGTATTTATTCTTCACCGTGATCTGGTTAAGGCCTCTATAGTCTATACAGGGACGGAGTGAGCCGTCCTTCTTTTTGACGAAGAAGAAGCCTGCTCCCGCCGGGGAAGTAGATTTCCGGATGAACCCCCGGGCCAGATTCTCCTCAATATATTCTGACATGGATCGGGTCTCAGCAGCGGACAAAGGGTAAATGCACCCACGGGGAGGAGTAGCGCCGGGCATCAGGTCGATTGGGCAGTCGTATGGTCTATGAGGGGGTAATGTCTCTGCCTCCTTTTTATTAAAGACGTCCGCATACGACCAATAAGGAGCCGGAAGACCAGGTAGATTGGCTGGAGTAGGAGAAGGACGGACAGGATGGACGGGAACTAAACAAGTCTTATGGCAGTCCTGTCCCCAGCGAAGGACTTCTCCGGTCTGCCAATCAAGCACGGGTGCATGTCTCTGAAGCCAAGGTAGGCCTAGTAAGAGTGCGTGAGAGAGTCCAGGCAGAACATGAAAGAAGATGCTCTCAGAATGCAGCATTCCCACCTGCAGGGTTATGGATTCGGTGATGAGTTGGATGGGATGTGGTAAGAGGCCCCCATCCACGGCAGCGACAGATAAGGGTACAGCTAGAGGTTTGGTGGGAATGCGGTATTTCTCTACCAGAGACTGAGAAATGAGATTTCCGGCAGCTCCAGAGTCAAGTTGGGCTAGTTTGAAATAACGGTTCTCCCCGCAGATGATAGAGACCGACAGCAACAGAGATGGAGAGGGTTTACTCTTGTCTAGGACGACCTCTCTGAGCGATCCTAGACACAGGCGTTTCCCGACCTCTCCAGGCAGGTACGGATCCGGTGCTCCTTACTGCCACAGTAGAAGCAGCTCCCCTCAGCTCGGTGTAACTCTTGACGGGTTTTGACCATCTTGGTCTGGTCGACCTGCATAGGCTCGGGTGAGTGCGCCTGGGGAGTAGCGGGAGAAGTGACAGATTTCTGAAAGGTAGAGGCTAGACGTGGAAACCTCCTCTCACGGGTGACCTCTTTGGCGCGTTCCTGGAACCGGATGTCAATCCGGGTGGCAAGCGTTATTAAGTCGTCGAGTGTGGTAGGTATGTCCCGACCGGCGAGTTCATCTTTAATACGGCCGGACAGACCCTCCCAAAAGACAGACACCAGGGCGTCGTTATCCCAGGCCAGCTCCGAAGCAAGGGTACGGAACCATATGGCATATTGGCCCACGGTGAGATTTCCTTGATGGAGGCGTAGCAGAGATGATGCGGATGAGGTCTTCCGTCCGGGTTCGGCGAAGACTTTCCGGAAAGCCGTGAGAAAGGCTGGCAGGTTGGACACCAGGGGGTCTCCTTTCTCCCATAGAGGATTTAGCCAAGCCAGTGCCTCTCCCGTGAGATGGGACATGATGAAGGCTACTTTGGGCCGGTCGGAGATAAACTGGTGGGACAGGAGATCAAAGTGCAGGGTGCACTGGTTTATGAAGCCCCGAGCTTGAGCGGGGTCGCCTCTGAAGCGAGGAGGTGCAGAAAGCCGGGGTCCGGGGCAGGATGCCATGGTATTGGTGGGCAGCGGCGCTGCCGGGCTGCGAGTCATGACACTAGCGGTGGTTGCTGGTGGAGCAGTCAGAGTGTCCAGGCGAGAGTTGACATTCCGCAGATGACTCAGGATGGACTCCTGTTGGGACCTCTGACGGGACAGTTCATGACATAGGTCCGAGAGCGAGGGAGCTTGGGTGCCACCGGGTTCCATGGCCTGAGCAAACTGTAATGGGTCTGGGAGGGGGAACCTCTGAGGAACTATACAAGGGGGCGGTCCTTGTAAGGAAGCGGGTGGCTCCCAGGGAAGATCGGCAGGTAGTCACGGCAAGTAACAGGGACAGTCTCTGGGTAGAAGGGCAGGTAGTCACGGCAAGTGACAGGGACAGTCTCTGGGTAGAAGGGCAGGTAGTCACGGCAAGTGACAGGGACAGTCTCTGGGTAGAAGGACGGGTACTCACGGCGAGTGACAGGGACAGTCTCTGGGTAGAAGGACAGCAGGCAGGTGGCTGGTGAGCGCTCCCAGGTGAGCGGGCGAGAGTCTTTGGACAGGCAGGTGGTCACGGCAAGTGACGGCGGAGCCTCCAGGTAAGCTAGCAGGCAGGTAGCAGGTAAGCGCTCCCAGGTGAGCAGGCAAGAGTCTCTGGACAGGCAGGTGGTCACGGCAAGTGACGGCGGAGCCTCCAGGTAGGCTAGCAGGCAGGTAGCAGGTGAGCGCTCCCAGGTGAGCAGGCAAGAGTCCCTGGACAGGCAGGTGGTCACGGCAAGTGATGGCGGAGCCTCCAGGTAGGCTAGCAGGCAGGTAGCAGGTGAGCGCTCCCAGGTGAGCAGGCAAGAGTCTCTGGACAGGCAGGTGGTCACGGCAAGTGACGGCGGAGCCTCCAGGTAGGCTAGCAGGCAGGTAGCAGATGAACGCTTCCAGGTGAGCGGGCAGGCTGGTCCATAGACAGACTGACAGGTGTCGGAAGGCAGACCGTCGGACCGCAGGCTTGCAAGCAGGTAAACGGATATCAGGCAGATATCAAGCAGGAATCTGACAGGTGACAGGCAGGTAACTGGTAACGGGACCTGAGGGCTGAAGCAGAGTGAAGGCTTTGCAACAACATTGCTCGGGCACCTCCATTTTGGAGGAGGTGCCTTATATATGGTGAGGTCCTCCGGCCATTGGCCGGGGACTCCTTAGGACGGCGCGCGCGGCCCCTTTAAGAGAGGGGGAGCGCGCGCGCCCTAAGCACAGTGGCCGGGACGCAGCGCGCGCTGCCAGCAGAGCGGGAGGAGGACGCCGGGCACGGAGTGGAGAGGTGAGGGGAACAGCGTCCCTGCCTAGCAGGAGGCAGGGACGCCGACGCTACAGATTATCACAGATATTGTTCTCATCTTCTATGTTACATAAGGAGATTCACCATCTGTCACTTACCCTCCTTGGACTATCACAGATATTGTTCTCTTCTTCAGTGTTACATAAGGAGATTCACCCCCTGTCACTCATCATCCTTGGACTATCACAGATATTGTTCTCTTCTTCAGTGTTACATAAGGAGATTCACCCCCTGTCACTCATCCTCCTTAGATTATCACAGATATTGTTCTCGTCTTCTGTTACATAAGGAGATTCACCCCCTGTCACTCACCCTCCTTGGACTACCACAGATATTGTTCTCTTCTTCAGTGTTACATAAGGAGTTTCACCCCCTGTCACTCATCCTCCTTAGATTATCACAGATATTGTTCTCTTCTTCTTTGTTACATAAGGAGTTTCACCCCCTGTCACTCATCATCCTTGGACTATCACAGATATTGTTCTCTTCTTCAGTGTTACATAAGGAGATTCACCCCCTGTCACTCACCCTCCTTGGACTATCAGAGTTACGGTTCTGTTCTTCTCTATTGCGAAAAGATTCCAAATTTTCATCAGGAGAAGACAAACATGAATCTTCAGTCATAAACCCAGACCCCTTTAGGCTGGACCTGGTGCCCTCCATGTTACGTCTATCGACAAGGTGATGGTGGAGAGAATTCTGTAAGAAAAGTGAAAAGAAAACTGAGGAGGCCGCAATCTGCAATAAAGAAAGAGGCGCAATGGTGGATGATGCAGAGCACAGCAGGAGGGGACGGCGGAGCAGCTGGAAGGCCACAGACACAAAAATATGAAGCAATAACCACAATGGAGCTAAACCTGGAAAAGATCGTCAGCAGCGCAAACCACAAATCTGCAGCCGATCTGCAGTACTTGGATTTCTGTCACAAAAAACACATCTTGCTTTTTTCTGCCGTGTGTAGCCATAGTATGAATGATTGGGCTGATATATTACAATGTCTTCTTTGGGTCGCAGGGTCTATTATATGTAATTTGGGGGCCACAGTGTAGATTAGACTCCAGTTCAGGGGTCTCAGTGTATATCAGAATTAATTTCTGGAGGCAGAGAGTATAATATAATTCATAATACAGGATCCATTATTCACAATAGGTGATATCACAGCTCACCTCCTCCTCCTCCTGTACAATGACTGATAACACATCTATATACAGTAAATAACACAGGATCCACCATTCACAATAGGTGATGTCACAGCTCACCTCCTCCCCCTCCTGTACAATGACTGATAAAACCTCTATATAAAGTAGATAACACAGGATCCACCATTCACAATAGGTGATATCACAGCTCACCTCCTCCTGCACAATGACTGATAACACCTGTATATACAGTAGATAACACAGGATCCACCATTCACAATAGGTGATGTCACAGCTCACCTAACCTCCTGTACAATGACTGATAACACCTCTATATTCAGTAGATAACACAGGATCCACCATTCACAATAGGTGATGTCACAGCTCACCTCCTCCTCCTGTACAATGACTGATAACACCTCTATATTCAGTAGATAACACATGATCCACCATTCACAATAGGTGATGTCACAGCTTACCTCCTCCTGTACAATGAAAGATAACACCTCTATATACAGTAGATAACACAGGATCCACTATTCACAATAGGTGATGTCATAGCTCACCTCCTCCTGTACAATGACAGATAACACCTCTATATACAGTAGATAACACAGGATCCACCATTCACAACAGGTGACGTCACAGCTCACCTCCCCCTCCTCCTGTACAATGACTGATAACACCTCTATATACAGTAGATAGCACAGGATCCACCATTCACAATAGATGATGTCACAGCTCACCTCCTCCTGTACAATGACTGATAGCACCTCTATATACAGTAGATAACACAGGATCCACCATTCACAATAGGTGACGTCACAGCTCACCTCCTCCTCCTGTACAATGACTGATAACATCTCTATATACAGTAGATAACATAGGATCCACCATTCACAATAGGTGATGTCACAGCTCACCTCCTCCCCCTCCTGTACAATGACTGATAACACTTCTATATACAGTAGATAACACAGGATCCACCATTCACAATAGGTGATGTCACAGCTCACCTCCCCCTCCTGTACAATGACTGATAACACCTCTATATACAGTAGATAACACAGGATCCACCTTTTACAATAGGTGATGTCACAGCTCACCTCCTCCCCTTCTGTACAATGACTGATAACATCTCTATATACAGTAGATAACACAGGATCCACCATTCACAATAGGTGATATCACAGCTCACCTCCCCCTCCTCCTGTATAATGACTGATAACATCTCTATATACAGTAGATAACACAGGATCCACCATTCACAATAGGTGATGTCACAGCTCACCTCCTCCTCCTGTATAATGACTGATAACATATCTATATACAGTAGATAACACAGGATCAACCATTCACAATAGGTGATGTCACAGCTCACCACCTCCTCCTGTACAATGACTAATAACACCTCTATATACAGTAGATAACACAGGATCCACCATTCACAATAGGTGACGTCACAGCTCACCTCCCCCTCCTCCTGTACAATGACTGATAACACCTCTATATACAGTAGATAACACAGGATCCACCATTCACAATAGATGATGTCACAGCTCACCTCCTCCTGTACAATGACTGATAACACCTCTATATACAATAGAAAACACAGGATCCACCATTCACAATAGGTGACGTCACAGCTCACCTCCTCCTCCTGTACAATGACTGATAACATCTCTATATACAGTAGATAACATAGGATCCACCATTCACATTAGGTGATGTCACAGCTCACCTCCTCCCCCTCCTGTACAATGACTGATAACACTTCTATATACAGTAGATAACACAGGATCCACCATTCACAATAGGTGATGTCACAGCTCACCTCCCCCTCCTGTACAATGACTGATAACACCTCTATATACAGTAGAAAACACAGGATCCACCATTCACAATAGGTGATGTCACAGCTCACCTCCCCCTCCTGTACAATGACTGATAACACCTCTATATACAGTAGATAACAGAGGATCCACCATTCACAATAAGTGATGTCACAGCTCACCACCCCCTCCTGTACAATGACTGATAACACCTCTATATACAGTAGATAACACAGGATCCACCATTCACAATAGGTGATGTCACAGCTCACCTCCTCCCCTTCTGTACAATGACTGATAACATCTCTATATACAGTAGATAACACAGGATCCACCATTCACAATAGGTGATATCACAGCTCACCTCCCCCTCCTCCTGTATAATGACTGATAACATCTCTATATACAGTAGATAACACAGGATCCACCATTCACAATAGGTGATTTCACATCTCACCTTCTCCTCCTGTACAATGACTGATAACATCTCTATATACAGTAGATAACACAGGATCCACCATTCACAATAGGTGATGTCACAGCTCACCTCCTCCTCCTGTATACTGACTGATAACATATCTATATACAGTAGATAACACAGGATCCACCATTCACAATAGGTGATGTCACATCTCACCTCCTCCTCCTGTACAATGACTGATAACACCTCTATATACAGTAGATAACACAGGATCCACCATTCAGAATAGGTGATGTCACAGCTCACCTCCTCCTCCTGTACAATGACTGATAAAAACTCTATATACAGTAGATAACAGGATCCACCATTCACAATAGGTGAAGTCACAGCTCACCTCCTCCTCCTGTACGATGTCTGATAACACCTCTATATTCAGTAGATAACACAGGATCCACCATTCACAATAGGTGATGTCACAGCTCACCTCCTCCTCCTCCTGTACAATGACTGATAACACCTCTATATTCAGTAGATAACCCAGGATCCACCATTCACAATAGGTGACGTCACAGCTCACCTCCTCCTCCTACTGTACAATGACTGGTAACACCTCTATATACAGTAGATAACAGAGGATCCACCATTCACAAGAGGTGATGTCACAGCTCACCTCCCCCTCCTGTACAATGACTGATAACACCTCTATATACAGTAGATAACACAGGATCCACCATTCACAATAGGTGATGTCACAGCTCACCTCCCACTCCTGTACAATGACTGATAACACCTCTATATTCAGTAGATAACACATGATCCACCATTCACAATAGGTGATGTCATAGCTCACCTCCTCCTGTACAATGAAAGATAACACCTCTATATACAGTAGATAACACAGGATACACTATTCACAATAGGTGATGTCATAGCTCACCTCCTCCTGTACAATGACTAATAACACCTCTATATACAGTACATAACACAGGATTCACCATTCACAATAGGTGATGTCACAGCTCACCTCCTCCTCCTCCTGTACAATGACTGATAACACCTCTATATACAGTAGATAACACAGGATCCACCATTCACAATAGGTGACGTCACAGCTCACCTCCACCTCCTCCTGTACAATGACTGATAACACCTCTATATACAGTAGATAACACAGGATCCACCATTCAAAATAGATTATGTCACAGCTCACCTCCTCCTGTAAAATGACTGATAACACCTCTATATACAGTAGATAACACAGGATCCACCATTCACAATAGGTGACGTCACAGCTCACCTCCTCCTCCTGTACAATGACTGATAACATCTCTATATACAGTAGATAACATAGGATCCACCATTCACAATAGGTGATGTTACAGCTCACCTCCTCCCCCTCCTGTACAATGACTGATAACACTTCTATATACAGTAGATAACAGAGGATCCACCATTCACAATAGGTGATGTCACAGCTCACCTCCCCCTCCTGTACAATGACTGATAACACCTCTATATACAGTAGATAACACAGGATCCACCATTCACAATAGGTGATGTCACAGCTCACTTCCTCCTACTCCTGTACAATGACTAATAACACCTCTATATACAGTAGATAACAGAGGATTCACCACTCACAATAGGTGATGTCACAGCTCACCTCCTCCTACTCCTGTACAATGACTGATAACACTTCTATATACAGTAGATAACACAGGATCCACTATTCACAATAGGTGATGTCATAGCTCACCTCCTCCTGTACAATGACAGATAACACCTCTATATACAATAGATAACACAGGATCCACCATTCACAATAGGTGACGTCACAGCTCACCTCCCCCTCCTCCTGTACAATGACTGATAACACCTCTATATACAGTAGATAACACAGGATCCACCATTCACAATAGATGATGTCACAGCTCACCTCCTCCTGTACAATGACTGATAACACCTCTATATACAGTAGATAACACAGGATCCACCATTCACAATAGGTGACGTCACAGCTCACCTCCTCCTCCTGTACAATGACTGATAACATCTCTATATACAGTAGATAACATAGGATTCACCATTCACAATAGGTGATGTCACAGCTCACCTCCTCCTCCTCCTGTACAATGACTGATAACACTTCTATATACAGTAGATAACACAGGATCCACCACTCACAATAGGTGATGTCACAGCTCACCTCCCCCTCCTGTACAATGACTGATAACACCTCTATATACAGTAGATAACACAGGATCCACCATTCACAATAGGTGATGTCACAGCTCACCTCCTCCCCTTCTGTACAATGACTGATAACATCTCTATATACATTAGATAACATAGGATCCACCATTCACAATAGATGATGTCACAGCTCACCTCCTCCTGTACAATGACTGATAACACCTCTATATACAGTAGATAACAGGATCCACCATTCACAATAGGTGATGTCACAGCTCACCTCCTCCTCCTGTACAATGTCTGATAACACCTCTATATTCAGTAGATAACACAGGATCCACCATTCACAATAGGTGACGTCACAGCTCACCTCCTCCTCCTACTGTACAATGACTGGTAACACCTCTATATACAGTAGATAACACAGGATCCACCATTCACAATAGGTGATGTCACAGCTCACTTCCTCCTCCTCCTCCTGTACAATGACTAATAACACCTCTATATACAGTAGATAACAGAGGATCCACCACTCACAATAGGTGATGTCACAGCTCACCTCCTCCTACTCCTGTACAATGACTGATAACACCTCTATATACAGTAGATAACACAGGATCCACCATTCACAATAGGTGATGTCACAGCTCACCTCCCACTCCTGTACAATGACTGATAACACCTCTATATTCAGTAGATAACACATGATACACCATTCACAATAGGTGATGTCACAGCTCACCTCCTCCTGTACAATGAAAGATAACACCTCTATATACAGTAGATAACACAGGATGCACCATTCACAATAGGTGACGCCACAGCGCACCTCCCCCTCCTCCTGTACAATGACTGATAACACCTCTGTATACAGTAGATAACACAGGATCCACCATTCACAATAGATGATGTCACAGCTCACCTCCTCCTGTACAATGAATGATAACACCTCTATGTACAGTAGATAACACAGGATCCACCATTCACAATAGGTGACGTCACAGCTCACCTCCTCCTCCTGTACAATGACTGATAACATCTCTATATACAGTAGATAACAGGATCCACCATTCACAATAGGTGATGTCACAGCTCACCTCCTCCTCCTGTACAGTGACTGATAACACCTCTATATACAGTAGATAACAAAGGATCCACCATTCACAATAGATGATGTCACAGCTCACCTCCTCCTCCTCCTGTACAATGACTGATAACGCCTCTATATACAGTAGATAACACAGGATCCACCATACACAATAGCTGATATCACAGCTCATCTCCTTCTCCTCCTGTACAATGACTGATAACACCTCTATATACAGTAGATAACACAGGATCCACCATTCACAATAGCTGATGTCACAGCTCACCTCCTCCTCCTGTACAATGACTGATAACACCTCTATATACAGTAGATAACCCAGGAGCCACCATTCACAATAGGTGATGTCACAGCTCACCTCCTCCTCCTGTACAATGACTGATAACACCTCTATATACAGTAGTTAACACAGGATCCACCATTCACAATAGGCGATGTCACAGCTCACCTCCCCCTCCTGTACAATGACTGATAAAAACTCCATATACAGTAGATAACAGGATCCACCATTCACAATAGGTGCTGTCACGGCTCACCTCTTCCTACTCCTGTACAATGACTGATAACACCTCTATATACAGTAGATAACACAGGATCCATCATTCACAATAGGTGATCTCACAGCTCACCTCCTCCTCCTCCTGTACAATGACAGATAACACCTCTATATACAGTAGATAACACAGGATCCACCTTTCACAATAGGTGATGTCACAGCTCACCTCCTCCTCCTGTACAATGACTGATAACACCTCTATATACAGTAGATAACACAGGATCCACCATTCACAATAGGTGACGTCACAGCTCACCTCCTCCTACTACTGTACAATGACTGGTAACACCTCTATATACAGTAGATAACACAGGATCCACCATTCACAATAGGCGATGTCACAGCTCACCTCCCCCTCCTGTACTATGACTGATAAAAACTCTATATACAGTAGATAACAGGATCCACCATTCACAATAGGTGCTGTCATGGATCACCTCCTCCTACTCCTGTACAATGACTGATAACACGTCTATATACAGTAGATAACACAGGATCCATCATTTACAATAGGTGATCTCACAGCTCACCTCCTCCTCCTCCTGTACAATGACAGATAACACCTCTATATACAGTAGATAACACAGGATCCACCATACACAATAGCTGATATCACAGCTCACCTCCTTCTCCTTCTGTACAATGACTGATAACACCTCTATATACAGTAGATAACACAGGATCCACCATTCACAATAGCTGATGTCACAGCTCACCTTCTCCTCCTGTACAATGACTGATAACACCTCTATATACAGTAGATAACACAGGATCCACCATTCACAATAGGCGATGTCACAGCTCACCTCCCCCTCCTGTACAATGACTGATAAAAACTCTATATACAGTAGATAACAGGATCCACCATTCACAATAGGTGATGTCACAGCTCACCTCCTCCTCCTGTACAATGTCTGATAACACCTCTATATTCAGTAGATAACACAGGATCCACCATTCACAATAGGTGACGTCACAGCTCACCTCCTCCTCCTACTGTACAATGACTGGTAACACCTCTATATACAGTAGATAACACAGGATCCACCATTCACAATAGGTGATGTCACAGCTCACTTCCTCCTCCTCCTCCTGTACAATGACTAATAACACCTCTATATACAGTAGATAACAGAGGATCCACCACTCACAATAGGTGATGTCACAGCTCACCTCCTCCTCCTACTGTACAATGACTGGTAACACCTCTATATACAGTAGATAACACAGGATCCACCATTCACAATAGGTGATGTCACAGCTCACTTCCTCCTCCTCCTGTACAATGACTAATAACACGTCTATATACAGTAGAGAACAGAGGATCCACCACTCACAATAGGTGATGTCACAGCTCACCTCCTCCTACTCCTGTACAATGACTAATAACACCTCTATATACAGTATATAGATAACACAGGATCCACCATTCACAATAGGTGATGTCACAGTTCACCTCCCCCTCCAGTACAATGACTGATAACACCTCTATATTCAGTAGATAACACATGATACACCATTCACAATAGGCGATGTCACAGCTAACCTCCTCCTGTACAATGAAAGATAACACCTCTATATACAGTAGATAACACAGGATCCACCATTCACAATAGGTGATATCACAGCTCACCTCCTCCTCCTGTACAATGACTAATAACACCTCTATATACAGTAGATAACACAGGATCCACCATTCACAATAGGTGACGTCACAGCTCACCTCCTCCTCCTGTACAATGACTGATAACATCTCTATATACAGTAGATAACAGGATCCACCATTCACAATAGGTGATGTCACAGCTTACCTCCTCCTCCTGTACACTGACTGATAACACCTCTATAAACAGTAGATAACACAGGATCCACCATTCACAAAAGATGATGTCTCAGCTCACCTCCTCCTCCTCCTGTACAATGACTGATAACACCTCTATATACAGTAGATAACACAGGATCCACCATACACAATAGCTGATATCACAGCTCACCTCCTTCTCCTCCTGTACAATGACTGATAACACCTCTATATACAGTAGATAACACAGGATCCACCATTCACAATAGGTGATGTCACAGCTCACCTCCCACTCCTGTACAATGACTGATAGCACCTCTATATTCAGTAGATAACACATCATCCACCATTCACAATAGGTGATGTCACAGCTCACCTCCTCCTGTACAATGACAGATAACACCTCTATATACAGTAGATAACACAGGATCCATCATTCACAATAGGTGACGTCACAGCTCACCTCCCCCTCCTCCTGTACAATGACAGATAACACCTATGTATACAGTAGATAACACAGGATCCACCAATCACAATAGATGATGTCACAGCTCACCTCCTCCTGTACAATGACTGATAACACCTCTATATACAGTAGATAACACAGGATCCACCATTCACAATAGGTGACGTCACAGCTCACCTCCTCCTCCTGTACAATGACTGATAACATCTCTATATACAGTAGATAACATAGGATCCACCATTCACAATAGGTGATGTCACAGCTCACCTCCTCCCCGTCCTGTACAATGACTGATAACACTTCTATATACAGTAGATAACACAGGATCCACCATTCACAATAGGCGATGTCACAGTAAACTCCCGTTCCTGTACAATGACTGATACAAACTCTATATACAGTAGATAACAGGATCCACCATTCACAATAGGTGATGTCACAGCTAACCTCCTCCACCTGTACAATGTCTGATAACACCTCTATATTCAGTAGATAACACAGGATCCACCATTCACAATAGGTGATGTCACAGCTCACCTCCTCCTCCTACTGCACAATGACTGGTAACACGTCTATATACAGTAGATAACACAGGATCCACCATTCACAATAGGTGATGTCACAGCTCACCTCCCCCTCCTGTACTATGACTAATAACACCTCTATATACAGTAGATAACAGGGGATCCACCACTCACAATAGGTGATGTCACAGCTCATCTCCTCCTCCTCCTGTAAAATGACTGATATCTACTGTATATAGAAGTGTTATCAGTCATTGTACAGGAGGAGGTGAGCTGTGACATCACCTATTGTGAATGGTGCATCCTGTGTTATCTACTGTATACAGAGGTGTTATCAGTCATTGTACAGGAGGAGGGGGAGGTGAGCTGTGACTTCACCTATTGTGAATGGTGGATCCTGTGTTATCTACTGTATATAGAGGTGTTATCAGTCATTGTACAGAAGGAGGAGGTGAGGTGTGACATCACCTATTGTGAATGGTGGATCATGTGTTATCTACTGAATATAGAGGTGTTATCTTTCATTGTACAGGAGGAGGTGAGGTGTGACATCACCTATTGTGAAAGGTGGATCCTGTGTTATCTACTGTATATAGAGGTGTTACCAGTCATTGTACAGTAGGAGGAGGAGGTGAGCTGTGACATCACCCATTGTGAATGGTGGATCCTGTGTTATCTACTGTATATAGAAGTGTTAACACAGGATCCACCATTCACAATAGGTGATGTCACAGCTCACGTCCTCCTCCTCCTGTACGATGACTGATAACACCTCTATATACAGTAGATAACACAGGATCCACCATTCACAATAGGTGATGTCACAGCTCACCTCCTCCTCCTACTGTACAATGACTGGTAACACCTCTATATACAGTAGATAACACAGGATCCACCTTTCACAATAGGTGATGTCACACCTCACCTCCTCCTGTACAATGAAAGATAACACCTCTATATTCAGTAGATACCACATGATCCACCATTCACAATAGGTGATGTCACACCTCACCTCCTCCTTCTGTACAATGACTGATAACACCTCTATATACAGTAGATAACACAGGATCCACCATTCACAATAGGTGAAGTCACAGCTCACCTCCCCCTCCTCCTGTACAATGACTGATAACACCTCTGTATACAGTAGATAACACAGGATCCACCATTCACAATAGGTGATGTCACAGCTCACCTCCTCCTGTACAATGACTGATAACACCTCTTTATACAGTAGATAACACAGGATCCACCATTCACAATAGGTGATGTCACAGCTCACCTCCTCCTCCTCCTGTACAATGACTGATAACACCTCTATATACAGTAGATAACACAGGATCCACCATTTACAATAGGTGACGTCACAGCTCACCTCCCCCTCCTCCTGTACAATGACTGATAACACCTCTGTATACAGTAGATAACACAGGATCCACCATTCACAATAGGTGATGTCACAGCTCACCTCCTCCTGTACAATGACTGATAACACCTCTATATACAGTAGATAACACAGGATCCACCATTCACAATAGGTGACGTCACAGCTCACCTCCCCCTCCTCCTGTACAATGACTGATAACACCTCTATATACAGTAGATAACACAGGATCCACCATTCACAATAGATGATGTCACAGCTCACCTCCTCCTGTACAATGACTGATAACACCTCTATATACAGTAGATAACACAGTATCCAGCATTCACAATAGGTGACGTCACAGCTCACCTCCTCCTCCTGTTCAGTGACTGATAACATCTCTATATACAGTAGATAACAGGATCCACCATTCACAATAGGTGATGTCACAGCTCAACTCCTCCTCCTGTACAGTGACTGAAAACACCTCTATATACAGTAGATAACACAGGATCCACCATTTACAATAGGTGACATCACAGCTCACCTCCCCCTCCTCCTGTACAATGACTGATAACACCTCTGTATACAGTAGATAACACAGGATCCACCATTCACAATAGGTGATGTCACAGCTCACCTCCTCCTGTACAATGACTGATAACACCTCTATATACAGTAGATAACACAGGATCCACCATTCACAATAGGTGACGTCACAGCTCACCTCCCCCTCCTCCTGTACAATGACTGATAACACCTCTATATACAGTAGATAACACAGGATCCACCATTCACAATAGATGATGTCACAGCTCACCTCCTCCTGTACAATGACTGATAACACCTCTATATACAGTAGATAACACAGTATCCAGCATTCACAATAGGTGACGTCACAGCTCACCTCCTCCTCCTGTTCAGTGACTGATAACATCTCTATATACAGTAGATAACAGGATCCACCATTCACAATAGGTGATGTCACAGCTCAACTCCTCCTCCTGTACAGTGACTGAAAACACCTCTATATACAGTAGATAACACAGGATCCACCATTCACAATAGATGATGTCACAGCTCACCTCCTCCTCCTCCTGTACAATGACTGATAACACCTCTATATACAGTAGATAACACAGGATCCACCATACACAATAGCTGATATCACAGCTCACCTCCTTCACCTCCTGTACAATGACTGATAACACCTCTATATACAGTAGATAACACAGTATCCAGCATTCACAATAGCTGATGTCACAGCTCACCTCCTCCTCCTGTACAATGACTGATAACACCTCTATATACAGTAGATAACCCAGGATCCACCATTCACAATAGGTGATGTCACAGCTCACCTCCTCCTCCTGTACAATGACTGATAACACCTCTATATACAGTAGATAACACAGGATCCAACATTCACAATAGGCGATGTCACAGCTCACATCCCCCTCCTGTACAATAACTGATAAAAACTCTATATACAGTAGATAACAGGATACACCATTCACAATAGGTTCTGTGACAGCTCACCTCTTCCTACTCCTGTACAATGACTGATAACACCTCTATATACAGTAGATAACACAGGATCCATCATTCACAATAGGTGATCTCACAGCTCACCTCCTCCTCCTCCTGTACAATGACAGATAACACCTCTATATACAGTAGATAACACAGGATCCACCTTTCACAATAGGTGATGTCACAGCTCACCTCCTCCTCCTGTACAATGACTGATAACACCTCTATATACAGTAGATAACACAGAATCCACCATTCACAATAGGTGATGTCACAGCTCACCTCCTCCTCCTGTACAATGACAGATAACACCTCTATATACAGTAGATAACACAGGATCCACTATTCACAATAGGTTATGTCACAGCTCACCTCCCCCTCCTGTACAATGACGGATAAAAACTCTATATACAGTAGATAACACAGGATCCACTATTCACAATAGGTGATGTCACAGCTCACCTCCCCCTCCTGTACAATAACTGATAAAAACTCTATATACAGTAGATAACACAGGATCCACCATTCACAATAGCTGAGGTCACAGCTCACCTCCTCCTCCTCCTGTACAATGACAAATAACACCTCTATATACAGTAGATAACACAGGATCCACTATTCACAATAAGTGATGTCACAGTTCACTTCCCCCTCCTGTACAATGACTGATAAAAACTCTATATACAGTAGATAACAGGATCCACCATTCACAATAGGTGATGTCACAGCTCACCTCCTCCTCCTTTACAATGTCTGATAACACCTCTTTATTCAGTAGATAACACAGGATCCACCATTCACAATAGGTGATGTCACAGCTCACCTCCCACTCCTGTACAATGACTGATGATAACACCTCTATATACAGTAGATAACACCGGATCCACCATTCACAATAGCTGATGTGACAGCTGACCTCTTCCTCCTGTATAATGACTGATAACACCTCTATATACAGTAGATACCCCAGGATCCACCATTCACAATAGGTGATGTCACAGCTCACCTCCTCCTCCTCCTGTACAATGACAGATAACACCTCTATATACAGTAGATAACACAGGATCCACCATTCACAATAGGTGATGTCACAGCTCACCTCCTCCTCCTCCTGTACAATGACAGATAACACCTCTATATACAGTAGATAACACAGGATCCATTATTCACAATAGGTGATGTCACAGCTCACCTCCTCCTCCTGTACAATGACAGATAACACCTCTATATACAGTAGATAACACAGGATCCACTATTCACAATGGGTGACGTCACAGCTCACCTCCCCCTCCTCCTGTACAATGACTGATAACACCTCTGTATACAGTAGATACCAGGATCCACTATTCACAATAGGTGATGTCACAGCTCACCTCCTCCTCCTCCTGTACAATGACTGATAACACCTCTATGTACAGTAGATAACACAGGATCCACCATTCACAATAGCTGATATCACAGCTCACCTCCTCCTCCTCCTGTACAATGACTGATAACACTTCTATATATAGTAGATAACACAGGATCCACCATTCACAATAGCTGTTATCACAGCTCACCTCCTCCTCCTCCTGTATAATGACTGATAACACCTCTATATACAGTAGATTACCCAGGATCCACCATTCACAATAGGTGATGTCACAGCTCACCTCCTCCTCCTGTACAATGACTGATAACATCTCTATATACAGTAGATAACACAGGATCCACCATTCACAATAGGTGATGTCACAGCTCACCTCCTCCTACTCCTGTACAATGAGTGATAACACTTCTATATACAGTAGATAACACAGAATCCACCATTCACAATAGGTGATGTCACATCTCACCTCCTCCTCCTCCAGTACAATGACAGATAACACCTCTATATACAGTAGATAACACAGGATCCACTATTCACAATAGGTGATGTCACAGCTCACCTCCTCCTCCTGTACAATGACAGATAACACCTCTATATACAGTAGATAACACAGGATCCACTATTCACAATAGGGGACGTCACAGCTCACCTCCCCCTCCTCATGTACAATGACTGATAACACCTCTATATACAGTAGATAACAGGATCCACCATTCACAATAGATGATGTCACAGCTCACCTCCTCCTCCTCCAGTACAATGACTGATAACACCTCTATATACAGTAGATAACACAGGATCCACCATTCACAATAGCTGATATCACAGCTCACCTCTTCCTCCTCCTGTATAATGACTGATAACACCTCTATATACAGTACATAACACAGGATCCACCATTCACAATAGCTGATATCACAGCTCACCTCCTCCTCCTCCTGTACAATGACTGAAAACACCTCTATATACAGTACATAACACAGGATCCACCATTCACAATAGGTGATATCACAGCTCACCTCCTCCTCCTCCTGTACAATGACTGATAACACCTCTATATACAGTAGATTACCCAGGATCCACCATTCACAATAGGTCAAGTCACAGCTCACCTCCTCCTCCTGTACAATGACTGATAACATCTCTATGTACAGTACATAACACAGGATCCACCATTCACAATAGGTGATGTCACAGCTCACCTCCTCCTACTCCTGTACAATGACTGATAACACCTCTATATACAGTAGATAACACAGAATCTTCCATTCACAATAGGTGATGTCACATCTCACCTCCTCCTCCTCCTGTACAATGACAGATAACACCTCTATATACAGTAGATAACACAGGATCCACTATTCACAATAAGTGATGTCACAGCTCACCTCCCCCTCCTGTACAATGACAGATAACACCTCTATATTCAGCAGATAACACAGGATCCACTATTCATAATAGGTGATATCACAGCTCACTTGCTCCCCCTCCTGTACAATGACTGATAACACCTCTATATACAGTAGATAACACAGGATCCACCATTCACAATAGGTGATATCACAGCTCACTTGCTCCCCCTCCTGTACAATGACTGATAAAAACTCTATATACAGTAGATAACAGGATCCACCATTCACAATAGGTGATGTCACAGCTCACCTCCTCCTCCTGTACAATGTCTGATAACACCTCTATATTCAGTAGATAACACAGGATCCACCATTCATAATAGGTGATATCACAGGTCACTTGCTCCCCCTCCTATACAATGACTGATAACACCTCTATATACAGTAGATAACACAGGTTCCACCACTCACAATAGGTGATGTCACAGCTCACCTCCTCCTCCTGTACAATCACTAATAACACCTCTATATACAGTAGATAACACAGGATCCACCATTCACAATAGGTGATATCACAGCTCACCTCCTCTTCCTGTACAATGACTGATAACACCTCTATATACAGTAGATAACACAGGATCCACTGCTCACAATAGGTGATGTCACAGCTCACCTCCTCCCCCTCCTGTACAATGACTGATAAAAACTCTATATACAGTAGATAACACAGGATCCACTATTCACAATAGGTGATGTCACAGCTCACC
This sequence comes from Phyllobates terribilis, assembly GCF_046119375.1. NCBI lineage: Eukaryota > Metazoa > Chordata > Amphibia > Anura > Dendrobatidae > Phyllobates > Phyllobates terribilis. The sequence goes on along the minus strand of NW_027362763.1, from coordinate 13,067,720 downwards.
TCCTCCTGGACAATGACAGATAACACCTCTATATACAGTAGATAACACAGGATCCACTATTTACAATAGGTGACGTCACAGCTCACCTCCCCCTCCTACTGTACAATGACTGATAACACCTCTATATACAGTAGATAACAGAGGATCCACCATTCACAAGAGCTGATGTCACAGCTCACCTCCTCCTCCTGTATAATGACTGTTAACACCTCTATATACAGTAGATAACCTAGGATCCACCATTCACAATAGGTGATGTCACAGCTCACCTCCTTCTCCTGTACAATGACTGATAACACCTCTATATACAGTAGATAACACAGGATCCACCATTCACAATAGGTGATGTCACAGCTCACCTCCTCCTCCTGTACAATGACAGATAACACCTCTATATACAGTAGATAACACAGGATCCACTATTCACAATAGGTGATGTCACAGCTCACCTCCCCCTCCTGTACAATGACGGATAAAAACTCTATATACAGTAGATAACACAGGATCCACTATTCACAATAGGTGGTGTCACAGCTCACCTCCCCCTCCTGTACAATAACTGATAAAAACTCTATATACAGTAGATAACACAGGATCCACCATTCACAATAGCTGAGGTCACAGCTCACCTCCTCCTCCTCCTGTACAATGACAAATAACACCTCTATATACAGTAGATAACACAGGATCCACTATTCACAATAAGTGATGTCACAGTTCACTTCCCCCTCCTGTACAATGACTGATAAAAACTCTATATACAGTAGATAACAGGATCCACCATTCACAATAGGTGATGTCACAGCTCACCTCCTCCTCCTGTACAATGTCTGATAACACCTCTTTATTCAGTAGATAACACAGGATCCACCATTCACAATAGGTGATGTCACAGCTCACCTCCTACTCCTGTACAATGACTGATGATAACACCTCTATATACAGTAGATAACACTGGATCCACCATTCACAATAGCTGATGTCACAGCTCACCTCCTCCTCCTGTATAATGACTGATAACACCTCTATATACAGTAGATACCCCAGGATCCACCATTCACAATAGGTGATGCCACACCTCACCTCCTCCTCCTGTACAATGACAGATAACACCTCTATATACAGTAGATAACACAGGATCCACCATTCACAATAGGTGATGTCACTGCTCACCTCCTCCTCCTCCTGTACAATGACAGATACCACCTCTATATACAGTAGATAACACAGGATCCATTATTCACAATAGGTGATGTCACAGCTCACCTCCTCCTCCTGTACAATGACAGATAACACCTCTATATACAGTAGATAACACAGGATCCACTATTCACAATGGGTGACGTCACAGCTCACCTCCCCCTCCTACTGTACAATGACTGATAACACCTCTGTATACAGTAGATACCAGGATCCACTATTCACAATAGGTGATGTCACAGCTCACCTCCTCCTCCTCCTGTACAATGACTGATAACACCTCTATATACAGTAGATAACACAGGATCCACCATTCACAATAGCTGATATCACAGCTCACCTCCTCCTCCTCCTGTACAATGACTGATAACACTTCTATATATAGTAGATAACACAGGATCCACCATTCACAATAGCTGATATCACAGCTCACCTCCTCCTCCTCCTGTACAATGAGTGATAACACCTCTATATACAGTAGATTACCAAGGATCCACCATTCACAATGGGTGATGTCACAGCTCACCTCCTCCTCCTGTACAATGACTGGTAACATCTCTATATACAGAAGATAACACAGGATCCACCATTCACAATAGGTGATGTCACAGCTCACCTCCTCCTACTCCTGTACAATGACTGATAACACTTCTATACACACTAGATAACACAGAATCCACCATTCACAATAGGTGATGTCACATCTCACCTCATCCTCCTGTACAATGACAGATAACACCTCTATATACAGGAGATAACACAGGATCCACTATTCACAATAGGTGATGTCACAGCTCACCTCCTCCTCCTGTACAATGACAGATAATACCTCTATATACAGTAGATAACACAGGATCCACTATTCACAATAGGTGACGTCACAGCTCACCTCCCCCTCCTCCTGTACAATGACTGATAACACCTCTATATACAGTAGATAACAGGATCCACCATTCACAATAGATGATGTCACAGCTCACCTCCTCCTCCTCCAGTACAATGACTGATAACACCTCTATATACAGTAGATAACACAGGATCCACCATTCACAATAGCTGAAATCACAGCTCACCTCTTCCTCCTCCTGTATAATGACTGATAACACCTCTATATACAGTACATAACACAGGATCCACCATTCACAATAGCTGATATCACAGCTCACCTCCTCCTCCTCCAGTACAATGACTGATAACACCTCTATATACAGTACATAACACAGGATCCACCATTCACAATAGGTGATATCACAGCTCACCTCCTCCTCCTCCTGTACAATGACTGATAACACCTCTATATACAGTAGATTACCCAGGATACACCATTCACAGTAGGTGAAGTCACAGCTCACCTCCTCCTCCTGTACAATGACTGATAACATCTCTATGTACAGTACATAACACAGGAACCACCATTCACAATAGGTGATGTCACAGCTCACCTCCTCCTACTCCTGTACAATGACTGATAACACCTCTATATACAGTAGATAACACAGAATCTTCCATTCACAATAGGTGATGTCACATCTCACCTCCTCCTCCTCCTGTACAATGACAGATAACACCTCTATATACAGTACATAACACAGGATCCACTATTCACAATAGGTGATGTCACAGCTCACCTCCCCTCCTGTACAATGACAGATAACACCTCTATATTAAGTAGATAACACAGGATCCACCATTCATAATAGGTGATATCACAGCTCACTTGCTCCCCCTCCTGTACAATGACTGATAACACCTCTATATACAGTAGATAACACAGGATCCACCATTCACAATAGCTGATATCACAGCTCACCTCTTCCTTCTCCTGTATAATGACTGATAACACCTCTATATACAGTACATAACACAGGATCCACGATTCACAATAGCTGATATCACAGCTCACCTCCTCCTCCTCCTGTACAATGACTGATAACACCTCTATATACAGTACATAACACAGGATTCACCATTCACAATAGGTGATATCACAGCTCACCTCCTCCTCCTCCTGTACAATGACTGATAACACCTCTATATACAGTAGATTACCAGGATCCACCATTCACAATAGGTGAAGTCACAGCTCACCTCCTCCTCCTGTACAATGACTGATAACATCTCTATGTACAGTACATAACACAGGATCCACCATTCACAATAGGTGATGTCACAGCTCACCTCCTTCTACTCCTGTACAATGACTGATAACACCTCTATATACAGTAGATAACACAGAATCTTCCATTCACAATAGGTGATGTCACATCTCACCTCCTCCTCCTCCTGTACAATGACAGATAACACCTCTATATACAGTAGATAACACAGGATCCACTATTCACAATAGGTGATGTCACAGCTCACCTCCCCCTCCTGTACAATGACTGATAAAAACTCTATATACAGTAGATAACAGGATCCACCATTCACAATAGGTGATGTCACAGCTCACCTCCTCCTCCTGTACAATGTCTGATAACACCTCTATATTCAGTAGATAACACAGGATCCACCATTCATAATAGGTGATATCACAGCTCACTTGCTCCCCCTCCTGTACAATGACTGATAACACCTCTATATACAGTAGATCAGGGTTCCCCAACTCCAGTCCTCAAGGCCCACCAACAGGTCATGTTTTCAGGATTTCCTTAGTATTGCACAGGTGATAATTACATCACCTGTGCAATACTAAGGAAATCCTGAAAACATGACCTGTTGGTGGGCCTTGAGGACTGGAGTTGGGGAACCCTGCAGTAGATAACACAGGTTCCACCACTCACAATAGGTGATGTCACAGCTCACCTCCTCCTCCTGTACAATCACTAATAACACCTCTATATACAGTAGATAACACAGGATCCACCATTCACAATAGGTGATATCACAGCTCACCTCCTCTTCCTGTACAATGACTGATAACACCTCTATATACAGTAGATAACACAGGATCCACTGATCACAATAGGTGATGTCACAGCTCACCTCCTCCCCCTCCTGTACAATGACTGAAAAAAACTCTATATACAGTAGATAACACAGGATCCACTATTCACAATAGGTGATGTCACAGCTCACCTCCTCCTGGACAATGACAGATAACACCTCTATATACAGTAGATAACACAGGATACACTATTCACAATAGGTGACGTCACAGCTCACCTCCCCCTCCTACTGTACAATGACTGATAACACCTCTATATACAGTAGATAACAGAGGATCCACCATTCACAAGAGCTGATGTCACAGCTCACCTCCTCCTCCTGTATAATGACTGCTAACACCTCTATATACAGTAGATAACCTAGGATCCACCATTCTCAATAGGTGATGTCACAGCTCACCTCCTCCTGTACAATGACTGATAGCACCTCTATATAGAGTAGATAACACAGGATCCACCATTCACAATAGGTGATGTCACAGCTCACCTCCTGTACAATGACTGATAACACCTCTATATACAGTAGATAACACAGAATCCACTATTCACAATAGGTGATGTCACAGCTCACCTCCTCTTCCTGTACAATGACAGATAACACCTCTATATACAGTAGAAAACACAGGATCCACTATTCACAATAGGTGATGTCACAGCTCACCTCCTCCTCCTGTACAATGACAGATAATACCTCTATATACAGTAGGTAACACAGGATCCACTATTCACAATAGGTGACGTCACAGCTCAACTCCCCCTCCTCCTGTACAATGACTGATAACACCTCTATATACAGTAGATAACAGGATCCACCATTCACAATAGATGATGTCACCGCTCACCTCCTCCTCCTCCTGTACAATGACTGATAACACCTCTATATACAGTAGATAACACAGGATCCACCATTCACAATAGCTGATATCACAGCTCACCTCTTCCTCCTCCTGTATAATGACTGATAACACCTCTATATACAGTACATAACACAGGATCCACCATTCACAATAGCTGATATCACAGCTCACCTCCTCCTCCTCCTGTACAATGACTGATAACACCTCTATATACAGTACATAACACAGAATCTTCCATTCACAATAGGTGATGTCACATCTCACCTCCTCCTCCTCCTGTACAATGACAGATAACACCTCTATATACAGGAGATAACACAGGATCCACTATTCACAATAGGTGATGTCACAGCTCACCTCCTCCTCCTGTACAATGACAGATAATACCTCTATATACAGTAGATAACACAGGATCCACTATTCACAATAGGTGACGTCACAGCTCACCTCCTCCTCCTCCTGTACAATGACTGATAACACCTCTATATACAGTAGATAACAGGATCCACCATTCACAATAGATGATGTCACAGCTCACCTCCTCCTCCTCCAGTACAATGACTGATAACACCTCTATATACAGTAGATAACACAGGATCCACCATTCACAATAGCTGAAATCACAGCTCACCTCTTCCTCCTCCTGTATAATGACTGATAACACCTCTATATACAGTACATAACACAGGATCCACCATTCACAATAGCTGATATCACAGCTCACCTCCTCCTCCTCCAGTACAATGACTGACAACACCTCTATATACAGTACATAACACAGGATCCACCATTCACAATAGGTGATATCACAGCTCACCTCCTCCTCCTCCTGTACAATGACTGATAACACCTCTATATACAGTAGATTACCCAGGATCCACCATTCACAATAGGTGAAGTCACAGCTCACCTCCTCCTCCTGTACAATGACTGATAACATCTCTATGTACAGTACATAACACAGGAACCACCATTCACAATAGGTGATGTCACAGCTCACCTCCTCCTACTCCTGTACAATGACTGATAACACCTCTATATACAGTAGATAACACAGAATCTTCCATTCACAATAGGTGATGTCACATCTCACCTCCTCCTCCTCCTGTACAATGACAGATAACACCTCTATATACAGTAGATAACACAGGATCCACTATTCACAATAGGTGATGTCACAGCTCACCTCCCCTCCTGTACAATGACAGATAACACCTCTATATTAAGTAGATAACACAGGATCCACCATTCATAATAGGTGATATCACAGCTCACTTGCTCCCCCTCCTGTACAATGACTGATAACACCTCTATATACAGTAGATAACACAGGATCCACCATTCACAATAGCTGATATCACAGCTCACCTCTTCCTTCTCCTGTATAATGACTGATAACACCTCTATATACAGTACATAACACAGGATCCACGATTCACAATAGCTGATATCACAGCTCACCTCCTCCTCCTCCTGTACAATGACTGATAACACCTCTATATACAGTACATAACACAGGATTCACCATTCACAATAGGTGATATCACAGCTCACCTCCTCCTCCTCCTGTACAATGACTGATAACACCTCTATATACAGTAGATTACCAGGATCCACCATTCACAATAGGTGAAGTCACAGCTCACCTCCTCCTCCTGTACAATGACTGATAACATCTCTATGTACAGTACATAACACAGGATCCACCATTCACAATAGGTGATGTCACAGCTCACCTCCTCCTACTCCTGTACAATGACTGATAACACCTCTATATACAGTAGATAACACAGAATCTTCCATTCACAATAGGTGATGTCACATCTCACCTCCTCCTCCTCCTGTACAATGACAGATAACACCTCTATATACAGTAGATAACACAGGATCCACTATTCACAATAGGTGATGTCACAGCTCACCTCCCCCTCCTGTACAATGACTGATAAAAACTCTATATACAGTAGATAACAGGATCCACCATTCACAATAGGTGATGTCACAGCTCACCTCCTCCTCCTGTACAATGTCTGATAACACCTCTATATTCAGTAGATAACACAGGATCCACCATTCATAATAGGTGATATCACAGCTCACTTGCTCCCCCTCCTGTACAATGACTGATAACACCTCTATATACAGTAGATAACACAGGATCCACCATTCACAATAGCTGATATCACAGCTCACCTCTTCCTCCTCCTGTATAATGACTGATAACACCTCTATGTACAGTACATAACACAGGATCCACCATTCACAATAGCTGATATCACAGCTCACCTCCTCCTCCTCCTCCTGTACAATGACTGATAACACCTCTATATACAGTACATAACACAGGATCCACCATTCACAATAGGTGATGTCACAGCTCACCTCCTCCTCTTGTACAAAGTCTGATAACACCTCTATATTCAGTAGATAACACAGGATCCACCACTCATAATAGGTGATATCACAGCTCACTTGCTCCCCCTCCTGTACAATGACTGATAACACCTCTATATACAGTAGATAACACAGGTTCCACCACTCACAATAGGTGATGTCACAGCTCACCTCCTCCTCCTGTACAATCACTAATAACACCTCTATATACAGTAGATAACACAGGATCCACCATTCACAATAGGTGATATCACAGCTCACCTCCGCATCCTGTACAATGACTGATAACACCTCTATATACAGTAGATAACACAGGATCAACCATTCACAATAGGTGATGTCACAGCTCACCTCCTCCCCCTCCTGTACAATGACTGATAAAAACTCTATATACAGTAGATAACACAGGATCCACTATGCACAATAGGTGATGTCACAGCTCACCTCCTCCTGGACAATGACAGATAACACCTCTATATACAGTAGATAACACAGGATCCACTATTCACAATAGGTGACGTCACAGCTCACCTCCCCCTCCTCCTGTACAATGACTGATAACACCTCTATATACAGTAGATAACACAGGATCAACCATTCACAATAGCTGATGTCACAGCTCACCTCCTCCTCCTGTATAATGACTGACAACACCTCTATATACAGTAGATAACCTAGGATCCACCATTCACAATAGGTGATGTCACAGCTCACCTCCTCCTGTACAATGACTGATAACACCTCTATATACAGTAGATAACACAGGATCCACCATTCACAATAGGTGATGTCACAGCTCACCTCCTCCTGTAAAATGACTGATAGCACCTCTATATACAGTAGATAACACAGGATCCACCATTCACAATAGGTGATGTCACAGCTCACCTCCTCCTCCTCATGTACAATGACTGATAACACTTCTATATACAGTAGGTAACACAGGATCCACCATTCACAATAGGTGATGTCACAGCTCACCTCCTGTACAATGACTGATAACACCTCTATATACAGTAGATAACACAGAATCCACTGTTCACAATAGGTGATGTCACAGCTCACCTCCTCTTCCTGTACAATGACTGATAACACCTCTATATACAGTAGATAGCACAGGATCCACTATTCACAATAGGTGATGTCACAGCTCACCTCCTCCCCCTCCTGTGCAATGACTGATAACACCTCTATATACAGTAGATAACACAGGATCCACTATTCACAATAGGTGATGTCACAGCTCACCTCCTCCTCCTGTACAATGACAGATAATACCTCTATATAAAGTAGATAACACAGGATCCACTATTCACAATAGGTGACGTCACAGCTCACCTCCCCCTCCTCCTGTACAATGACTGATAACACCTCTATATACAGTAGATGACAGGATCCTCCATTCACAATAGATGATGTCACAGCTCAACTCCTCCTCCTCCAGTACAATGACTGATAACACCTCTATATACAGTATATAACACAGGATCCACCATTCACAATAGCTGATATCACAGCTCACCTCTTCTTCCTCCTGTATAATGACTGATAACACCTCTATATACAGTACACAACACAGGATCCACCATTCACAATAGCTGATGTCACAGCTCACTTCCTCCTTCTGTAAAATGACTGATAACACTTCTATATATAGTAGATAACACAGGATCCACCATTCACAATAGCTGATATCACAGCTCACCTCCTCCTCCTTCTGTACAATGACTGATAACACCTCTATATACAGTAGTTTACCCAGGATCCACCATTCACAATAGGTGATGTCACAGCTCACCTCCTCCTCCTGTACAATGACTGATAACATCTCTATATACAGTAGATAACACAGGATCCACCATTCACAATAGGTGATGTCACAGCTCACCTCCTCCTACTCCTGTACAATGACTGATAACACCTCTATATACAGCAAATAACACAGAATCCACCATTCACAATAGGTGATGTCACATCTCACCTCCTCCTCCTCCTGTACAATGACAGATAACACCTCTATATACAGTAGATAACACAGGATCCACTTTTCACAATAGGTGATGTCACAGCTCACCTCCTCCTCCTGTACAATGACAGATAATACCTCTATATAAAGTAGATAACACAGGATCCACTATTCACAATAGGTGACGTCACAGCTCACCTCCCCCTCCTCCTGTACAATGACTGATAACACCTCTATATACAGTAGATGACAGGATCCACCATTCACAATAGATGATGTCACAGCTCAACTCCTCCTCCTCCAGTACAATGACTGATAACACCTCTATATACAGTATATAACACAGGATCCACCATTCACAATAGCTGATATCACAGCTCACCTCTTCTTCCTCCTGTATAATGACTGATAACACCTCTATATACAGTACACAACACAGGATCCACCATTCACAATAGCTGATATCACAGCTCACCTCCTCCTCCTCCTGTACAATGACTGATAACACCTCTATATACAGTACATAACACAGGATCCACCATTCACAATAGGTGATATCACAGCTCACCTCCTCCTCCTCCTGTACAATGACTGATAACACATCTATATACAGTAGATTACCCAGGATCCACCATTCACAATAGGTGAAGTCACAGCTCACCTCCTCCTCCTGTACAATGACTGATAACATCTCTATGTACAGTACATAACACAGGATCCACCATTCACAATAGGTGATGTCACAGCTCACCTCCTCCTACTCCTGTACAATGACTGATAACACCTCTATATACAGTAGATAACACAGAATATTCCATTCACAATAGGTGATGTCACATCTCACCTCCTCCTCCTCCTGTACAATGACAGATAACACCTCTATATACAGTAGATAACACAGGATCCACTATTCACAATAGGTGATGTCACAGGTCACCTCCCCCTCCTGTACAATGACTGATAAAAACTCTATATACAGTAGATAACAGGATCCACCATTCACAATAGGTGATGTCACAGCTCACCTCCTCCTCCTGTACAATGTCTGATAACACCTCTATATTCAGTAGATAACACAGGATCCACCATTCATAATAGGTGATATCACAGCTCACTTGCTCCCCCTCCTGTACAATGACTGATAACACCTCTATATACAGTAGATAACACAGGTTCCACCACTCACAATAGGTGATGTCACAGCTCACCTCCTCTTCCTGTACAATGACTGATAACACCTATATATACAGTAGATAACACAGGATCCACTGTTCACAATAGGTGATGTCACAGCTCACCTCCTCCCCCTCCTGTACAATGACTGATAAAAACTCTATATACAGTAGATAACACAGGATCCACTATTCACAATAGGTGATCTCACAGCTCACCTCCTCCTGGACACTGACAGATAACACCTCTATATACAGTAGATAACACAGGATCCACTATTCACAATAGGTGACGTCACAGCTCACCTCCCCCTCCTCCTGTACAATGACTGATAACACCTCTATATACAGTAGATAACACAGGATCCACCATTCACAATAGCTGATGTCACAGCTCACCTCCTCCTCCTGTATAATGACTTATAACACCTCTATATACAGTAGATAACCTAGGATCCACCACTCACAATAGGTGATGTCACAGCTCACCTCCTCCTCCTCCTGTACAATGACTGATAACACCTCTATATACAGTAGATAACACAGGATCCACCATTCACAATAGGTGATGTCACAGCTCACCTCCTCCTGTACAATGACTGATAACACCTCTATATACAGTAGATAACACAGGATCCACTATTCACAATAGGTGATGTCACAGCTCACCTCCTCTTCCTGTACAATGACTGATAACACCTCTATATACAGTAGATAACACAGGATCCACTATTCACAATAGGTGATGTCACAGCTCACCTCCTCCCCCTCCTGTACAATGACTGATAACACTTCTATATACAGTAGATAACACAGGATCCACCATTCACAATAGCTGATGTCACAGCTCACTTCCTCCTTCTGTACAATGACTGATAACACCTCTTTATACAGCAGATAACACAGGATCCACCATTCATAATAGGTGATGTCACAGCTTACCTCCTCCTGGACACTGACAGATAACACCTCTATATACAGTAGATAACACAGGATCCACTATTCACAATAGGTGACGTCACAGCTCACCTCCCCCTCCTCCTGTACAATGACTGATAACACCTCTATATACAGTAGATAACACAGGATCCACCATTCACAATAGCTGATGTCACAGCTCACCTCCTCCTCCTGTATAATGACTGATAACACCTCTATATACAGTAGATAACCTAGGATCCACCATTCATAATAGGTGATGTCACAGCTCACCTCCTCCTCCTCCTGTACAATGACTGATAACACCTCTATATACAGTAGATAACACAGGATCCACCATTCACAATAGGTGATGTCACAGCTCACCTCCTCCTGTACAATGACTGATAGCACCTCTATATACAGTAGATAACACAGGATCCACCATTCACAATAGGCGATGTCACAGCTCACCTCCTCCTCCTCCTGTACAATGACTGATAACACTTCTATATACAGTAGATAACACAGGATCCACCATTCACAATAGCTGATGTCACAGCTCACTTCCTCCTCCTGTACAATGACTGATAACACCTCTATATACAGTAGATAACACAGGATCCACCATTCACAATAGCTGATGTCACAGCTCACCTCCTCCTCCTCCTGTACAATGACTAATAACACTTCTATATATAGTAGATAACACAGGATCCACCATTCACAATAGCTGATATCACAGCTCATCTCCTCCTCCTCCTGTACAATGACTGATAACACCTCTATTTACAGTAGATTACCCAGGATCCACCATTCACAATAGGTGATGTCACAGCTCACCTCCTCCTCCTGTACAATGACTGATAACATCTCTATATACAGTAGATAACACAGGATCCACCATTCACAATAGGTGATGTCACAGCTCACCTCCTCCTCCTGTATAATAACTGATAACACCTCTATATACAGTAGATAACCTAGGATCCACCACTCACAATAGGTGATGGCACAGCTCACCTCCTCCTCCTCCTGTACAATGACTGATAACACCTTTATATACAGTAGATAACACAGGATCCACCATTCACAATAGGTGATGTCACAGCTCACCTCCTCCCCCTCCTGTACAATGACTGATAACACTTCTATGTACAGTAGATAACACAGGATCCACCATTCACAATAGCTGATGTCACAGCTCACTTCCACCTTCTGTACAATGACTGATAACACCTCTATATACAGGAGATAACACAGGATCCACCATTCATAATAGGTGATGTCACAGCTTACCTCCTCCTCCTGTACAATGACTGATAACACCTCTATATACAGTAGATAACACAGGATCCACCATTCACAATAGCTGATGTCACAGCTCACCTCCTCCTCCTCCTGTACAATGACTGATAACACCTCTATATACAGTAGATTACCCAGGATCCACCATTCACAATAGGTGATGTCACAGCTCACCTCCTCCTCCTGTACAATGACTGATAACATCTCTATATACAGTAGAAAACACAGGATCCACCATTCACAATAGGTGATGTCACAGCTCACCTCCTCCCCTTCCTGTACAATGACTGATAACACCTCTATATACAGTAGATAACACAGGATCCACCATTCACAATAGGTGATGTCACAGCTCACCTCCTCCTACTCCTGTACAATGACTGATAACACCTCTATATACAGTAGATAACACAGAATCCACCATTCACAATAGGTGATGTCACAGCTCACCTCCTCCTCCTGTACAATGACAGATAATACCTCTATATACAGTAGATAACACAGGATCCACTATTCACAATAGGTGACGTCACAGCTCACCTCCCCCTCCTCCTGTACAATGACTGATAACACCTCTATGTACAGTAGATAACTGTCACGGGTGTGTCACCACGAAGATCGTCACGATTACACAGCCTGACTTCTCGCAGCTGAGTTTTTGGTGCTTTGTGTTTTTCGGCAGTGAGGGAGTTAATTCTCTCTCTCTCTGTGCTAGACGAGGTCCAGCCTCGCCCAGCTGCAATCAATGCTGCTCTAGTGAGACTCCTTCAAATGCCTGCTGGTCTGTTAGGGAAGTGTCGGTGAAAGCATTTCATGCAGACTAACAGAGCGGATCGTGGTATTTGGAGTTTCAGAGATAAGTGTATTCGGAGTGTTTTTTCCCTTCCTCGCTTTATCATTTATCTCCTTTCCCGTTGGTGTTCCCTCTGTTGTAGTTGTGTAGTTTTTGTATGCAAGGTGGTTTTGGTTTTACCCTTGTACTGTCTCGTTCGTCTAAGTACTGTGTGTGGGCATATTATTACTTGTCCCCTTTTGTTGTGATCGGGGTCCTTCTCAGGACTAGATTACTTAGGTGCAGGGATCCTCAGGAGGTAGGGGTTACGCTGGCGGCCTGGACCTCTGTACCTTTAACAGTACCTCCAGGTAGAGGGATTAGTCAGGGCCCCAGCTTAGGGTCAGCTTAGGCCCCCTACCTCCAGTACACAGAGACAGCGTGACAATAACAGGATCCACCATTCACAATAGATGATGTCACAGCTCACCTCCTCCTCCTCCAGTACAATGACTGATAACACCTCTATATACAGTAGATAACACAGGATCCACCATCCACAATAGCTGATATCACAGCTCACCTCTTCCTCCTCCTGTATAATGACTGATAACACCTCTATATACAGTACACAACACAGGATCCACCATTCACAATAGCTGATATCACAGCTCACCTCCTCCTCCTCCTGTACAATGACTGATAACACCTCTATATACAGTACATAACACAGGATCCACCATTCACAATAGGTGATATCACAGCTCACCTCCTCCTCCTCCTGTACAATGACTGATAACACCTCTATATACAGTAGATTACCCAGGATCCACCATTCACAATAGGTGAAGTCACAGCTCACCTCCTCCTCCTGTACAATGACTGATAACATCTCTATGTACAGTACATAACACAGGATCCACCATTCACAATAGGTGATGTCACAGCTCACCTCCTCCTACTCCTGTACAATGACTGATAACACCTCTATATACAGTAGATAACACAGAATCTTCCATTCACAATAGGTGATGTCACATCTCACCTCTTCCTCCTCCTGTACAATGACAGATAACACCTCTATATACAGTAGATAACACAGGATCCACTATTCACAATAGGTGATGTCACAGCTCACCTCCCCCTCCTGTACAAAGACTGATAAAAACTCTATATACAGTAGATAACAGGATCCACCATTCACAATAGGTGATGTCACAGCTCACCTCCTCCTCCTGTACAATGTCTGATAACACCTCTATATTCAGTAGGTAACACAGGATCCACCATTCATAATAGGTGATATCACAGCTCACTTGCTCCCCCTCCTGTACAATGACTGATAACACCTCTATATACAGTAGATAGCACAGGTTCCACCACTCACAATAGGTGATGTCACAGCTCACCTCCTCTTCCTGTACAATGACTGATAACACCTCTATATACAGTAGATAACACAGGATCCACTGTTCACAATAGGTGATGTCACAGCTCACCTCCTCCCCCTCCTGTACAATGACTGATAAAAACTCTATATACAGTAGATAACACAGGATCCACTATTCACAATAGGTGATGTCACAGCTCACCTCCTCCTGGACACTGACAGATAACACCTCTATATACAGTAGATAACACAGGATCCACTATTCACAATAGGTGACTTCACAGCTCACCTCCCCCTCCTCCTGTACAATGACTGATAACACCTCTATATACAGTAGATAACACAGGATCCACCATTCACAATAGGTGATGTCACAGCTCACCTCCTCCTGTACAATGACTGATAGCACCTCTATATACAGTAGATAACACAGGATCCACCATTCACAATAGGCGATGTCACAGCTCACCTCCTCCTCCTCCTCTACAATGACTGATAACACTTCTATATACAGTAGATAACACAGGATCCACCATTCACAATAGCTGATGTCACAGCTCACTTCCTCCTTCTGTACAATGACTGATAACACCTCTATATACAGCAGATAACACAGGATCCACCATTCACAATAGCTGATGTCACAGCTCACCTCCTCCTCCTGTATAATGACTGATAACACCTCTATATACAGTAGATAACACAGGATCCACCATTCACAATAGGTGATGTCACAGCTCACCTCCTCCTACTCCTGTACAATGACTGATAACACCTCTATATACAGTAGATAACACAGGATCCACCATTCACAATAGGTGATGTCACATCTCACCTCCTCCTCCTGTACAATGACAGATAACACCTCTATATATAGTAGATAACACAAGATCCACTATTCACAATAGGTGATGTCACAGCTCACCTCCTCCTCCTGTACAATGAGAGATAACACCTCTATATACAGTAGAAAACACAGGATCCACTATTCACAATAGGTGATGTCACAGCTCACCTCCCCCTCCTGTACAATGACTGATAAAAACTCTATATACAGTAGATAACAGGATCCACCATTCACAATCGGTGATGTCACAGCTCACCTCCTCCTCCTGTACAATGTCTGATAACACCTCTATATTCAGTAGATAACACAGGTTCCACCATTCATAATAGGTGATATCACAGCTCACCTGCTCCCCCTCCTGTACAATGACTGATAGCACCTCTATATACAGTAGATAACACAGGTTCCACCACTCACAATAGGTGATGTCACAGCTCACCTCCTCCTCCTATACAATCACTGATAACACCTCTATATACAGTAGATAACACAGGATCCACCATTCACTATAGGTGATATCACAGCTCACCTCCTCTTCCTGTACAATGACTGATAACACCTCTATATACAGTAGATAACACAGGATCCATTGTTCACAATAGGTGATGTCACAGCTCACCTCCTCCCGCTCCTGTACAATGACTGATAAAAACTCTATATACAGTATATAACACAGGATCCACTATTCACAATAGGTGATGTCACAGCTCACCTCCTCCTGGACAATGACAGATAACACCTCTATATACAGTAGATAACACAGGATCCACTGTTCACAATAGGTGATGTCACAGCTCACCTCCTCCCCCTCCTGTACAATGACTGATAAAAACTCTATATACAGTAGATAACACAGGATCCACTATTCACAATAGGTGATGTCACAGCTCACCTCCCCCTCCTCCTGTACAATGACTGATAACACCTCTATATACAGTAGATTACACAGGATCCACCATTCACAATAGCTGATGTCACAGCTCACCTCCTCCTCCTGTATAATGACTGATAACACCTCTATATACAGTAGATAACCTAGGATCCACCATTCACAATAGGTGATGTCACAGCTCACCTCCTCCTCCTCCTGTACAATGACTGATAACACCTCTATATACAGTAGATTACACAGGATCCACCATTCACAATAGGTGATGTCACAGCTCATCTCCTCCTCCTGTACAATGACTGATAACATCTCTATATACAGTAGATAACACAGGATCCACCATTCACAATAGGTGATGTCACAGCTCACCTCCTCCTACTCCTGTACAATGACTGATAACACCTCTATATACAGTAGATAACACAGAATCCACCATTCACAATAGGTGATGTCACATCTCATCTCCTCCTCCTGTACAATGACAGATAACACCTCTATATACAGTAGATAACACAGGATCCACTATTCACAATAGGTGATGTCACAGCTCACCTCCCCCTCCTGTACAATGACTGATAAAAACTCTATATACAGTAGATAAAAGGATCCACCATTCACAATAGGTGATGTCACAGCTCACCTCCTCCTCCTGTACAATGTCTGATAACACCTCTATATTCAGTAGATAACACAGGTTCCACCATTCATAATAGGTGATATCACAGCTCACCTGCTCCCCCTCCTGTACAATGACTGATAGCACCTCTATATACAGTAGATAACACAGGTTCCACCACTCACAATAGGTGATGTCACAGCTCACCTCCTCCTCCTGTACAATCGCTGATAACACCTCTATATACAGTAGATAACACAGGATCCACTATTCACTATAGGTGATATCACAGCTCACCTCCTCTTCCTGTACAATGACTGATAACACCTCTATATACAGTAGATAACACAGGATCCATTGTTCACAATAGGTGATGTCACAGCTCACCTCCTCCCGCTCCTGTACAATGACTAATAAAAACTCTATATACAGTATATAACACAGGATCCACTATTCACAATAGGTGATGTCACAGCTCATCTCCTCCTGTACAATGACTGATAACACCTCTATATACAGTAGATAACACAGGATCCACTATTCACAATAGGTGATATCACAGCTCACCTCCTCCTCCTGTACAATGACTGATAACACCTCTATATACAGTAGATAACACAGGATCCACCATTCACAATAGGTGATGTCACAGCTCACCTCCTCCTCCTGTACAATGACTGATAACACCTCTATATACAGTAGATAACACAGGATCCATCATTCACAATAGGTGATGTCACAGCTCACCTCCTCCTCCTCCTGGACAATGACAGATAACACCTCTATATACAGTAGATAACACAGGATCCACTATTCACAATAGGTGATGTCACAGCTCACCTCCTCCTGTACAATGACTGATAGCACCTCTATATACAGTAGATAACACAGGATCCACCATTCACAATAGGTGATGTCACATCTCACCTCCTCCTCCTCCTGTACAATGACTGATAACACCTCTATATACAGTAGATAACACAGGATCCACCATTCACAATAGGTGATGTCACAGCTCACCTCCTGTACAATGACTGATAACACCTCTATATACAGTAGATAACACAGGATCCACTATTCACAATAGGTGATGTCACAGCTCACCTCCTCTTCCTGTACAATGACTGATAACACCTCTATATACAGTAGATAACACAGGATCCACAATTCACAATAGGTGATGTCACAGCTCACCTCCTCCTCCTGTACAATGACTGATAACACCTCTATATACAGTAGATAACACAGGATCCACCATTCATAATAGGTGATGTCACAGCTCACCTCCTGTACAATGACTGATAACACCTCTATATACAGTAGATAACACAGGATCCACCATTCACAATAGCTGATGTCACAGCTCACCTCCTCCTTCTGTACAATGACTGATAACACCTGTATATACAGTAGATAACACAGGATCCACCATTCATAATAGGTGATGTCACAGCTCACCTCCTCCTCCTGTACAATGACTGATAACACCTGTATATACAGGAGATAACACAGGATCCACCATTCATAATAGGTGATGTCACAGCTCACCTCCTCTTGTTCCCTGCCAATCACCTTTGTCAGATTGGGGTATGATCAGATAACACTGTAATGTCCATCTGACCATCAGCGAGTCGGTCTCTAGTGGACAATGTGAAAATAGCAAGATTTTTTATAATTATAGATCTGATTTCTAGAGGAGGTAAAGAAATTTGTAAGAGGTCTGAGGAGTCTGGAGGAGGACAGAGGAGTCTGGAGGAGGACAGAGGAGCCTGGAGGAGGACAGAACAGTCTAGAGAGACATAAGAAACTGCAGGAATACAGAGGAACCAGGAGGAGGACAGACAACTCTGGAGGAGATCAGAGGAGTCTGGAGAGGTCAGAGGAGTTTTGAGGAGGACAGAGGAGTCTGGAGGAGCACAAAGAAGTCTGGAAAAGGAGAGAAGAGTCTGGAGAGACATAAGAGACTGCAGGAATACAGAGGAACCAGGAGGAGGACAGACAACTCTGGAGGAGATCAGAGGAGTCTGGAGGAGGACAGAGGAGCCTGGAGGAGGACAGAGGAGCCTTGAGGAGAACAGAGAAGTCTGGAGGAGGACAGAGAAGTCTGGAGGAGGACAGAGGAGCCTGGAGGAGGACAAAGGAACCTGGAGGAGGACAGAGGAGTCTGGAGAGACATAAGAGACTGCAGGAATACAGAGGAGTATGGAGAGGTCAGAGGAGTCTGGAGGAGCACAAAGGAGTCTGAATGTGGATATTGGAGCCTGGAGGAGGACAGAGGAGCCTGGAGGAGGACAGAGGAGCCTGGAGGAGGACAGAGAAGTCTGCAGGAGGACAGAGGAGTCTGGAGAGACATAAGAGACTGCAGGAATACAGAGGAACCAGGAGGAGGACAGACAACTCTGGAGGAGATCAGAGGAGTCTGGAGAAGTCAGAGGAGTTTCGAGGATGACAGAAGAGCCGGGAAGAGGACAGAGGAGCCGGGAGGAGGACAGAGGAGCCGGGAGGAGCACAGAGGAGCCGGGAGAGACATAAGAGACTGTAGGAATACAGAGGAGTCTGGGGAGCTCAGAGGAGTCTGGAAGAGCACAAAGGAGTCTGAATGTGGATAGTGGAGTCTGGAGGAGGACTGAGGAGCCTAGAGGAGGACTGAGGAGCCTGGAGGTGGACAAAGGGGCCTGAAGGAGGACAGAGGAGCCTGGAGGACAGAGGAGCCTGGAGGAGGACAGAGGAGCCTGGAGGAGGACAGAGGAGCCTTGAGGAGGACAGAGGAGCCTTGAGGAGGACAGAGAAGTCTGGAGGAGGACAGAGGAGCCTTGAGGAGGACAGAGAAGTCTTGAGGAGGACAGAGAAGTCTTGAGGAGGACAAAGGAGTCTGGAGAGACATAAGAGACTGTAGGAATACAGAGGAGTCTGGAGAGGTCAGAGGAGTCTGGAGGAGCACAAAGGAGTCTGAATGTGGATAGAGGAGCCTTGAGGAGGACAGAGAAGTCTGGAGGAGGACAGAGGAGCCTGGAGGAGGACAAAGGAGTCTGGAGAGACATAAGAGACTGTAGGAATACAGAGGAGTCTGGAGAGGTCAGAGGAGTCTGGAGGAGCACAAAGGAGTCTGAATGTGGATAGAGGAGCCTGGAGGAGGACAGAGGAGCCTGGAGGAGGACAGAGGAGTCTGGAGGAGCACAGAGGAGACTGGAGGAGGACAGAGGAGCCTGGAGGAGGACAGAGGAGTCTGGAGGAGGTTAAAGGAGCCTGGAGGAGGACAGAGGAGCCTGGAGGAGGACAGAGGAGTCTGGAGGAGGACAGAGGGGTCTAGAGGACCACAGAGGAGTCTGGAGGAGAACAGAGGAGTCTGGAGGAGGACAGAGGAGCCTGGAGGAGGTTAAAGTAGTTTGGAGTATGATAGAGGAGTATCAGGGGACAGAAAAGTCTGGAGGAGGACAGAGGAGTCTGGAGGAGGAGAGAAGAGTCTGGAGAGACATAAGAGACTGCAGGAATACAGAGGAACAAGGAGGAGGACAGATATCTCTCGAGGAGATCAGAGGAGTCTGGAGAGGTCAGAGGAGTTTCGAGGAGGACAGAGGAGTCTGGAGGAGCACAAAGGAGTCTGAATGTGGATAGAGGAGTCTGGAGGAGCACAGAGGAGTCTGGAGGAGCACAGAGGAGTCTGGAGGAGCACAGACGAGCCTGGAGGAGGACAAAGGAGTCTGCAGGAGGATAGAGGAGCCTGGAGGAGGACAGAGAAGCCTGGAGGAGGAAAGAGGAGTCTGGAGGAGGTTAAAGCAGCCTGGAGGAGGACAGAGGAGCCTGGAGGAGGACAGAGGAGCCTGGAGGAGGACAGAGGAGTCTGGAAGAGGACAGAGGAGCCTTGAGGAGGACAGAGGAATCTGGAGGAGGTTAAAGCAGCCTGGAGGAGGACAGAGGAGCCTTGAGGAGGACAGAGGAGTCTGGAGGAGGTTAAAGCAGCCTGGAGGAGGACAGAGGAGCCTGGAGGAGGACAGAGGAGTCTGGAGAAGTCAGAGGAGTTTCGAGGATGACAGAAGAGCCGGGAAGAGGACAGAGGAGCCGGGAGGACATAAGAGACTGCAGGAATACAGAGGAACCAGGAGGAGGACAGACAACTCTGGAGGAGATCAGAGGAGTCTGGAGAAGTCAGAGGAGTTTCGAGGATGACAGAGGAGCCGGAAAGAGGACAGAGGAGCCGGGAGGAGCACAGAGGAGCCGGGAGAGACATAAGAGACTGCAGGAATACAGAGGAGTCTGGGGAGCTCAGAGAAGTCTGGAGGAGCACAAAGGAGTCTGAATGTGGATAGTGGAGTCTGGAGGAGGACTGAGGAGCCTGGAGGAGGACAGAGGAGCCTGGAGGAGGACAGAGGAGCCTGGAGGAGGACAGAGGAGTCTGGAGGAGGTTAAAGGAGCCTGGAGGAGGACAGAGGAGCCTGGAGGAGGACAGAGGAGTCTGGAGGAGGACAGAGGGGTCTGGAGGAGCACAGAGGAGTCTGGAGGAGAACAGAGGAGTCTGGAGGAGGACAGAGGAGCCTGGAGGAGGTTAAAGTAGTTTGGAGTATGATAGAGGAGTATCAGGGGACAGAAAAGTCTGGAGGAGGACAGAGGAGTCTGGAGGAGGAGAGAAGAGTCTGGAGAGACATAAGAGACTGCAGGAATACAGAGGAACAAGGAGGAGGACAGATAACTCTCGAGGAGATCAGAGGAGTCTGGAGAGGTCAGAGGAGTTTCGAGGAGGACAGAGGAGTCTGGAGGAGCACAAAGGAGTCTGAATGTGGATAGAGGAGTCTGGAGGAGGACAGAGGAGTCTGGAGGAGCACAGAGGAGCCTGGAGGAGGACAGAGGAGTCTGCAGGAGGATAGAGGAGCCTGGAGGAGGACAGAGAAGCCTGGAGGAGGACAGAGGAGTCTGGAGGAGGACAGAGGAGTCTGGAGGAGGTTAAAGCAGCCTGGAGGAGGACAGAGGAGCCTGGAGGAGGACAGAGGAGCCTGGAGGAGGACAGAGGAGTCTGGAAGAGGACAGAGGAGCCTTGAGGAGGACAGAGGAATCTGGAGGAGGTTAAAGCAGCCTGGAGGAGGACAGAGGAGTCTGGAGGAGGACAGAGGAGCCTTGAGGAGGACAGAGGAGTCTGGAAGAGGTTAAAGCAGCCTGGAGGAGGACAGAGGAGCCTGGAGGAGGACAGAGGAGCCTGGAGGAGGACAGAGGAGTCTGGAGGAGGACAGAGGGGTCTGGAGGAGGACAGAGGAGCCTGGAGGAGGACAGAGGGGTCTGGAGGAGGACAGAGGAGCCTGGAGGAGGACAGAGGGGTCTGGAGGAGGACAGAGGAGCCTGGAGGAGGACAGAGGGGTCTGGGGGAGGACAGAGGGGTCTGGAGGAGGACAGAGGAGCCTGTAGGAGGTTAAAGTAGTTTGGAGTATGATAGAGGAGTATCAGGGGACAGAGGAGCCTGGAGGAGGACAGAGGAGTCTGCAAGTGACAGAGGAGTCTGGAGGAGGACAGAGGAGTCTTGAGGGGATGGAGTAGTCTACAGAAAGAGAACAGGGGAATCTGGAGGAGAGATGAACCCCTGGAGACTCCTGATTCTTGTGGAGAAGACTTGGTCTGGGGGGACAGATGTCCACAGAGATACAGAGATGTCACCAGCCATTATTCTCTTACCCGCGGATTGTCAGAGCGGTGGAGCTTATCATCCAGAGCGGACATGGAATGAGACTTCAATTTTCTTCTGCCAGACTGGAAGAAGAAAAAATAAAAGTTTCAGATCATCCCTGCGCAGTGTGTGACGTCTTCTGTTATGTGTCACCTTTGTGTTATTATTACTTATTATACATTGTCTCACCTGGTAGATCATTGATCAGTCTCATTACTATCACATATTACACATATAGTTTATTACAGACTGATTATATATCATTATATATTGTCTTCCTATATATTAGATATCACTTATATTCATTATCAGTCTTATATGGGGCCTCCATGTTTGCCTTTCACCCTCTGTCACTCACCTTCCTTAGTTTTTCCCAGGAGTTTTTATGTTGTTCTTCTATGTGATGGAAACTATCCAAACTTTCAGGTGACTCTTCTTTCAGCAGAGCAGACCCCTCTATCCTGGGCTTGTTGTCCCCCATGTTGCTGCTATAGACTGAGAAGCTACAACCAGCAATAAGGAAAGAGGCAATAAGCTAAGTGACTAGAGGAGGAGGAGGAGGAGGATATTGTGAAATATGAAGCTCAGGGAAGTTCTCTTTAAAGGGAAATTCCACTTTACATCTTCAGCCTCCTGGATATAATCATTGCTAGAAAGGTTCAAAGTTTCCGTCCAGGAAAGAAAACTCTGTGGTCGTGTGATGGACACAGAGGAGCCGGTCACAGTCAGTATATGAGTGCTGCTCCGGGGTTCACTAAATTCATGAACGTGTAAAAGTTCCAGCATGTTTAGCATTTTACTCACTAAAATCCCTGATTTTTGTGTGCACCTGAGTCCAGTGGGTGGTCCTACAAGTGACTGACAGCCTTCCCCGTATGACTGTGCATGCAGAGATAGCTGTCAATCACTAGTAGGACCGCCCACTGGACTCATGTGCAGGAAAGCACCAGCGATGTCAGTGAATAAAATGCCAGATTTACTGAATCTTTTCCCATAAACCTATTGATCGTTCTGCTCAGCTTCTCTATTCCATGCAGACCACAGATCGGACGACATGTACAATGTGACTGGTAAGGTTCCCTTTAAGAAGAAATTCCCAGGTAGCTAATATGGACGCTGTAGGGGCGCTGCAGGCGGAGCTGTTAGACAGTATCCACAGCTCGTGGCTGCACCCTGTACTCACCAGTCCAGATATAAGGCGGGATTCCAGGAAAACCCTATTAGGCCCTGGTCATACTGGCCTGACCCTGGTTTCCCATATCTCCCTCCCTAACAAGGGTAGTCCCCATTCACCCTATAAGGTCCCTGTGCGCCTCCCGACGCATTTCTCACGGATGGATTCTTCAGGGGTAAATTGTCACATGCTTTGTAAAGCTGACACTATACATCGTCTTAGCACTATGTCCTGGTGTTGGACCTGGTAATATACTGGTATGACCCCACACCCTCCTCCAATCGCCGGCATCCAGCAATTTTTTTTTCAAATTGCGCCCGTCTCGGGTAGCCAAGAGGTAGCGCCCTAGGCAGGTGCCTACCCTGTATAACCCTTGTCCCGGCCTTGCAGCAGTGACATCAGCAGCATGATTACGTGGCCTCATCACAGTTGGGGCAGGAAGCTGCTCCTCTGCCCCTGCATTGTTGGCGCTCCTCTGCCCCTGCATCATTGGCGCTCTTCTGCCCCTGCATCATTGGCGCTCCTCTGCATCTGCATCATTGGTGCTCCTCTACCCTGCATCATTGGTGTTCCTCTGCCCCTGCATCATTGGCGCTTCTCTGCCCCTGCATCATTGGCGCTTCTCTGCCCCTGCATCATTGGCGCTTCTCTGCCCCTGCATCATTGGCGCTCCTCTGCCCCTGCATCATTGGCGCTTCTCTGCCCCTGCATCATTGGCGCTCCTCTGCATCTGCATCATTGGTGCTCCTCTACCCCGCATCATTGGCGCTCTCTCTGCCCCTGCATCATTGGCGCTCCTCTGCCCCTGAATCGTTGGAGCTCATCTGCCCCTGCATCGTTGGAGCTCCTCTGCCCCTGCATCGTTGGCGCTCCTCTGCCCCTGCGTCATTGACTCTTCTCTGCCCCCTCATCATTGGCATCTTTGGCGCTCCCCTGCCCCCACATCTTTGGTGGTGCTCCTCTGCCCCCGCATCGTTGGCGCTGTACTGCCCCTGCATCGTTGGTGCTGTACTGCCCCTGCATCGTTGGCGCTCCTCTGCCCCTGCATCGTTGGTGCTGTACTGCCCCTGCATCGTTGGCGCTCCTCTGCCCCTGCATCGTTGGAGCTCCTCTGCCCCTGCATCGTTGGAGCTCCTCTGCCCCTGCATCGTTGGCGCTTCTCTGCCCCTGCGTCATTGACTCTTCTCTGCCCCCTCATCATTGGCATCTTTGGTGGTGCTCCTCTGCCCCTGCATCGTTGGTGCTGTACTGCCCCTGCATCGTTGGCGCTGTACTGCCCCTGCATCGTTCGCGCTCTTCTGTCCTTGCATCACTGGTGTTCATGTCCTCCAGTAAAGACACACAGATTTTAGTGCAGGGAACGACGACAGATCAGCAAGCTGTGTTACTGACTCACTGACACCGCTGACCTGTGTGTCTGCGCTCCTGCAATAACTATACCAAATGTAGCTTAATAGATCATTTTCTTCTTCATCTTGGGCCTCGATAGGCCACCACTGGCAGTCACCTACTTCTGCCTACCCTTCATCCTGACCATGCTTCCCATCATAGCTTCAGTGCAAGACGATGGGTGACTGCAGGAGATTCTCTGCACTGAAGCTATGATGAAGGACAATGAAGATGTCAATCACAGAGTTATGAGCACAAGTCTGCTCTGTGGGCACCGAAGACCCCGAAAGTGTCAGACAGAACACTGGAGTAGCGCACAGGAGAGGAAAAAACATCCTGGAAAAGCGTAATTTATTGTAGAAGTTGAAGTAAATTTGATTTGCTCATCTCTACTCTGTGGTCGACCACGACCTCTGCATATTGTGCACACGGCTGGTATAGGGGGAGATAAAAGCTGTTACCAAAAAAATAAAAGTAATTTAGGTGTAAAAAATAAATGATTGGCATTAAAATCTGTGTAGGCCAGGAAAAAGTGCAACTTGTGTTCTGCGCCCCAAAATGTCTTGTAAGGGTCGTGTTTCAGTTGGAACAGTTGTGGGGTGCAGCACTACCCCGCCCAAAATTATTAAATATAAATAGTTGTGAAATAAAAAGAAAAATCCATGCAGCCGATATCAACGTTTCTTAGACATTTTTCATGTTTTATTACAATTCCTCAAGTATATTACTATATGTGTATACAATCAATATATCTTCCATCAAATTTTTATGTCATTGGTTATTTTATGCTCATGAATATGTTAATGAGATGATGTCATGTCTGGGCGCTTAGCGGGCGGTTTAGCTGTTCAGTTTTTTTTTATTTCCTGTATTCCTCTTGAAGAAGCTTCTGAGAGAGGCGAAACGCGTCACATTGAATGCCGCTGACATTGACTGACACTACTAGAATTCATCAGAAGATGAAGCTTAGGTCTTCTTTACCTTGTAGATAAAAGCCTAAAAGGAATAATGCAAAATCCCTGCACGGTTCAACAATGAGTTTTCCTGAAATCACATCCACTTCAGATGAACTGTTCAGTTATTGTCGGACATCCAGGTTAGTATCATGATCTCGCCGGGAGGATTACACTGGAGCTATTGGCGTAGACCGTTAGAGAAATTTACCAATTCATTACCTCTAGACCACCAGGGTTATTACCTCTAGATCACCAGGGTTATTACCTCTAGACCACAAAGGGTTATTACCTCTAGACCACCAGGGTTATTACCTCTAGACCACCAGGGTTATTACCTCTAGACCACTAAGGGTTATTACCTCTAGACCACCAGGGTTATTACCTCTAGACCACTAAGGGTTATTACCTCTAGATCACCAGGGTTATTACCTCTAGATCACCAGGGTTATTACCTCTAGACCACAAAGGGTTATTACCTCTTGACCACCAGGGTTATTACCTCTAGACCACCAGGGTTATTACCTCTAGACCACCAGGGTTATTACCTCTAGACCACCAGGGTTATTACCTCTAGATCACCAGGGTTATTACCTCTAGATCACCAGGGTTATTACCTCTAGACCACAAAGGGTTATTACCTCTTGACCACCAGGGTTATTACCTCTAGACCACCAGGGTTATTACCTCTAGACCACTAAGGGTTATTACCTCTAGATCACCAGGGTTAAATGAGCCCATTTGATACCAGGAAATAAACCATTGTTTAACCCTTGACCATTAGGGAAATCGTCCCACTTAACAGTAGAGAAATTCACAATTTTTTTTGACTCTTGACAACCAGGATAATAATATCCTTTAACCCCATAGACCACCAGGGAAAACAAATCTTCTTTAATACAAGAGAAATTAAACAATTCATCTCCCCTAGACCACCAGGGGAATAATCCCCTTAATTACAGCCAGAGAGAGGAACCCATTCATTACCCTGGAGCACCGAGCGAAGGATTCCCTGAACCATCATAGACCATGATATTAACCCTTCCCTTTCTTTTTAGACTACTGGGAAAACATTTCCTTTTACCGCTATAGACCTCTAGGATACTATGTACGTCCTTAGACCATCAGGGGATTATTAGAGCATCCATCGTCTTTATTTTATTTTCATAAATCAACAGTTCACATGAGAATAAGTAACTTTGTAATATACACAGTGGCGTACCGCCAATGGCGGCAGACCACGCCACTGCTATGGGGCCCGTGGCCGGAGGGGGCCCGTGAGGGTCCCAAGCAGCGTGGGAACGAGGAGGATACGTGAGTAGGAGGTTGCGGCAGTGCAGGAGCGGGGCACACTACCACGTGTGCCCGCTGCTAAAGGGACATGAATATTCCCTCTGAGGCCACTCCCATGGGCGTGGAGAAGACGGAATATTCATTCTCTTTAGCGGCGGCCACGGAGGAGCGCTGAGCCCCGTCTCCTGCTGTCAGTGCAAAGGAGTGAATGTGCCGGCAGCGCTCACCTCGGCTTCTGAGAGCGCACGCTGCTCAGATGCCGACATGAGCTCCTGCAGACAGGACGCAGCGCTGGAGCAGAGGTGAGGAAGGAAGGTGAGTATAAGTGTTCATTGTTTTATGTGTGCAGTGATTGGGGGAATGAGGAGGCCACACATACCAGGATTGGGGGATTGAGGAGGCCACACATACCAGGATTGGGGGATTGAGGAGGCCACACATACCAGGATTGGGGGATTGAGGAGGCCACACATACCAGGAATGGGGGATTGAGGAGGCCACACATACCAGGGATTAGGGGATTTAGGGGGCCACACATACCAGGAATAGGGGATGAGGAAGCCACACATACCAGGGATTAGGGGATTTAGGGGGCCACACATACCAGGAATAGGGGATTGAGGAGGCCACACATACCAGGATTGGGGGATTGAGGAGGCCACACATGCCAGGATTGGGGGATTGAGGAGGCCACACATGCCAGGATTGGGGGATTGAGGGGGCCACACATACCCGGAATGGGGGATTGAGGAGGCCACACATACCAGGAATGGGGGATTGAGGAGGCCACACATACCAGGATTGGGAGATTGAGGGGGCCACACATACCAGGATTGGGGGATTGAGGAGGCCACACATGCCAGGATTGGGGGATTGAGGAGGCCACACATGCCAGGATTGGGGGATTGAGGGGGCCACACATACCCGGAATGGGGGATTGAGGAGGCCACACATACCAGGAATGGGGGATTGAGGAGGCCACACATACCAGGAATGGGGGATTGAGGAGGCCACACATACCAGGAATGGGGGATTGAGGAGGCCACACATACCAGGAATGGGGGATTGAGGAGGCCACACTTACCAGGAATGGGGGATTGAGGAGGCCACACATACCAGGATTGGGGGATTGAGGAGGCCACACATACCAGGAATGGGGGATTGAGGAGGCCACACTTACCAGGATTGGGGGATTGAGGAGGCCACACTTACCAGGAATGGGGGATTGAGGAGGCCACACTTACCAGGAATGGGGGATTGAGGAGGCCACACATACCAGGATTGGGGGATTGAGGAGGCCACACATACCAGGAATGGGGGATTGAGGAGGCCACACTTGCCAGGATTGGGGGATTGAGGAGGCCACACTTACCAGGATTGGGGGATTGAGGAGGCCACACATACCAGGATTGGGGGATCGAGGAGGCTACACATATCAGGGATTGTGGGATTGAGGAGGCCACACATGCCAGGGGTTGTGGGATTGAGGGGGCCACACATGCCAGGGATTGTGGGATTGAGGGGGCCACACATGCCAGGGATTGTGAGATTGAGGGGGCCACACATACCAGGGATTGGGGGATTGAGGAGGCTACACATACCAGGGATTGTGGGGGCCACACATACCAGGGATTGTGGGATTGAGGGGGCCACACATACGAGGATGGGGAAATTTACCAGTAGGTGCTGCATTTCCCACCCTAGGCTTATACTCAAGTCAATAGGTTTTCCCATTTTTATGTGGTAAAATTAGGGGCCTCGGCTTATACTCGGGTCGGCTTATTTAAAATATACAGTATTTTAAAATCAGTGAGTACGTGGTGCCCATAATACTGCAGGACTGTGGCGTGCATTATACTATATGGGGGGTGCATTATACTATATGGCTGCATTTTACCCTATGGGGTGTGTAATATACTGTATGGAGGACTATGGGGAGTGCATTATATTCTATGGAGGACTATGGGGAGTGCATTATATTCTATGGAGGACCATGGGAAGTTCATTATACTATATGGAGGATTAGGGGGGGCGCATTATACTATATGGAGGTTTATGGGGGGAGCATTATACTATATGGAGGATTATGGGGGCGCATTATACTATATGGAAGATTATTGGTGGTGCATTATACTATATGGAAGGCTATGTGGGGCCATTATAATATTTTGAGGGCTATGTGGGGCCCATTATACTGTATGAAAGCAATTATACAGTGTGAAGGTTAGTGTGGGGTCATTATACTGTTTGGAGGGCTGTGTGGGGGTCATTATACTGTTTGGAGGGCTAGTGTGGGCCATTATACTGTATGTAGGCCCATTATACTGTATGGAGGGCTGTGTGGGGGTCACAGTTGGGGGATTATACTGTGTTGGGGTCATCATACTTTGCCTTGGGAGTTGAAGTGGGGTACAATAGGGTCATTATACTGTGCATGTGGAGGCTAATGTGGAGGAATGCACCATGGGGGTATCATACTGTTTGGGGGGCACTTTTGTTGGCATCATACTTTATGGGGACAATGAAGGAGGAATCTACGACTTCAGAAGGAGGTAAATTACTATGTAAAGGCTGGAAAGTTATGAGGTCTGCTCTTCTGTGACACAGACAAATATTTATTTTTTCTAGGGGGGGGGCCCAATTAGAGCTTCTGCTATGGGGCCCCATGACTTCTATGTACGCCCCTGAATATACAGTCATGGCAGAAAGTATTGGCACCCCTGAAATTGTTCCAGAAAATGAAGTATTTCTCCCAGAACATTATCACAATTCCACACGTTTTATTATACAGGTTTATTTCCTTTGTGTGTATTGGAACAGCACAAAAAAAGGGTAAATTGGATATAATTATATAGGGAAAAAAGGGTAAATTGGATATAATTTCAAACACAACCCAAAAAATGGGCCGGATAAAATTGTTAGCACCTTTCTAAAATTGTGATGCTTGTTCACACTCACCTGTGGCAAGTAACAGGACTGAAAATCACACCTGAAACCAGGTAAAAACGGAAGAAGTTGGGGGGCATGGTAAAGGCCAGACGTGGCTGGAGACCTCTGAGGCCAAAAACGTAAATCTCCATAATCCAGATGGGCAGGGTCCCCATCCTTAACCCCACATACCCTCGTTGACTGTATGTCTTCTGGAAGAATAGTTTGAGCCCACTCTTGAGGAACTGTGACACTGCATCGCGTTAGGGTCTACCGGATGTGCTGAAGCTGCGGCCTCTCCTGCGGACCACTGCTGCCCTGGGATCGGGAGTCGAACCCTGCCTTATGATCCTCTCTAACAGCCTGGTCGGTGGCAGTGGACTCCGGTGACTTGGGGCTCCTTGGCGCTCTCATCAGGGAGACTCCGTGGTCCGGTGGAGCGCTAGCGGACTCCGACATCCACGCAGGGGCCCACGCGGTCGGAGCTGGTCGCATACTGTCAGACGGCGACTTCTTTAAGACGTAAAAGGTCAACGTTGGTGAAGTCCATTTCCATAGATCTGATTGTTCTGCTACAACACTGACAAGACCCGGGTAGACTAGCGTTAAATTTGTCTACCTGATCTTAATCTGACAGTACTCTGCTGCCATCTAGTGTCTTGTTACTACAACTACCCCTTCAATAAAATCTGCTGTATTTTGCACTGACAGTCTGGAGAGGACCAACTCCGGGTGGGCACACGTTGCAATACATACGATTCTCACCAATTATAAATATCTACCACCTCCCCATTATATCTTCGGATTAATATCAGACCCATATTGGAGAAAACTGAGTGTAGGACCTTTTAATCTGGTTAACATGTCTTCCCCCCAGCCTTTTCTCTCTTTTCTCCATTGATTTCCATTACGTCTCACTATAATTGTTGTTTAGATTATGGGTTGAATAATGATCCCGATGTTTAATTAATACTCCACATACCTTCTGGAAATCTTTATGACTGTTGTTTTATTATATTTCTTGTTGCCGATGATTGTAGCACACTCAGTGTCTTTGGTCTATGGTATCTTTTATGTGATTAAATAAAAAGAAAAAGAAATAATAATAAAAAAAAAAAGGTTGTGGTAAGAAAAGAGGGAGAGGGAAGCACTGAGCAGAGCCGGGAGAAGATCAGGTCCAGCGTATTCCTGTCTCCACGTGTAGGAGAGTTAGCAGCTGTGAAAGGTTAAGAGAGGAAGATACAGAAAGAAGAAGAATGGCCGATGCAGAGAGCGGATCACCAATGGGGATGGTAACGTCTCCTATGATAACAGTGGGAATGTCACAGGATAGGAAGTGTGGAAGCCAGGTGGCAAAGTGATCGACGAACTGGTTGGTTTTACCTGGAGGGAGATACACAACTGCCATACGGAGGGAGAAGGGAAAAGTCTAATGGTCTGGACCTCAAAGGAAAGAAACATAAGTGAAGATACCAAAGGGATAACCTGGAAAGCACAATGTGACGACACAGACAAATCTAGTAGGTCCAGAGACAGACTATCATTTGAATGTTTGACTATTGAACTGTTGTTTCTAAATTGATGAATGGCTGCTTTGACTCTTATATTAGCTCCTACAGTTTATTGTACTGTTATCTTTGCAAGACAGAGACGCAGGGTCACTGAACAATGATTTTTACTAATATGTTGACTACACATTATACCAGGCCATGCAGCTTGTTGACTTGCATTGTTTGGGTGGTTATAGTTTATCCTTCAATGTTTGCAAGTCAACATTGGGAGATGAACTGTGGATGCTCAAGCAATGCGAATTAGTATCATCACCCCTTCACCTTGACCTGTGGATGATGGCTTGAAGGACAGTTGTGAACTATATAAAGGGGTATCTGCCTCTGTTACAAGTAACTATACAGGATGTCAGCTTAAAGAACCCCGGCCCCTGCTGGAAGAATACAGATCTGCTCCATTGGCCATGGCTGAACCCTCAGAGACGTTTTGAAGAATACCGGCTGGGACAATGAGGTCACCTGGCCACGTATCTCCATGGACTTTCAGCTTCCTAAGCTTGCCGCTACCTCCTATTTGTGGGTTTCCACCTAAAGCGGGGTGCCACTGGTGGGGGTAGTCGGCCCTGGAAGTCCCAAAGTCGCAGCTGCTCTAATCCCGTCGAGTGAGTGGAAGGGCGAGACTCTGTAATTTGCACCATCTTGTGTATTAGCTGGGACTGTTCTATATGTTATTGTCTGTTTGGTGGTTCATTAAAGTATTGCCACACTGTTTTACCCGCACCCTGTGTTGTCTGAGTAGTATTATGCCCATGGGGAAGGAGAGCGGACTTTCAGTGGGATGAGCCCTTGGACCAGAGGATGGGAGCACTCACTGATCCCCTGTGTCTCCACAAACATTGTGATGAAAGGAGCAGACAACACCCCCATCTTGTCTGCTCTGAGGTCTGGGTGTATGTGAAAAAAGTAGCCCCTCATACGAGAGACCAGCAGCGGCAGTGGTGTCTGACTGCTGGATCCAAAGTTCAGTGACAGCTAGAAGGTTAATGAAATTAGAAAGAAGTCATGGATGCCAGGGAGTTTGCTACACGCTGACTGGGAGTTCCAGAGGGCACATTTAAAAGAGACAGGAGAAGGCGAGCACTGAATCTTAAAGAGATTAGCAGGGTTTCTATGTGCAGAAGTAAGAGACTTATATTTACTAGTTGAAGGAGGGCCAGGGTTAGGGGAGATGTAGCCAGCCACAAGGAGAAGTAGAAAAAAAGAAAAAGAGAAGGTGGTTTTGTGATTTGCATGAACGTTTTGTGCGCTGTATGGTGGTAGTGGTTGGTTTTGAGTATTTTAATAAAGTGAGTAGGGCATGAGAGCTGTAAATGGGAGAGGGGAGGAGAGAGGAGCTGATGTGGAGAGAGTGCACAAAGTGTGTAATAGGGCGACAGATGTGAAAGAAAGCAACAGCTAAAGTATAGATGAGGCAAAAGAGTTTTTAACGGAAAATACATTATGCAGCACAATTGAACAATAAACATGTTTTTGTGAATATCTTGCATTACTTCCCCGACTACTGCCCTGTCCAACTGCTTGCACTTTGATGATGTTGCACTTTGATGATGTTGCATTTTGATGATGTTGCACTTTGATGATGTTGCACATGTTCACCCAGCACAGGATTTAGA
Source organism: Phyllobates terribilis (assembly GCF_046119375.1). Taxonomy (NCBI): domain Eukaryota; kingdom Metazoa; phylum Chordata; class Amphibia; order Anura; family Dendrobatidae; genus Phyllobates; species Phyllobates terribilis. The sequence continues at coordinate 13,033,875 of NW_027362763.1, read as the reverse complement.
ATAAAATATTTGGGGTAATTTTCCTACTACAGGTTTTACAGAGTACAAACCTGCGCCCGCCTGTAAACTCAATGTCTGGGACTTGTTGGTCCACGTCACTTTACCTCTTTAGGACAAGCAGAAACTTTCCTTGAGGATAAGGAAATTGAATAATTTACAAAGTTTGATAGCGCAGCGGTCATTACATGGTGAGACATGACTGTCCGAAACTCCATGTAGAGAAAACCATGGAGGAGAAATCCCGAAACAAAGGATTATGATCAGAAGATCCTCCTCATAGAAGGAAGATGGATTCATGGGCTTCAAGGCCAAGAGTGACGCCAATCATTACCACTACCGAGGCACCGCTGATCTCCGCCATGTAACCCTGTGTATGCTGTAATTGAGACAATCAAGTATGTGGCCGCCATGTGACGGGCCGCCGCCATGTCTTCTGGTGTCTTTGGTCATACGCAGGGTGATACACCAGTATACACAGCGTCCGCATATAAAAATATTACATAGTAAAAAAAAACACCATGAATGATAAATTAAAAAATAACTTATTACAAATATATGATCATGACATCACAGGCAGATATAGACATGCACCCCATGGAAAACAAAATCATCTGTAAATTATCTGTACCCTTAAAATACACGACGCATCCTGCAAAAACAAACTACAATAAAGTCCCTGCGTCGTCAAAGCCCAAAATGAGCAGCGCCCTTAAATTAAAGGGATTGTCTATGTATTGTACAGGGGGACATGTGGGCGTGGCCAGATGCAGTTCCCCGCTCTGCGGGGGGGGGGGGGGGCAAGGGGGCGCCACTGTGCAGGGTGAGAGCCCGCTCATTCTCAGGAGGTTGGACCCCCGGATTAGGAAGCGAGGCTAACGATATACAAGAAGGGCGTGGCCCTCTAAGATCCTCCAGGAGGCAAAATAATGGGAGGGGAATGAGTAACATGGCAGAAAGAGAGCGCAGGAGTCTCGTGGTGACGACTGCTCCGATGTACACGAATATCACTGTGGAGGAGGACGCAAGAATGATCCGGGCCCCGGGGCCCTCCATAAGATGCATTAAGCATCTGGACCGGGGCCCCCGAGTATTATCTCATCGGATCTCCCCTCACCTGCAAGAGAGAAATTATGGAAATCATCATATACGATCCATCCATCCATCACATACACCGTATACACCTATGTGCACTACAGCGCAGACTTACAGGGAAAATGGTCTCTGCTGTCCGTAGCATCCAATCACAGAGCAGCTTTCATTTTTCAAGAGTGAAACACAAAATGAAAGCTGCACTGTGATTGGTTGCCATGGAAAATAAACAAGGGCAGTTTTTCTTAAATGCAGTTTCATTCATCTCTCCCATTACATATAGAAGTGGGAAAATAAGTAAGTGCACCCCACCATAACCTTATATACAAGTGACTGGAGGCAGCGCGGCTCCGTATCATGTACTGACTATATAACCACACACAGAACCTGTCACTGCTGGTGATGACGGGAGCAGCGAACGTACCGGCCGCCATCATGCGGAGTCCTGCACACAGATCCACTGCCGGGATGATGAGCACGCTAGCGCCACCAGGTGGGAGTTCAGAAAGGCGCATCTCAGGTGTTGGCTGTCCTGGTTGGCAACACTGGGGATATAAATGTATCACTGGTATATAGATATATATGCCTTAACCCCCTCCGGTGTGTGCGCGAATATATAATATATTATATATATATATACACACACACACCCCTGCCCCGTATATCTACTACCTGCTCTCCTATCCCATATGTCTTCCTGCTCCCCCATAAATATTTATGTATATATCCCTCCTCCATATATCTATTCCAGTCCCCTAAATATCTACACCTTCCTCCATATAAATTCCCCTTCCCCATATATATACTGTATCAACCCCCGCCTTATATACCTACCCTCCTCCCCTATACTGTATAGATGTATATACCACTCCCCTATATATCTAGCCCCTCCTTCATATAAATTCTCCTCCCCATGTATATATCTAGCCCCTACCAATATATCCTCCTTGTCCCCCATAAATATATATACCCTTCCCCCATATATCTACCTGCTCCCTCATATATCTACCCACATCCCCTATACAGTTGAAACCAGAAGTTTCCATCCACTATATATAAAGACACATCTGCAGGTTTTTCTCAATATCTGACATGAAATCACAATAAACCTTTCCCGTTTTAGGACAATTAGGATTATACCATAATGTTTAATATTTGCCAAATGCCAGAATAATGAGAGAGAGAGAAGGTTTTAAGGCATTTTTATTACTTACTGCAAAGTCAAAAGTTTCCATACTCTAAGATTACTATGCCTTTAAACAATTCTAGACCGCCCATATGATGATGTCATGTATTTGGCAACATCTGAGACAATTAGAGACACACCTGTGGATGTATTTTAATGCACACCTGAAACACACTGCTTCTTTGTGTAGTATCATGGGAAAGTCTAAAGAAATCAGCCAAGATATCAGGAAGAGAATTGTGGACTTGCACAAGTCTGGCTCATCCTTGGGTACAATTTCAAGATACCTGAAGGTGCCTTGTTCATCTGTACCAACAATTATATGCAAGTACAAACAAGATGGGAATGTCCAGCCATCATACCGCTCAGGAAGGAGACGGCTTCTGTGGCCCAGAGATGAACGTGGTTTGCTCCGACATGTGCATATCAACCCAAGGACAAAAGCAAAAGACCTTGTGAAGATGATGGCGGAAGCTGGTAAGATTGTGTCAATATCCACAGTGAAACGAGTACTGGATCAACATGAGCTGCAAGGTTACTCTGCCAGGAAGAAGATGTTACAGGTGTGTCAGAAGTGACAGACAGTCGCTCTGCAGTTGCTTGCAAGAGATCTCTTCGTTTCGCATTACAGACACCTTCTTAGAAGTTGTCTCTCTAGAACCCAGTGGCTACCTTCTTGTGGCTAATAAACACCCTGGCCTGGTGTATAAACACCTGCTGTTTGCTGAGGGCGTTGCCGGCAATATTTACATGACCCCTTGTGAAGACTCAGAGCAAGTGCTTTACTTCTTCCTCTCTGGTGCTATGAGAATGGGTGTTCATCTCTCTGAAGTCGACTAAAAGCTAAGCTATCTTCCCTTGCTTGTTCCAACTTTGTTGTCCTTAGTAGTCAGTGGGGATCGACTAGCGCTCATCCCCTTCCAATCCTAGCCAGGGCCAAACGCAGGGAAAGACAGGGCAAGGTTCGCGTGCGGCGATTGGTGAAGAACCAATATAGTTAGTGGAGACAGGGTGATATTAGATCAGCCTAGGAGGTCTGCAATCCCCCCTTTCCCTAGAGTCTGGGCTCCCTTTCCCTCTTCCCTTTATGTTGCACTAAGTCTTTCTGTGGCACCCCAGGGGTCTGGTTGCCACAGTAATAGAAATATTACGTCTGAGAGCAAGTGGGAGGTTTCTCTGGTCAGGAGCCCTTAAGCATGCAACACTTCCTGCCCAGACCTGGGAGGGGAGGAATCTGCCCTTATAAACTGGGTCTGGGGCGGGATTAGTGAGTTGAGTCAGAGCCTGGAGACAGTTCCAGACACAGGGAGAGTTACAGCAGGAGCTCTGTAGGAGCAGTAGCTGAAGACCAGGGGCTGGAGCTGAGCAGAGCTCGCCCTGGCAGAAGAATCTTATAACCGGACACCGGAGTCCGAGGCTGTGGGGACTGATATTCACCCAGCAGCAGAAACCAGCCGGCAGGGGATTCCAGGTCCTCTGGCCATAGAAGCCCAGAGGCTCAGTCATAAGGAAGGGACCAGCACCGCCATCCAGGAGCGGAGGCTAACAGAAGGCCCCAAGTCACCAGCCATACGGGTGAGCACCACACGTTATACTCAGGGACGTGGGCTACTTCTACCCGCTTACAGCAAGGTAGCCAGGAAGAGTGCAGACTGACGGGGAGGCCTACAACTCCACCTGGCCACGGGAACTCCTGTTTGCTCTGAGACTGACCAGGCCCCTTATGTTAGCCAGTACTCCCGGGAGGGTCTGCCTTAATATCACCAGTAAAGACCCTGAACTGCACTGCAAAGACTCTGAGTCGTTCCTGCTTCATCGCCGCACCAGCACTACTAGTGCTGGTACTCCCGTGCACTATCACCCTCACCATCAACTACACTGCCCTGGGGCTCCACTCTTCCCGTGGGGAGTCACACTACCTCAGCTGCACACACCATCAGCCCCAGAGGTCTGCCTTGCAGCGGCGGTCCGCGCTGACCGCAAACCACGGGTGGCGTAGTCGGACAATTAACCTAAAACCCCCACAAAATACCGCCATCGGCCTGACCACCCTGAGCCACGGGACCAGGTCACCGCCACGGATTCTACAACCCCCAGAGACCCGGCTCCGGGTATCCCACACACGTCCACACTAGGCCCAGGGGGCGAGTCATTTCCCACACCTTGCGTGACAGAAGCCATTACTCCAAAAGAAACATAAAAAAGCCAGATTAATGTTTGCAAATGCACACAGGCACACAGACCTTAATTTTTGGAGACATGTCCTGTGATCTGATGAAACTAAAATTGAAATTTTTGGGCATAATGAGGAAAGGAGGAAAAAGGGAGAAGCTTGGAAGCCTAAAAACACCATCCCAACTGTGAAACACGAGGGTGGCAGCATCATGTTGTGGGGTTGTTTTGCTGCAGGAGGGACTGGTGCACTTCACAAAATAAATGGCATCATGAGAAAAGAAGATTATGTGGCAATACTGAAGCAACATCTCAAGATATCAGCCAGGAAGTTACAGCTTGGGCAGAAATGGGTCTTCCAAATGGACAATGACCCGCAGCATACTGCCAAAATGGTAACAAAGTGGCTTTAGGATAACAAAGTTAGTAATGTTTTGGCATGGCTATCACAAAGCCCTGATCTCAATCCTATTGAAAATGTATAAGCAAAGCTGAAAAGGCTGCGAGCGCCGAGCAAGGCGACCTACACACCGGGATCAGTTACACCAGTTTTGTCAGGAGGAATCGGCCAAAATTCCGACCAACTACTGTGAGAAGCTTGTGGAAGGAGATCCCAAACGTGTGACCCAAGTCATTCAGTGTAAGGGCAATGGCACCAAATACTAATGAAATGGATGGAAACTTTTGACTTTGCAGTAAGTAATAAAAATGCCTTAAAACATTCTCTCTCTCTCATTATTCTGGCATTTGGCAAATATTAAACATTATGGTAAAATCCTAATTGTCCTAAAACGGGAAAGGTTTATTCTGATTTCATGTCAGATATTGAGAAGAACCTGCAGATGTGTCTTTATATATAGTGGATGGAAACTTCTGGTATCAACTTTATATCCACAACTTCCTCCATATAAATTCCCTTCCCCATATATACATGTACTCCTCCCCATATATCATTGTCAGGACCCCAGGACAGTGGGTGACCGGCTTGCTGTTGGCGGCAGCCATCCCTACCTGCCATTATACAGGGAACCATCAGTCCACATCCACCGCTCTTTCTGGCCCATGCTGAGTCCAATCCAGTAATTCACATTTTCCCTGTATCGCTGAATAGTTTTCTGGAAGAGGAACAAGATGTTATAAATGTCCAGACCCTGAAACATTGTCCACATCTCAATATCCCCCTCTGATGGCTCTGACCGAGGTGCGGTGTCCTCCACCTGACGTTGGTCCTGCAGCACCTCTTCATCTCCATTGCAGTCTTCACCCCTCCCCCCCAATATAGACTACGAGATGAGCGACTACACTGAGCGAGGACCATTCACCCCACAAGAAAAAGTGGCTAAAGATCTGAATGAAACCTCATCTATATTTATTATCTCTCTTATGGAGATATTAGCTTGTACCGAGGTGTCTCTCAAGAGCCGGCATGTTGACTCCCCCGGAAGTGGGATTCGGCCACTCTTTGAACCAGTTGTTAAACCGACATCCAGCTCGGAGAACATGTAAGACACCAGCTCCCTGCTGTGAATTATACTCGAGCCTTTCAGGTGCAAATACAATTGGAGCTCTAACCGCTGACACTTCTAGGGTCAAGGTGATGTCAGCAATTTTATCAGGTCACCTGATCACGCTGCTGACATCACTACTGTGCCACAGAGGAGGAGGTTGGCAATAATATAAGTGCTCCACTGGAGCCATAAAAATAGAGAAGTTTTATTGGGGGGTAGGAGGGAATGGCCTAAAGGGACAGTATGGGGGAGAATAGTGTGAGGGGACAATATGGGGTAAGGTGTGAGGGGACAATTTGGAGGTGGGAGTCTAATGGTGATTCTGCTGCTATACTCATGTATGGATGGTAGTTTGGTGATGTTCTTATATACTGATAATAGTTCCAGTGATGAATATATGTACCCATGATGGTTCTGGAGATGTATGCTGTTATGCACACGCCCGGGCTAGAGCGGCGTGTGCATGTGATTGGTAGTGATTCCACTGGACCGTGCCGGAGAGTGTATGCCTGGAGGGGCGTGACTAAGTATTCACCCGATCCGACCAGGGTCGCACGACGGCATACGACGCCAGTGCACCAAGGAGGAACCGAGCAGAGGGACCAGGTGCTACTCCAGGACAGACCCCGGACACGGCTGTTGACCCACACAGGGGAATACAGGAACAGGCTGGTAGGCTGGCACACAGACTGGTATGCAGGCAGGCGGGTATGCAGGCAGGGGGGTAAAGGCAAGCACAGCTAGAGTGCAGACGGGGAGGCACTAGCAGGTAGGAACACAGGCGGGATAGAACCCAGTACACACCGGGACTCAGGAACAATACAGGCAGGATAGGGCCCAGTACACACTGGGACTCAGGAACAATACAGGCAGGATAGGGCCCAGTACACACTGGGACTCAGGAACAATACAGGCAGGATAGGACCCAGTACACACTGGGACTCAGGAACAATACAGGCAGGATAGGGTACAGGCAGGGCAGGACAGGACTGCCGGAGCAGCGGGCAGAAGCAGGGCAGGACAGGACTCTGTTCACACGGAACAGACAGGAAGGGAAAGACAGAGCCAGACACCCACAGGGTACTTGCAGTGAAGTAGCGAGTGGACCAAAAACTCACAAACGGGAGTACAGAGACAACAAGCAGGAGTTAGGTACGAGTACAGACTCTGCAGGAAAAGGAAGGGAATGGACATAGACAAAACAGGTAAAGGATAGGAGAGAGTTCAGACTGGAACTGAGTGTACGGAGGAGACCGACACTGCAGCGGGATACAGGAGCGGGTCTGGGAATACTGCCCCCAGAGAGGCGGGACGAACAGGCAAGGAGCGTGTTCAGACAGGACAGACAAGATACAGGACACAGTTCAGACACGGGAGCTGACACCGCAAGGCAGGAGAAATACAGGACTTAGTTCAGACACGGGAACTAATACCGTAAAGCAGGAGACAAACAGGACTTAGTTCAGAAACGGGAACTAATACCGTAAAGCAGGAGACATACAGGACACAGTTCAGACACGGGAGCTGACACCGCAAGGCAGGAGACATACAGGACTTAGTTCAGACACGGGAGCTGACACCGCAAGGCAGGAAACATACAGGACTTAGTTCAGACAGGCCTGGAAACAAGCCTCCAGGAAAGGCGGACAGGGAAACAAAGACGGGACCTGGCAACTTCAGAGTGCAAGCACACACTGAAAGAAACACATATGCTCAGGCAGGGATAGAAGGGAGCTGCTGAGCTAAATACCAAGAGACAGACAGCGATAGGCTGAGGACGCACAAGGGGTGTGACCCACAGCAGGTACAAAAGGCAGGAAGTGATCGGGCGCCGCCCTTAAGCAGCAGAAACAGACACAGACACAAACAAGACAGCATGGAGGGAAGCCAGAGAGACATTCTGGACAGGAGATCAAGTGCGCGCTCCTGCACAGTGGGAGATGGACCACTATGCAAGGACGCCGCCAGGTATGTTACATATGCAAGTACTGATGGCGGTTCTGTTGTTGTTTTCATGTACGAATGACTGTTCAGGAGCTGGAATAATGTATTGATAGTGGTTCTATTGATGTTTTCATATACTGATGGTGGTTCTGGTACTCTTTTCATGTACTGTTGATGGTTCTGGTGAAGTATGCATGTACTGATGGTGGTACTGATTTTTCATGTAGTGATGGGGGTTCAGGTGCTGTATTCATTTATGGATGGTGATTCTGGTGATTTATGCAAATACTGATGATGGTTCTAGTGATGTACAGTATGCATGTAGTGATGTGGTTCTGGTGTTGTATTCATGTAATGATGGTGGTTCTGGTGATGTTTTCATGTACTGTTGGTGGTTCTGGTGATTTGTGTATTGAAAGTGGTTATCTTGATGTATTCATGTACTAATTGTGGTTCTCCTAATGTATGCATGTACTTATGATGGTTTTAGTGTTGTATGCATAAAATGATGATGATTCTGGTGTGTATTTATGTAAATAAAATATTGTTCTGTCTGACAAGAATTACTGTATCTGTATTTGTTAGGAACATTAATTATAAATTTAAGCACTGTAGCCAAATCCTAATAGCATGTAATATACTCATCAACAGGATTCATCTCTGCTTGCCGATTCCAGCGGTAATCATATGATCACTCATATGCGATTATCATTATTACTTGATCACGTGACAACTTTCGTCTCTTCCTGCTTCTCTATATGAAGCAGAGTCTATAGTTTATCACTGAACATTAGGTAAATTAGGAAGAGCACCTCGCTGGCACATTACTAAATGTGCAAATCGCAGTTCCGGGTGTCATCACTATTTAGTCTTTGACCTGTTTTTCATCTTTATGGCATATGGTACCTATCTTTTCATTGTTTGTTTCTTTAATGTATGTATCCTTTTTACTGTGTGAAAGTAAGAACAGGGTGAGGGAGGAGGGAGCTGGAGGTGAAGTTACATTTATCTCCTGGTCCATGAGCACGGCCAGTGAGGAGCCATGTCTGGTGCAGAAGTCCCGGCTGTCGTTCCAACTATTCGTGGTATCTGAGAAGTAATAACAGCGATCCCCAACCCAAATCCATGACTTTTCACATGGGGGTCCATTGGAGCTGGAATCCATCACCGCACCCCGGGATAACAAAGCTGCAATCAGAAAAATCTAGTGAATGAAAGGGACATGAGATATAGAGGTATAGATTGGGGCAGCTCAGGGGTCCTTTAAAATCACCAAGGTTTTGGTGTTTCTGCCTAAATTTGTGCTGGCCAAGAATGTCCTAGGGGGTAATGATCATATCCCTGTAAATCTAGGGAGGACTAATGGTTAATACATATTGTTCCTTAAGTCTTGTGGCAATTATGGGCCAGGTATGTCCCATTATCATATCTGGATGAAGACTGATGAGAAAACATTTCCTAGTATTCACTTGGGTGATGCTGCCGTACCACTGTGCATATTGTGCCATATAATGGCACAAAAGTGCTACACAACCACCACAAAGCCATACAGCTCCACACAACCACCACACAGCGATACAGCTCCACACAACCACCACAAAGCCATACAGCTCCACACAACCACCACAGAGCGATACAGCTCCACACAACCACCACACAGCGATACAGCTCCACACAACCACCACAAAGCCATACAGCTCCACACAACCACCACAGAGCGATACAGCTCCACACAACCACCACACAGCGACACAGCTCCACACAACCACCACAAAGCCATACAGCTCCACACAACCACCACAGAGCGATACAGCTCCACACAACCACCACAAAGCCATACAGCTCCACACAACCACCACACGGCGATACAGCTCCACACAACCACCACAAAGCCATACAGCTCCACACAACCACCACACGGCGATACACCTCCACACAACCACCACAGAGCGATACAGCTCCACACAACCACCACACGGCGATACACCTCCACACAACCACCACAGAGCGATACACCTCCACACAACCACCACAGAGCGATACAGCTCCACACAACCACCACAAAGCCATACAGCTCCACACAACCACCACACGGCGATACACCTCCACACAACCACCACAGAGCGATACACCTCCACACAACCACCACAGAGCGATACAGCTCCACACAACCACCACAGAGCGATACAGCTCCACACAACCACCACAAAGCCATACAGCTCCACACAACCACCACACAGCGATACAGCTCCACACAACCACCACAGAGCGATACAGCTCCACACAACCACCACACAGCGATACAGCTCCACACAACCACCACACGGCGATACACCTCCACACAACCACCACAGAGCGATACACCTCCACACAACCACCACAGAGCGATATAGCTCCACACAACCACCACAGAGCGATACAGCTCCACACAACCACCACAAAGCCATACAGCTCCACACAACCACCACACAGCGATACACCTCCACACAACCACCACAGAGCGATACACCTCCACACAACCACCACAGAGCGATACACCTCCACACAACCACCACAGAGCGATACAGCTCCACACAACCACCACAGAGCGATACAGCTCCACACAACCACCACACAGCGATACAGCTCCACACAACCACCACACAGCGATACAGCTCCACACAACCACCACACGGCGATACACCTCCACACAACCACCACAGAGCGATACAGCTCCACACAACCACCACAGAGCGATACAGCTCCACACAACCACCACAGAGCGATACAGCTCCACACAACCACCACAGAGCGATACAGCTTCACACAAACACCACACGGCGATACAGCTCCACACAACCACCACAGAGCGATACACCTCCACACAACCACCACAGAGCGATACAGCTCCACACAACCACCACAGAGCGATACAGCTCCACACAACCACCACAGAGCGATACAGCTTCACACAAACACCACACGGCGATACAGCTCCACACAACCACCACACGGCGATACACCTCCACACAACCACCACAGAGCGATACACCTCCACACAACCACCACATGGCGATACAGCTCCACACAACCATCACACAGCGATACAGCTCCACACAACCACCACAAAGCCATACAGCTCCACACAACCACCACACAGCGATACAGCTCCACACAACCACCACACGGCGATACACCTCCACACAACCACCACAGAGCGATACACCTCCACACAACCACCACAGAGCGATACAGCTCCACACAACCACCACAGAGCGATACAGCTCCACACAACCACCACAGAGCGATACAGCTTCACACAAACACCACACGGCGATACAGCTCCACACAACCACCACAGAGCGATACACCTCCACACAACCACCACAGAGCGATACAGCTCCACACAACCACCACAGAGCGATACAGCTCCACACAACCACCACAGAGCGATACAGCTTCACACAAACACCACACGGCGATACAGCTCCACACAACCACCACAGAGCGATACACCTCCACACAACCACCACAGAGCGATACACCTCCACACAACCACCACATGGCGATACAGCTCCACACAACCACCACACGGCAATACAGCTCCACACAACCACCACACAGACATACAGCTCCACACAACCACCACACAGCGATACAGCTCCACAAAACCACCACACAGCGATACAGCTCCACACAACCACCACACAACGATACAGCTCCACACAACCACCACACGGCGATACAGCTCCACACAACCACCACACGGCGATACAGCTCCACACAACCACCACACGGCGATATAGCTCCACACAACCACCACACGGCGATACAGCTCCACACAACCACCACACAGTGATATAGCTCCACATAACCACCACACGGCAATACAGCTCCACACAACCACCACACGGCGATATAGCTCCACATATCCACCACAAAGAGATACAGCTCCACATAGCCACCACACAGAGATACAGCTCCACACAACCACCACACAGAGATACAGCTCCACACAACCACCACACGGCGATACAGCTCCACATATCCACTACACAGAGATACAGATCCACACAACCAACACACAGCGATACAGCTCCACACAACCACCACATAGAGATACAGCTCCACATAACAGAGATACAGCTCCACGTAACAACACACAGAGATACAGCTCCACACAACCACCGCACAGAGATACAGCTCCACACAACCACCACACAGAGACACAGCTCCACACAACTACCACACGGCGATACAGCTCCAAACAACCACCACATGGCGATACAGCTCCACACAACCACCACACAGCGATAAAGCTCCACACAACCACCACGCGGCGATATAGCTCCACACAACCACCACACGACGATACAGCTCCACACGGCGATACAGCTCCACACGGCGATACAGCTCAAACAACCACCACACGGCGATACAGCTCCACACGGCGATACAGCTCCACACAACCACCACACGGCGATACAACTTCACACAACCACCACACGGTGATACAGCTCCACACAACAACCACACAGAGAAACAGGTCCACACAACCACCACACAGAGAAACAGCTCCACACACCACCACACAGCGATACAGCTCCACATAACTAACACACAGCGATACAGCGCCACATAACCACCACACAGCGATACAGCTCCACATAACCACCACACAGCGACACAGGTCCACATAACCACCACACAACGATACAGCTCCACATAACCACCACACAGAGACACAGGTCCACATAAGCACACACAGAGATACAGCTCCACATAACCACCACACAGACAAACAGCTCCACACAACCACCACACAGAGAAACAGCTCCACACAACCACCACACGGCGATACAGCTCCACACGGCGATACAGCTAGACACAACCACCTCAAGGTGATATAGCTCCACACAACCACCACACGACGATACAGCTCCACACGACGATACAGCTCCACACAACCACCACACGGCGATACAGCTCCACATATCCACAACACAGAGATACAGCTCCACACAACCACCACAGAGCAATACAGCTTCACACAAACACCACACGGCGATACAGCTCCACACAACCATCACAGAGCGATACACCTCCACACAACCACCACAGAGCGATACACCTCCACACAACCACCACATGGCGATACAGCTCCACACAACCACCACACAGCGATACAGCTCTACACAACCACCACAAAGCCATACAGCTCCACACAACCACCACACAGCGATACAGCTCCACACAACCACCACACGGCGATACACCTCCACACAACCACCACAGAGCGATACACCTCCACACAACCACCACAGAGCGATACAGCTCCACACAACCACCACAGAGCGATACAGCTCCACACAACCACCACAGAGCGATACAGCTTCACACAAACACCACACGGCGATACAGCTCCACACAACCACCAAAGAGCGATACACCTCCACACAACCACCACAGAGCGATACAGCTCCACACAACCATCACAGAGCGATACAGCTCCACACAACCACCACAGAGCGATACAGCTTCACACAAACACCACACGGCGATACAGCTCCACACAACCACCACAGAGCGATACACCTCCACACAACCACCACAGAGCGATACACCTCCACACAACCACCACATGGCGATACAGCTCCACACAACCACCACACGGCAATACAGCTCCACACAACCACCACACAGACATACAGCTCCACACAACCACCACACAGCGATACAGCTCCACAAAACCACCACACAGCGATACAGCTCCACACAACCACCACACAACGATACAGCTCCACACAACCACCACACGGCGATACAGCTCCACACAACCACCACACGGCGATACAGCTCCACACAACCACCACACGGCGATACAGCTCCACACAACCACCACACGGCGATATAGCTCCACACAACCACCACACGGCGATACAGCTCCACACAACCACCACACAGTGATATAGCTCCACATAACCACCACACGGCAATACAGCTCCACACAACCACCACACGGCGATATAGCTCCACATATCCACCACAAAGAGATACAGCTCCACATAGCCACCACACAGAGATACAGCTCCACACAACCACCACACAGAGATACAGCTCCACACAACCACCACACGGCGATACAGCTCCACATATCCACCACACAGAGATACAGATCCACACAACCAACACACAGCGATACAGCTCCACACAACCACCACATAGAGATACAGCTCCACATAACAGACATACAGCTCCACGTAACAACACACAGAGATACAGCTCCACACAACCACCGCACAGAGATACAGCTCCACACAACCACCACACAGAGACACAGCTCCACACAACTACCACACGGCGATACAGCTCCAAACAACCACCAAATGGCGATACAGCTCCACACAACCACCACACGGCGATAAAGCTCCACACAACCACCACGCGGCGATATAGCTCCACACAACCACCACACGACGATACAGCTCCACACGGCAATACAGCTCCACACGGCGATACAGCTCAAACAACCACCACACGGCGACACAGCTCCACACGGCAATACAGCTCCACACAACCACCACACGGCGATACAACTTCACACAACCACCACACGGTGATACAGCTCCACACAACAACCACACAGAGAAACAGGTCCACACAACCACCACACAGAGAAACAGCTCCACACAACCACCACACAGAGAAACAGCCCCACACAACCACCACACAGAGATACAGCTCCACATAACCACCACACAGAGACAGCTCCACACAACCACCACAGAGACACAGCTCCACATAAGCAAACACAGAGACACAGCTCCACATAACCACCACACAGACAAACAGCTCCACACAACCACCACACAGAGAAACAGCTCCACACACCACCACACAGCGATACAGCTACACATAACTAACACACAGCGATACAGCGCCACATAACCACCACACAGCGACACAGCTCCACATAACCACCACACAACGATACAGCTCCACATAACCACCACACAGAGACACAGGTCCACATAAGCACACACAGAGATACAGCTCCACATAACCACCACACATAGAAACAGCTCCACACAACCACCACACAGAGAAACAGCTCCACACAACCACCACACGGCGATACAGCTCCACACGGCGATACAGCTAGACACAACCACCACAAGGTGATATAGCTCCACACAACCACCACACGACGATACAGCTCCACACGACGATACAGCTCCACACAACCACCACACGGCGATACAGCTCCACATATCCACCACACAGAGATACAGATCCACACAACCAACACACAGCGATACAGCTCCAAACAACCACCACATAGAGATACAGCTCCACATAACAGAGATACAGCTCCAAGTAACAACACACAGCGATACAGCTCCACACAACCACCGCACAGAGATACAGCTCCACACAACCACCACAAAGAGACACAGCTCCACACAACTTCCACACAGCGATACAGCTTCACACAACCACCGCATGGCGATACAGCTCCACACAACCACCGCATGGCGATACAGCTCCACACAACCACCACACGGCAATATAGCTCCACACAACCATCACACAGCGATACAGCTCCACACAACCACCACACAGAGAAACAGCTCCACACAAACACCACACAGAGATACAGCTCCACACAACCACCACACGGCGATACAGCTCCACACAACCACCACACGGCGATACAGCTCCACACAACCACCACACAGTGATATAGCTCCACACAACCACCACACGGCAATACAGCTCCACACAACCACCACACGGCGATATAGCTCCACATATCCACCACAAAGAGATACAGCTCCACATAGCCACCACACAGAGATACAGCTCCACACAACCACCACACGGTGATACAGCTCCACATATCCACCACACAGAGATACAGATCCACACAACCAACACACAGCGATACAGCTCCACACAACCACAACATAGAGATACAGCTCCACATAACAGAGATGCAGCTCCACGTAACACACAGAGATACAGCTCCACACAACCACCGCACAGAGATACAGCTCCACACAACCACCGCACAGAGATACAGCTCCATATAACCACCACACAGAGACACAACTCCACACAACCACCACACAGAGACACAGCTCCACACAACTGCCACACAGCGATACAGCTCCAAACAACCACCACATGGCGACACAGCTCCACACAACCACCACACGGCGATAAAGCTCCACACAACCACCACACAACCACCACATGACGATAAAGCTCCACACGGCGATACAGCTCCACACAACCACCACACGGCGATACAACTTCACACAACCACCACACGGTGATACAGCTCCACACAACAACCACACAGAGAAACAGGTCCACACAACCACCACACAGAGAAACAGCTCCACACAAACACCACACAGAGAAACAGCTCCACACAACCACCACACAGAGAAACAGCTCCACACAACCACCACACGGCGATACAGCTCCACACGGCGATACAGCTAGACACAACCACCACAAGGTGATATAGCTCCACACAACCACCACACGACGATACAGCTCCACACGACGATACAGCTCCACACAACCACCACACGGCGATACAGCTCCACATATCCACCACACAGAGATACAGATCCACACAACCAACACACAGCGATACAGCTCCAAACAACCACCACATAGAGATACAGCTCCACATAACAGAGATACAGCTCCAAGTAACAACACACAGCGATACAGCTCCACACAACCACCGCACAGAGATACAGCTCCACACAACCACCACAAAGAGACACAGCTCCACACAACTTCCACACAGCGATACAGCTTCACACAACCACCGCATGGCGATACAGCTCCACACAACCACCGCATGGCGATACAGCTCCACACAACCACCACACGGCAATATAGCTCCACACAACCACCACACGATGATACAGATCCACACGGCGATACAGCTCCACACAACCACCACACAGAGAAACAGCTCCACACAAACACCACACAGAGATACAGCTCCACACAACCACCACACGGCGATACAGCTCCACACAACCACCACACGGCGATACAGCTCCACACAACCACCACACAGTGATATAGCTCCACACAACCACCACACGGCAATACAGCTCCACACAACCACCACACGGCGATATAGCTCCACATATCCACCACAAAGAGATACAGCTCCACATAGCCACCACACAGAGATACAGCTCCACACAACCACCACACGGTGATACAGCTCCACATATCCACCACACAGAGATACAGATCCACACAACCAACACACAGCGATACAGCTCCACACAACCACCACATAGAGATACAGCTCCACATAACAGAGATGCAGCTCCACGTAACACACAGAGATACAGCTCCACACAACCACCGCACAGAGATACAGCTCCACACAACCACCGCACAGAGATACAGCTCCATATAACCACCACACAGAGACACAACTCCACACAACCACCACACAGAGACACAGCTCCACACAACTGCCACACAGCGATACAGCTCCAAACAACCACCACATGGCGATACAGCTCCACACAACCACCACACGGCGATAAAGCTCCACACAACCACCACACAACCACCACACGACGATACAGCTCCACACGGCGATACAGCTCCACACAACCACCACACGGCGATACAACTTCACACAACCACCACACGGTGATACAGCTCCACACAACAACCACACAGAGAAACAGGTCCACACAACCACCACACAGAGAAACAGCTCCACACAAACACCACACAGAGAAACAGCTCCACACAACCACCACACAGAGAAACAGCTCCACACAACCACCACACAGAGATACAGCTCCACATAACCACCACACAGAGATACTGCTCCACACAACCACCACACAGAGATACAGCTCCACATAACCACCACACAGAGATACTGCTCCACACAACCACCACACAGAGATACAGCTCCACACAACCACCACAGAGACACAGCTCCACATAAGCAAACAAAGAGACACAGCTCCACATAACCACCACAAAGAGAAACAGTTCCACAAAACCACCACACAGAGAAACAGCTCCACACACCACCACACAGAGAAACAGCTCCACACACCACCACACAGCGATACAGCTCCACATAACCACCACACAGCGACACAGCTCCACATAACCACCACACAGCGATACAGCTCCACATTACCACCACACAGCAATACAGCTCCACACAACCACCACACAGCGATACAGCTCCACATAACCACCACACAGCGATACAGCTCCACATAGCCATCACACAACGATACAGCTCCACATAACCACCACACAGAGACACAGGTCCACATAACCACCACACATAGAAACAGCTCCACACAACCAACACACAGCGATACAGCTCCAAACAACCACCACATAGAGATACAGCTCCACATAACAGAGATACAGCTCCAAGTAACAACACACAGAGATACAGCTCCACACAACCACCACAAATAGACACAGCTCCACACAACTTCCACACAGCGATAAAGCTCCACACAACCACCACACGGTTATAAAGCTCCACACAACCACCACACGGCGATATAGCTCCACACAACCACCACACGACGATACAGATCCACACGGCGATACTGCTCCACACAGCCACCACACAGAGAAATAGCTCCACACAAACACCACACAGAGAAACAGCTCCACACAACCACCACACAGAGATACAGCTCCACATAACCACCACACAGAGATACAGCTCCACTCCACATAAGCACACACAGAGACACAGCTCCACATAACCACCACACAGACAAACAGCTCCACACAACCACCACAAAGAGAAACAGCTCCACAAAACCACCACACAGAGAAACAGCTCCACAAAACCACCACACAGAGAAACAGCTCCACACAACCACCACACAGAGAAACAGCTCCACACAATCACCACACAGAGATACAGCTCCACATAACCAACACAGCGATACAGCTTCACATAACCAACACACAGCGATACAGCTCCACATAACCACCACACAGCGATACAGCTCCACATAACCACCACACAGACATACAGCTCCACACAACCACCACACAGCGATACAGCTCCACACAACCACCACACATAGAAACAGCTCCGCACAACTGCCACACAGAGAAACAGCTCCACACAACCACCACACAGAGAAACAGCTCCACACAACCACCATACAGAGAAACAGCTCCACACAACCACCACACAGAGATACAGCTCCGCATAACCACCACACACGATACAGCTCCACATAACCACCACACACGATACAGCTCCACATAACCACCACACAGCAATACAGTTCCACATAACCACCATACTGAGATATAGCTCCATATAACCACCACATAGAAATACAGCTCCACATAACCACCACATAGAAATACAGCTCCTCACAACCACCACACAACGATACAGCTTCACACAACCACCACACGGCGATAAAGCTCCACACAACCACCACACGGCTATACAGCTCCACACAACCAGCACACGGCGATACAGCTCGACACGGCGATACAGCTCCACACAACCACCACACGGCGATACAACTTCACACAACCACCACACGGTGATACAGCTCCACACAACAACCACACAGAGAAACAGCTCCACACAAACACCACACAGAGAAACAGCTCCACACAACCACCACACAGAGATACAGCTCCACATAACCACCACACAGAGATACTGCTCCACACAACCACCACACAGAGATACAGCTCCACACAACCACCACAGAGACACAGCTCCACATAAGCACCACACAGCGATACAGCTCCACATAACTAACACACAGCGATACAGCTCCACATAACCAACACACACGATACAGCTCCACATAACTAACACACAGCAATACAGTTCCACATAACCACCATACTGAGATATAGCTCCACATAACCACCACATAGAAATACAGCTCCACATAACCACCACACAGTGATATAGCTCCACATAACCACCACATAGAAATACAGCTCCACACAACCACCACACAACGATACAGCTTCACACAACCACCACACGGCGATAAAGCTCCACACAACCACCACACGGCGATATAGCTCCACACAACCACCACACGACGATACAGCTCCACACGGCGATACAGCTCCACACAACCAGCACACAGAGAAACAGCTCCACACACCACCACACAGCGATACAGCTCCACATAACCAACACACAGCGATACAGCTCCACATAACCAACACACAACGATACAGCTCCACATAGCCATCACACAACGATACAGCTCCACATATCCACCACACAGACACAGGTCCACATAAGCACCACACGGCGATACAGCTCCACACGGCGATACAGCTAGACACAACCACCACAAGGTGATATAGCTCCACACAACCACCACACGACGATACAGCTCCACACGACGATACAGCTCCACACAACCACCACACGGCGATACAGCTCCACATATCCACCACACAGAGATACAGATCCACACAACCAACACACAGCGATACAGCTCCAAACAACCACCACATAGAGATACAGCTCCACATAACAGAGATACAGCTCCAAGTAACAACACACAGAGATACAGCTCCACACAACCACTGCAAAGAGATACAGCTCCACACAACCACCACAAAGAGACACAGCTCCACACAACTTTCACACAGCGATACAGCTCCACACAACCACCGCATGGCGATACAGCTCCACACAACCACCACACGGCGATACAGCTCCACACAACCACCACACGGCGACATAGCTCCACACAACCACCACACGACGATACAGATCCACACGGCGATACAGCTCCACACAACCACCACACAGAGAAACAGCTCCACACAAACACCACACAGAGAAACAGCTCCACACAACCACCACACAGAGATACAGCTCCACATAACCACCACACAGAGATACTGCTCCACACAACCACAACAGAGACACAGCTCAACATAAGCACACACAGAGACACAGCTCCACATAACCACCACACAGACAAACAGCTCCACACAACTACCAAACAGAGACACAGCTTCACACAACCACCACAAAGAGAAACAGCTCCACAAAACCACCACACAGAGAAACAGCTCCACACAACCACCACACAGAGAAACAGCTCCACACAACCACCACACAGAGAAACAGCTCCACACAATCACCACACAGAGATACAGCTCCACATAACCACCACACAGCGATACAGCTCCGCACAACCACCACACAGCGATACAGCTCCACATAACGACCACACACGATACAGCTCCACATAACCACCACATAGAATTACAGCTCCACATAACCACCACATAGAAATACAGCTCCACATAACCACCACACAGTGATATAGCTCCACATAACCACCACATAGAAATACAGCTCCACACAACCACCACACAGCGATACAGCTTCACACAACTACCACACGGCGATACAGCTCCACACAACCACCACACAGCGATATAGCTCCACACAACCACCACACGGCAATACAGCTCCGCACAACCACCACACGGCGATATAGCTCCACACAACAACCACACGGCGATACAGCTCCATACAGCGATACAGTTCCACATATCCACCACACAGAGATACAGATCCACACAACCACCACACAGTGATACAGCTCCACACAAACACCACATAGAGATACAGCTCCGCATAATAGAGATACAGCTCCACATAACCACAGCACAGAGACACAGCTCCACACAACCACCACACAGCGAAACAGCTCCACACAACCACCACACGGCGATACAGCTCCACACAACCACCACACGGCGATACAGCTCCACACAACCATCACACGGCGATACAGCTCCACACAACAACCACACGGCGATACAGCTCCATACAGCGATACAGTTCCACATATCCACCACACAGAGATACAGATCCACACAACCACCACACAGTGATACAGCTCCACACAAACACCACATAGAGATACAGCTCCGCATAATAGAGATACAGCTCCACATAACCACACAGAGAGATACAGCTCCACACAACCACAGCACAGAGACACAGCTCCACACAACCACCACACAGCGAAACAGCTCCACACAACCACCACACGGCGATACAGCTCCACACAACCACCACACGGCGATACAGCTCCACACAACCATCACACGGCGATACAGCTCCACACAACCACCACACGGCGATATAGCTCCACACAACCACCACACGACGATACAGCTCCACACGATGATACAGCTCCACACAACCATCACACAGCGATACAGCTCCACACGGCGATACAGCTCCACACAACCATCACACAGCAATACAGCTCCACACGGCGATACAGTTCCACACAACCACCACAAGGCGATACAGCTCCAAACAACCACCACATGGCGATACAGCTCCACATATCCACCACACAGTGTTACAGCTCCACACAACCACCACACAGCAATACAGCTCCACACAACCACCACACAGCAATACAGCTCCAAACAACCACTACACGGCGATACAGCTCCACATATCCAACACACAGAGATACAGCTCCACACAACCATCACACAGCGATATAGCTCCACACAACCACCACACGGCAATTCAGCTCCACGCAACCACCACACGACGATACAGCTCCACACGACGATACAGTTCCACACAACCACCACACAGAGATACAGCTCCACATAACCACCACACAGAGACACAGCTCTACACAACCACCACATGGCGATACAGCTCCACACAACCACCACACGGCGATACAGCTCCACACAACCATCACACGGCGATATAGCTCCACACAACCACCACATGACGATACAGCTCCACACGACGATACAGCTCCACACAACCATCACACGGCGATACAGCTCCACACGGCGATACAGCTCCACACAACCACCACACGGCCATACAGCTCCAAACAACCACCACATGGCGATACAGCTCCACATATCCACGACACAGAGCTACAGCTCCACACAACCACCACACAACCACCACACAGCAATACAGCTCCACACAACCACTACACAGCGATACAGCTCCACACAACCACCACACAGCGATATAGCTCCCCACAACCACCACACTGAGATACAACTCCACACAACCACCACACAGCGATATAGCTCCACACAACCATGACACGGCAATTCAGCTCCACGCAACCACCACACGACGATACAGCTCCTCACGACGATACAGCTCCACATAACCACCACACAGAGATACAGCTCCACACAACCACCACACAGCGATATAGCTCCACACAAACATCACACGGCGATACAGCTCCATACAGCGATAAAGCTCCACATATCCACCACACAGAGATACAGATCCACATAACCACCACAGAGATACAGATCCACACAAACACCACATAGAGATACAGCTCCACATAACCACACACAGAGATACAGCTTCACACAACCACCACACAGCGATACAGCTCCACACAACCTCCATATACAGCTCCACATAACAGAGATACAGATCCACACAACCACCACACAGAGATACAGCTCCACATAACAACCACACAGAGACACAGCTCCACACAACCACCACACAGCGATACAGCTCCACACAACCACCACATGGCGATACAGCGCCACACAACCACCACACGGCGATACAGCTCCACACAACCACCACACGACGATACAGCTCCAAACAACCACCACACGGCAATACAGCTCCATATGGCGATACAGCTCCACACAACCACCACACAGCGATAAAGCTCCACAAAACCACCACACGACAATACAGCTCCAAACAACCACCACATGGTGATACAGCTCCACATATCCACCACACAGAGATACAGCTCCACATAACCCCCACACAACCACCGCACGACGATACAGTTCCACACAACCACCACACAGAGATACAGCTCCACATAACCACCACACGGCGATACAGCTCCACACAACCACCACACGGCGATACAGCTCGACACAACCATCACACGGCGATACAGCTCCACACAACCACCACACGGCGATATAGCTTCAAACGACGATACAGCTCCACACAACCATCACACGGCGATACAGCTCCACACGGCGATACAGCTCCACACAACCACCACACGGCGATACAGCTCCAAACAGCCACCACATGGCGATACAGCTCCACATATCCACCACACAGTGCTACAGCTCCACACAACCACCACACAACCACCACACAGCAATACAGCTCCACACAACCACTACACGGTGATACAGCTCCACATATCCAACACACAGAGATACAGCTCCACACAACCACCACACAGCGATATAGCTCCACACAACCACCACACGACGACACAGCTCCACACGACGATACAATTCCACACAACCACCACACAGAGATACAGCTCCACATAACCACCACACAGAGACACAGCTCCACACAACCACCACACAGCGATACAGCTCCACACAACCACCACACGGCGATACAGCTCCACACAACCACCACACGGCGATACAGCTCCACACAACCATCACACGGCGATACAGCTCCACACAACCACCACACGGCGATATTGCTCCACACTACCACCACACGACAATACAGCTCCACACGACGATACAGCTCCACACGACGATACAGCTCCACACAACCACCACACGGCGATACAGCTCCAAACAACCACCACATGGCGATACAGCTCCACATATCCACGACACAGAGCTACAGCTCCACACAACCACCACACAGCAATACAGCTCCACACAACCACTACACAGCGATACAGCTCCACACAACCACCACACAGCGATATAGCTCCACACAACCACCACACGGCGATACAGCTCCACATATCCACCACACAGAGATACAGCTCCACACAACCACCACACAGAGATATAGCTCCAAACAACCACCACACGACAATTCAGCTCCACGCAACCACCACACGACGATACAGCTCCACACGACGATACAGTTCCACACAACCACCACACAACCACCACACAGCAATACAGCTCCACACAACCACTACACAGAGATATAGCTCCACACAACCACCACACGGCAATTCAGCTCCACGCAACCACCACACGTCGATACAGCTCCACATGACGATACAGTTGAACACAACCACCACACAGAAATACAGGTCCACATAACCACCACACAGAGACACAGCTCCACACAACCACCACACAGCGAAACAGCTCCACACAACCACCACACGGCGATACAGCTCCACACAACCACCACACGGCGATACAGCTCCACACAACCATCACACGGCGATACAGCTCCACACAACCACCACACGGCGATATAGCTCCACACAACCACCACACGACGATACAGCTCCACACGACGATCACACGGCGTTACAGCTCCACACGGCGATACAACTCCACACAACCACCACACGGCGATACAGCTCCAAACAACCACCACATGGCGATACAGCTCCACATATCCACGACACAGAGCTACAGCTCCACACAACCACCACACAGCGATACAGCTCCACACAACCACTACACGGTGATACAGCTCCACACAACCACCACACGGCGATATAGCTCCACACAACCACCACACGGCGATACAGCTCCACACAACCACCACACGGCGATACAGCTCCACACAACCATCACACGGCGATACAGCTCCACACAACCACCACACGGCGATATAGCTCCACACAACCACCACACGACGATACAGCTCCACACGACGATCACACGGCGTTACAGCTCCACACGGCGATACAACTCCACACAACCACCACACGGCGATACAGCTCCAAACAACCACCACACGGCGATACAGCTCCACATATCCACGACACAGAGCTACAGCTCCACACAACCACCACACGGCGATACAGCTCCACACAACCACCACACGACGATACAGATCCACACGGCGATACTGCTCCACACAGCCACCACACAGAGAAATAGCTCCACACAAACACCACACAGAGAAACAGCTCCACACAACCACCACACAGAGATACAGCTCCACATAACCACCACACAGAGATACAGCTCCACTCCACATAAGCACACACAGAGACACAGCTCCACATAACCACCACACAGACAAACAGCTCCACACAACCACCACAAAGAGAAACAGCTCCACAAAACCACCACACAGAGAAACAGCTCCACAAAACCACCACACAGAGAAACAGCTCCACACAACCACCACACAGAGAAACAGCTCCACACAATCACCACACAGAGATACAGCTCCACATAACCAACACAGCGATACAGCTTCACATAACCAACACACAGCGATACAGCTCCACATAACCACCACACAGCGATACAGCTCCACATAACCACCACACAGACATACAGCTCCACACAACCACCACACAGCGATACAGCTCCACACAACCACCACACATAGAAACAGCTCCGCACAACTGCCACACAGAGAAACAGCTCCACACAACCACCACACAGAGAAACAGCTCCACACAACCACCATACAGAGAAACAGCTCCACACAACCACCACACAGAGATACAGCTCCGCATAACCACCACACACGATACAGCTCCACATAACCACCACACACGATACAGCTCCACATAACCACCACACAGCAATACAGTTCCACATAACCACCATACTGAGATATAGCTCCATATAACCACCACATAGAAATACAGCTCCACATAACCACCACATAGAAATACAGCTCCTCACAACCACCACACAACGATACAGCTTCACACAACCACCACACGGCGATAAAGCTCCACACAACCACCACACGGCTATACAGCTCCACACAACCAGCACACGGCGATACAGCTCGACACGGCGATACAGCTCCACACAACCACCACACGGCGATACAACTTCACACAACCACCACACGGTGATACAGCTCCACACAACAACCACACAGAGAAACAGCTCCACACAAACACCACACAGAGAAACAGCTCCACACAACCACCACACAGAGATACAGCTCCACATAACCACCACACAGAGATACTGCTCCACACAACCACCACACAGAGATACAGCTCCACACAACCACCACAGAGACACAGCTCCACATAAGCACCACACAGCGATACAGCTCCACATAACTAACACACAGCGATACAGCTCCACATAACCAACACACACGATACAGCTCCACATAACTAACACACAGCAATACAGTTCCACATAACCACCATACTGAGATATAGCTCCACATAACCACCACATAGAAATACAGCTCCACATAACCACCACACAGTGATATAGCTCCACATAACCACCACATAGAAATACAGCTCCACACAACCACCACACAACGATACAGCTTCACACAACCACCACACGGCGATAAAGCTCCACACAACCACCACACGGCGATATAGCTCCACACAACCACCACACGACGATACAGCTCCACACGGCGATACAGCTCCACACAACCAGCACACAGAGAAACAGCTCCACACACCACCACACAGCGATACAGCTCCACATAACCAACACACAGCGATACAGCTCCACATAACCAACACACAACGATACAGCTCCACATAGCCATCACACAACGATACAGCTCCACATATCCACCACACAGACACAGGTCCACATAAGCACCACACGGCGATACAGCTCCACACGGCGATACAGCTAGACACAACCACCACAAGGTGATATAGCTCCACACAACCACCACACGACGATACAGCTCCACACGACGATACAGCTCCACACAACCACCACACGGCGATACAGCTCCACATATC
Source organism: Phyllobates terribilis (assembly GCF_046119375.1). Classification (NCBI taxonomy): domain Eukaryota; kingdom Metazoa; phylum Chordata; class Amphibia; order Anura; family Dendrobatidae; genus Phyllobates; species Phyllobates terribilis. The sequence goes on along the minus strand of NW_027362763.1, from coordinate 13,006,234 downwards.
CACCACACAGAGATACAGATCCACACAACCAACACACAGCGATACAGCTCCAAACAACCACCACATAGAGATACAGCTCCACATAACAGAGATACAGCTCCAAGTAACAACACACAGAGATACAGCTCCACACAACCACTGCAAAGAGATACAGCTCCACACAACCACCACAAAGAGACACAGCTCCACACAACTTTCACACAGCGATACAGCTCCACACAACCACCGCATGGCGATACAGCTCCACACAACCACCACACGGCGATACAGCTCCACACAACCACCACACGGCGACATAGCTCCACACAACCACCACACGACGATACAGATCCACACGGCGATACAGCTCCACACAACCACCACACAGAGAAACAGCTCCACACAAACACCACACAGAGAAACAGCTCCACACAACCACCACACAGAGATACAGCTCCACATAACCACCACACAGAGATACTGCTCCACACAACCACAACAGAGACACAGCTCAACATAAGCACACACAGAGACACAGCTCCACATAACCACCACACAGACAAACAGCTCCACACAACTACCAAACAGAGACACAGCTTCACACAACCACCACAAAGAGAAACAGCTCCACAAAACCACCACACAGAGAAACAGCTCCACACAACCACCACACAGAGAAACAGCTCCACACAACCACCACACAGAGAAACAGCTCCACACAATCACCACACAGAGATACAGCTCCACATAACCACCACACAGCGATACAGCTCCGCACAACCACCACACAGCGATACAGCTCCACATAACGACCACACACGATACAGCTCCACATAACCACCACATAGAATTACAGCTCCACATAACCACCACATAGAAATACAGCTCCACATAACCACCACACAGTGATATAGCTCCACATAACCACCACATAGAAATACAGCTCCACACAACCACCACACAGCGATACAGCTTCACACAACTACCACACGGCGATACAGCTCCACACAACCACCACACAGCGATATAGCTCCACACAACCACCACACGGCAATACAGCTCCGCACAACCACCACACGGCGATATAGCTCCACACAACAACCACACGGCGATACAGCTCCATACAGCGATACAGTTCCACATATCCACCACACAGAGATACAGATCCACACAACCACCACACAGTGATACAGCTCCACACAAACACCACATAGAGATACAGCTCCGCATAATAGAGATACAGCTCCACATAACCACAGCACAGAGACACAGCTCCACACAACCACCACACAGCGAAACAGCTCCACACAACCACCACACGGCGATACAGCTCCACACAACCACCACACGGCGATACAGCTCCACACAACCATCACACGGCGATACAGCTCCACACAACAACCACACGGCGATACAGCTCCATACAGCGATACAGTTCCACATATCCACCACACAGAGATACAGATCCACACAACCACCACACAGTGATACAGCTCCACACAAACACCACATAGAGATACAGCTCCGCATAATAGAGATACAGCTCCACATAACCACACAGAGAGATACAGCTCCACACAACCACAGCACAGAGACACAGCTCCACACAACCACCACACAGCGAAACAGCTCCACACAACCACCACACGGCGATACAGCTCCACACAACCACCACACGGCGATACAGCTCCACACAACCATCACACGGCGATACAGCTCCACACAACCACCACACGGCGATATAGCTCCACACAACCACCACACGACGATACAGCTCCACACGATGATACAGCTCCACACAACCATCACACAGCGATACAGCTCCACACGGCGATACAGCTCCACACAACCATCACACAGCAATACAGCTCCACACGGCGATACAGTTCCACACAACCACCACAAGGCGATACAGCTCCAAACAACCACCACATGGCGATACAGCTCCACATATCCACCACACAGTGTTACAGCTCCACACAACCACCACACAGCAATACAGCTCCACACAACCACCACACAGCAATACAGCTCCAAACAACCACTACACGGCGATACAGCTCCACATATCCAACACACAGAGATACAGCTCCACACAACCATCACACAGCGATATAGCTCCACACAACCACCACACGGCAATTCAGCTCCACGCAACCACCACACGACGATACAGCTCCACACGACGATACAGTTCCACACAACCACCACACAGAGATACAGCTCCACATAACCACCACACAGAGACACAGCTCTACACAACCACCACATGGCGATACAGCTCCACACAACCACCACACGGCGATACAGCTCCACACAACCATCACACGGCGATATAGCTCCACACAACCACCACATGACGATACAGCTCCACACGACGATACAGCTCCACACAACCATCACACGGCGATACAGCTCCACACGGCGATACAGCTCCACACAACCACCACACGGCCATACAGCTCCAAACAACCACCACATGGCGATACAGCTCCACATATCCACGACACAGAGCTACAGCTCCACACAACCACCACACAACCACCACACAGCAATACAGCTCCACACAACCACTACACAGCGATACAGCTCCACACAACCACCACACAGCGATATAGCTCCCCACAACCACCACACTGAGATACAACTCCACACAACCACCACACAGCGATATAGCTCCACACAACCATGACACGGCAATTCAGCTCCACGCAACCACCACACGACGATACAGCTCCTCACGACGATACAGCTCCACATAACCACCACACAGAGATACAGCTCCACACAACCACCACACAGCGATATAGCTCCACACAAACATCACACGGCGATACAGCTCCATACAGCGATAAAGCTCCACATATCCACCACACAGAGATACAGATCCACATAACCACCACAGAGATACAGATCCACACAAACACCACATAGAGATACAGCTCCACATAACCACACACAGAGATACAGCTTCACACAACCACCACACAGCGATACAGCTCCACACAACCTCCATATACAGCTCCACATAACAGAGATACAGATCCACACAACCACCACACAGAGATACAGCTCCACATAACAACCACACAGAGACACAGCTCCACACAACCACCACACAGCGATACAGCTCCACACAACCACCACATGGCGATACAGCGCCACACAACCACCACACGGCGATACAGCTCCACACAACCACCACACGACGATACAGCTCCAAACAACCACCACACGGCAATACAGCTCCATATGGCGATACAGCTCCACACAACCACCACACAGCGATAAAGCTCCACAAAACCACCACACGACAATACAGCTCCAAACAACCACCACATGGTGATACAGCTCCACATATCCACCACACAGAGATACAGCTCCACATAACCCCCACACAACCACCGCACGACGATACAGTTCCACACAACCACCACACAGAGATACAGCTCCACATAACCACCACACGGCGATACAGCTCCACACAACCACCACACGGCGATACAGCTCGACACAACCATCACACGGCGATACAGCTCCACACAACCACCACACGGCGATATAGCTTCAAACGACGATACAGCTCCACACAACCATCACACGGCGATACAGCTCCACACGGCGATACAGCTCCACACAACCACCACACGGCGATACAGCTCCAAACAGCCACCACATGGCGATACAGCTCCACATATCCACCACACAGTGCTACAGCTCCACACAACCACCACACAACCACCACACAGCAATACAGCTCCACACAACCACTACACGGTGATACAGCTCCACATATCCAACACACAGAGATACAGCTCCACACAACCACCACACAGCGATATAGCTCCACACAACCACCACACGACGACACAGCTCCACACGACGATACAATTCCACACAACCACCACACAGAGATACAGCTCCACATAACCACCACACAGAGACACAGCTCCACACAACCACCACACAGCGATACAGCTCCACACAACCACCACACGGCGATACAGCTCCACACAACCACCACACGGCGATACAGCTCCACACAACCATCACACGGCGATACAGCTCCACACAACCACCACACGGCGATATTGCTCCACACTACCACCACACGACAATACAGCTCCACACGACGATACAGCTCCACACGACGATACAGCTCCACACAACCACCACACGGCGATACAGCTCCAAACAACCACCACATGGCGATACAGCTCCACATATCCACGACACAGAGCTACAGCTCCACACAACCACCACACAGCAATACAGCTCCACACAACCACTACACAGCGATACAGCTCCACACAACCACCACACAGCGATATAGCTCCACACAACCACCACACGGCGATACAGCTCCACATATCCACCACACAGAGATACAGCTCCACACAACCACCACACAGAGATATAGCTCCAAACAACCACCACACGACAATTCAGCTCCACGCAACCACCACACGACGATACAGCTCCACACGACGATACAGTTCCACACAACCACCACACAACCACCACACAGCAATACAGCTCCACACAACCACTACACAGAGATATAGCTCCACACAACCACCACACGGCAATTCAGCTCCACGCAACCACCACACGTCGATACAGCTCCACATGACGATACAGTTGAACACAACCACCACACAGAAATACAGGTCCACATAACCACCACACAGAGACACAGCTCCACACAACCACCACACAGCGAAACAGCTCCACACAACCACCACACGGCGATACAGCTCCACACAACCACCACACGGCGATACAGCTCCACACAACCATCACACGGCGATACAGCTCCACACAACCACCACACGGCGATATAGCTCCACACAACCACCACACGACGATACAGCTCCACACGACGATCACACGGCGTTACAGCTCCACACGGCGATACAACTCCACACAACCACCACACGGCGATACAGCTCCAAACAACCACCACATGGCGATACAGCTCCACATATCCACGACACAGAGCTACAGCTCCACACAACCACCACACAGCGATACAGCTCCACACAACCACTACACGGTGATACAGCTCCACACAACCACCACACGGCGATATAGCTCCACACAACCACCACACGGCGATACAGCTCCACACAACCACCACACGGCGATACAGCTCCACACAACCATCACACGGCGATACAGCTCCACACAACCACCACACGGCGATATAGCTCCACACAACCACCACACGACGATACAGCTCCACACGACGATCACACGGCGTTACAGCTCCACACGGCGATACAACTCCACACAACCACCACACGGCGATACAGCTCCAAACAACCACCACACGGCGATACAGCTCCACATATCCACGACACAGAGCTACAGCTCCACACAACCACCACACGGCGATACAGCTCCACACAACCACTACACGGTGATACAGCTCCACACAACCACCACACGGCGATATAGCTCCACACAACCACCACACGGCGATACCACTCCAAATATCCACCACACAGAGATACAGCTCCACACAACCACCACACGGCAATTCAGCTCCACGCAACCACCACAAGACGGTACAGCTCCACACGACGATACAGTTCCACACAACCACCACACAGAAATACAGCTCCACATAACCACCACACAGAGACACAGCTCCACGCAACCAGCACACGGCGATACAGCTGCAAACAACCACCACATGGCGATACAGCTCCACATATCCACGACACAGAGCTACAGCTCCACACAACCACCACACAGTGATACAGCTCCACACAACCACTACACGGCGATACAGCTCCACACAAGCACCACACGGCAATTCAGCTCCACCCAACCACCACACAGAGATACAGCTCCACGCAACCACCACACGATGATACAGCTCCACACGACGATACAGCTCCACACGACGATACAGCTCCACACGACGATACAGCTCCACACGACGATACAGCTCCACACGACGATACAGCTCCACATAACCACCACACAGAGATACAGCTCCACACAACCACCACACAGCGATACAGCTCCACACAACCACCACAAGGCGATACAGCTCCATACAGCGATAAAGCTCCACATATCCACCACACAGAGATACAGATCCACATATCCACCACACAGAGATACAGATCCACACAACCACCACATAGAGATACAGCTCCACATAACAGAGATACAGCTCCACACAACCACCGCACAGAGATACAGCTCCACACACCCACCATATACAGCTCCACATAACAGAGATACAGATCCACACAACCACCACACAGAGATACAGCTCCACATAACAGAGATACAGCTCCACACAACCACCACACAGAGACACAGCTCCACACAACCACGACACAGCGATACAGCTCCACACAACCACCACATGGCGATACAGCTCCACACAACCACCACACGGCGATACAGCTCCACACAACCACCACACGGCGATACAGCTCCACACAACCACCACACAGCGATACCGCTCCACGCAACCACCATGCGGCGATATAGCTCCACACATCCACCATACGACGATACAGCTCCACACGACGATACAGCTCCACACAACCATTACACGGCGATACAGCTCCACACGGCAATACAGCTCCACACAACCAGCACACGGCGATACAGCTCCAAACAACCACCACATGGCGATACAGCTCCACATATCCACGACACAGAGCTACAGCTCCACACAACCACTACACGGCGACACAGCTCCACACAACCACCACACAATGATACAGCTCCAAACAACCACCACATGGTGATACAGCTCCACATATCCACCACACAGATACAGCTCCACATATCCACCACACAACCACCACACAGGGATACAGCTCCACACAACCACTACACGGTGATACAGCTCCACACAACCACCACACGGCAATACAGCTCCACACAACCACCACAGGGCGATATAGCTCCACACAATCACTACACGACTATACAGCTCCACACGACGATGCAGCTCCACACAACCACCACACGGCAATACATCTCCAAACAGCGATACAGCTCCACACAAGCACCACACGGCGATAAAGCTCCACACAAGCACCACACGGCGATATAGCTCCACACAAGCACCACACGGCGATATAGCTCCACACAACCACCACACGGCGATACAGCTCCACACAACAACCACATGGAGTTACAGCTCCACATAACCACCACATGGAGTTACAGCTCCACATAACCACCACATGGAGTTACAGCTCCACATAACCACCACATGGAGTTACAGCTCCACATAACCACCACATGGAGTTACAGCTCCACATAACCACCACATGGAGTTACAGCTCCACATAACCACCACATGGAGTTACACCTCCACACAACCACCACACGGCGATACAGCTCCACACAACCACCACATGGCGATACAGCTCCACACAACCACCACATGGCGATACAGCTCCACACAACCACCACACAGTGATACAGCTCCACATAACCACTATACTGAGATACAGCTCCACACAACTACCACACAGAGATACAGCTCCACACAACCACCACACAGAGATACAGCTCCACACAACCACCACACAGAGATACAGCTCCACACAACCACCACACAGAGATACAGCTCCACACAACCACCACACAGAGATACAGCTCCACACAACCACCACACAGAGATACAGCTCCACATAACCACTATACTGAGATACAGCTCCACATAACCGCCACATGGAGTTACAGCTCCACATAACCGCCACATGGAGTTACAGCTCCACATAACCACCACATGGAGTTACAGCTCCACATAACCACCACATGGAGTTACAGCTCCACATAACCACCACATGGAGTTACAGCTCCACATAACCACTACATGGAGTTACAGCTCCACATAACCACCACATGGAGTTACAGCTCCACATAACCACCACATGGAGTTACAGCTCCACATAACCACCACATGGAGTTACAGCTCCACATAACCACCACATGGAGTTACAGCTCCACATAACCACCACATGGAGTTACAGCTCCACATAACCACCACATGGAGATACAGCTCCACATAACCACCACATGGAGATACAGCTCCACATAACCACCACATGGAGATACAGCTCCACATAACCACCACATGGAGATACAGCTCCACATAACCACCACATGGAGATACAGCTCCACATAACCACCACATGGAGATACAGCTCCACTTAACCACCACATGGAGATACAGCTCCACATAACCACCACATGGAGATACAGCTCCACATAACCACCACATGGAGATACAGCTCCACATAACCACCACATGGAGATTCAGCACATGGACTGGATTGGCTGATGGAGAAAGTTATCATATTTCCCTGTTCTCTAATTTGGCCCGGAGATAATTTTGTGGCCCCGTCTGCACAGATTTATGACGACACTCACCCAATAATACAGCTGTGATGGCACAGAAAATCACAAGGAAACCAATAATCAGCCACAGTGGCATCCTCGCCGATCTCCGACAGCAAGAGCGCTGAAAGAGAAACACGTCCATGACACATCAGGCGTAGAAATGTCCAAAATAAGAGGGCTAGCGTGGTCACATATGGTGTAATGTCTGGAGGTTATATCAGTACTGGAGCGTTATAAGAGATATATGATATAAAGAAGGATCATATAGAGGCTTCCTGCATGTTTCTACAATTCCTGTCACTTATCCTCTGAAGAACATTACCATCAGTCTCTCCTCTGACCTGGCTGATACCAGAGGACAGTAGGATGCTCTGCACACAGATCTCCTGCTCTGCCAGTGCTGGTGTTTGTGTATTTTTTTATTTTCCAAGTGTTCGGACTCTAAGGCTATGTTCACACACGTTGTGTTTTGCTGCGTATTTTGCAGTAGATTTTTATGCAAATTTTCAGCTGCGTTTTGCAAAGTCTATGAGAAACCAGAATTCTCTGTTCACACATCTTGTGTTTTTTTTTTTTTACGGTGTATTTTCTGCTTTGATTGGGTTTTTGGAAAATAAAGCATGTCACTTCTTTCAGCATTTTTTCAGTGTTTTTTCAGTGTTTTTCCCCTTAGGAAGTAATGGGTGGTGAAAAAAACGCCGAAACAAGCACCAAAAACACAGGTAAATTTTTTCAGCGTTTTTGACGGCAAAATAGAATGGGGGTCTATTTTTTGATTAACCATCTTTTCTTGGTCACTGAGATGGTAGTTTGTATAAGGAGTGTTTAATTAAATTAGTGATGTGTATATTGTAAACATTGGCTGAGCTACGTGTGAGATTGAACAATACCTGTGGCCCAGGGAGGTGTGAAATTGAACAATGCCTGTGGCCCAGGGAGGTGTGAAATTGAACAATGCCTGTGCATTGGCAGACCCCACAGTGTGAAAATAAATAAGAAAGAATATACACAGATGTACAGATCCAAATTCCAAAGGAAACAGTCCATATAAAAAAGGCAGTTGATCCAGAACTTCCGATAAAACTTACATTTTTATTTAGGAACCTAGGTTATGAATAAGAAGTATCACTTCGAAACGCGTCAACCAACATTATGATTGCATCTCCCTTGGGACTATTTCCTAAGATGATATACTTTTCCATACATTTATGTGGATTTTTTATGGAACTATATATTTTTATGGATGAATTTTCCTAAATAAAATTATACGTTTTATCGGAAATGCTGGATCAACTGCCTTTGTTATATGGACTGTGAAAGTAAATAGTGTCATACAAAATCAATGCATGGCCAATGTCTAAACTATTCCTGAACAATTCACCTCCCCCACTATGCCAATGAGATTTTTTTTTTCACAGGACTTCATGTACATGCATAAATAGAGACAGAAGGACAGCGAAAAAAACGCTGAAAAAAACGCATCAAAAACGCATCAAATCCTGAGTTTTTGACGCAGCTGAGATCAGTTTTGCTGCAGATTTCTGACTGAAAAAAAAAACACAACATGTGGGAATATAGCCTTAGATGTTACAGATGTATCATCTCATCATAGTGGAGGAGGATGGGGGTAATCATGGACGTTGCGTCACTTACTGATTTCTTCCTCTGCTTCTTCTCTTCTTCCACGTCTGAGTCTCCGCATCTGTCCAGAAGTGACTTTTCCTCTCGTGGAGTCTAAAGAAATAATCACATTTTGGAGTTTAAGGTGCACAGTAAAGAGAACAGAAAATAGAGTGCGGCAGTCTAGAGTGCCAGTAATGTGGAGTATGAAGTGCTGAGCATGTAAGGGTGTGACAGGGACGTTTGTAAAATGTGCTATGACGTGGTTTTATTGCATTTTTATGTCTGTTGTAAAATGTGAAACTCCTTGGAATCTTATAGGTACTAATTAATTCAGTTATTATAATGTAACTATTGTACAATTTGAGTAATGTGTAGTACATAGGGAAAGTATAGAGTTAGGTTTAGGACATAAGGATTAGAATAGGGAAATATGCAGTGGTGGGAATACTAGTGGCAGGATATAGTGGACAGGTTAATATACAGTTAATATGTTTGGGACCAGCCCAGCATGGGAGGGGAAAAAGGTCATACAAAAAGGGGAACACTTCCTGATTAGAATAGAGAGTTCAAGGCCAGAGGGCTGGAGGAACAAGAAGTACATAGTGTTCTGGCAGTGTGAGAACGTCGGCAATTTTCAGTGGACATTCCTGTAAAGTCCAGGGCCTACGGCCCAAACTAGGTGCTGGGAAGAGTGCCTTATTCCCTTCCAACAAGTGGAAGCCGGACGGGGAAACGCGTGAGAGAGACGGGGCGTGTGTCGGAAATACTGCAGAGTTAAACACAGGATCCCAGGGGCTTAAGGAGTGAGTAAGCGGAGGGATAGTTCAGGCTGAACGAAAGGAGAACATGAAAACATACTGTGCTTTGTCACCAATTGAACTTGGACTGCTGAATAAAGTTGAACTGGTTGAAAAGAAGTGAGTGTCTCCTGTTATATGAGTGTCCCGCTGTTCCTGGAACCTGAATCATGGGGACAGCAGAGGCCTGTGGCAGAAACATGAGTGTTCTGCACCACACACACAGCACATATAGACTGGGACATTTTTTATTTGTAAGGAGCCAGGGTGACGTGAGGCAGCCCCTCGAACATGACTACCACCCTGCACCCCTTACATACAGAATGCAGTGTATAAAGTGGTTAGTACAGGGTGCCATTTATAGAGTGCGGGGTATAGGATAAAGAGTAGACAGTGAAAGATATGGAGTGAGGAATATAGCGTGCTATATACAGAGTGCCAAGTATAGAGTGCTCCATGTATAGTCTCAAGTATGGAGTGCAGGATGAGGAGTGCCAGGTATGTAATGTGGAGTACGGAGCGCAGAGTATAGAAAACCCCATATAGTGTGGATAGGGAGGCAAGGATCACCGACACTACTATCAGGCAGCATTCAGGCGATCACCCGATCACAGACAGGCAGCAGGTGAGTTACACCTGTGAAGTGGTGCTCAGCAAAACAGGAATATTAGAGTGATACCAAAAACACTGGTGATGAGCGCCATAGATTGTACTTGTCCACTCCATTGTCCACTCCAATGTCTTTCTTACTTAGAAATAGCAGGTATACGGAGGAGAAGCACTCCAAGATGAATGATCAGGTTTTTAGAACCACATATACCATGAAAGGTACAGAGTGACACTTATGGAGTGCCGGGCATAGAGGGCTGACAATAAAGTGTCAGGAATAGAGTGCCGGGAATAGGGTTAGGAGAGCAGAGTTCAGAGCAGAGAATGTAAAGTATAGAGTGCCGGGCATAGAGTGCCAGGTATAGAGTGCCGGGTGTAGAGTGCCGGGTATAGAGTGCCGGGAATAGAGTGCCGGGAATAGAGTGCCGGGCATAGAGTGCCAGGCATAGAGGGCTGACAATAAAGTGTCAGGAATAGAGTGCCGGGAATAGGGTTAGGAGAGCAGAGTCCAGAGCAGAGAATGTAAAGTACAGAGTGCCGGGTATAGAGTGCCGGGTATAGAGTGCCGGGAATAGGGTTAGGAGAGCAGAGTTCAGAGCAGAGAATGTAAAGTATAGAGTGCCAGGCATAGAGTGCCGGGTATAGAGTGCCAGGTATAGAGTGCCAGGTATAGAGTGCCGGGCATAGAGTGCCGGGCATAGAGTGCCAGGCATAGAGTGCCAGGCACAGAGGGCTGACAATAAAGTGTCAGGAATAGAGTGCCGGGAATAGGGTTAGGAGAGCAGAGTCCAGAGCAGAGAATGTAAAGTACAGAGTGCCGGGTATAGAGTGTCGGGTATAGAGTGCCGGGTATAGAGTGCCGGGAATAGAGTTAGGAGAGCAGAGTTCAGAGCAGAGAATGTAAAGTATAGAGTGCCGGGCATAGAGTGCCGGGTATAGAGTGCCGAGTATAGAGTGCCGAGTATAGAGTGCCGGGTATAGAGTGCCAGGTATAGAGTGCCGGGTATAGAGTGCCGGGTATAGAGTGCCAGGTATAGAGTTAGGAGAGCAGAGTTCAGAGCAGAGAATGTAAAGTATAGAGTGCCGGGCATAGAGTGTCGGGTATAGAGTGCCGAGTATAGAGTGCCGGGTATAGAGTGCCGGGTATAGAGTGCCAGGCATAGAGTGTCGGGCATAGAGTGCCGGGTATAGAGTGTCAGGTATAGAGTGTCAGGTATAGAGTGCGGTGTGCAGCGTTCAGAGCAGAAAGTGCAAGGTATACAGTGCCAGGTATACAGTGCCAGGTATAGAGTGCCAGTTATGGAGTGAGGGGAGCAAAGGGTATAGAGTGAGGAGTGCAGATCAGAGAGTGGGGAGTATAGAGTGCTGAGTGGTGTATGCAGTGTATAGAGGGATGAGTATAGTGTGTGGGGTGTGAAGCGCCGATTATAGAGTGCATGGTATTAAATTAGGACTATACAGTGACATTTAAAAGTTTGTGCACCTCTGGTCAAAATTACTGTTTTTGACGAAAACAGTTAAGCAAGTTGAAGCCTAAAGTTAAAGACGACACATTTTCTTTGTATTTTAGGCAAAACACACACACACATATATACAGTACAGACCAAAAGTTTGGACACACCTTCTCATTTAAAGATTTTCCTGTATTTTCATGACTATGAACATTGTACATTCACACTGAAGGCATCAAAACTATGAATTACCACATGTGGAATTATATACTTAACAAAAAAGTGTGAAACAACTGAAAATATGTCTTATATTCTAGGTTCTTCACAGTAGCCACCTTTTGCTTTGATGACTGCTTTGCACACTCTTGGCATTCTCTTGATGAGCTTCAAGAGGTAGTCACCGGAAATGGTCTTCCAACAATCTTGAAGGAGTTCCCAGAGATGCTTAGCACTTGTTGGCCCTTTTGCCGTCACTCTGCGGTCCAGCTCACCCCAAACCATCTCGATTGGGTTCAGGTCTGGTGACTGTGGGGGCCAGGTCATCTGGCGTAGCCCCCCATCACTCTCCTTCTTGGTCAGATAGCCCTTACAGAGCCAGGAGGTGTGTTTGGGGTCATTGTCCTGTTGAAAAATAAATGATGGTCCAACTAAACGCAAACCGGATGGAATAGCATGAAGCTGCAAGATGCTGTGGTAGCCATGCTGGGTCAGTATGCCTTCAATTTTGAATAAATCCCCAAAAGTGTCACCAGCAAAGCCCCCCCACACCATCACACCTCCTCCTCCATGCTTCACGGTGGGAACCAGGCATGTAGAGTCCATCCGTTCACCTTTTCTGTGTCGCACAAAGACACGGTGGTTGGAACCAAAGATCTCAAATTTGGACTCATCAGAGCAAAGCACAGATTTCCACTGGTCTAATGTCCATTCCTTGTGTTCTTTAGCCCAAACAAGTCTCTTCTGCTTGTTGCCTGTCCTTAGCAGTGGTTTCCTAGCAGCTATTTTACCATGAAGGCCTGCTGCACAAAGTCTCCTCTTAACAGTTGTTGTAGAGATGTGTCTGCCGCTAGAACTCTGTGTGGCATTGACCTGGTCTCTAATCTGAGCTGCTGTTAACCTGCGATTTCTGAGGCTGGTGACTCGGATAAACTTATCCTCAGAAGCAGAGGTGACTCTTGGTCTTCCTTTCCTGGGGCGGTCCTCATGTGAGCCAGTTTCTTTGTAGCACTTGATGGTTTTTGCAACTGTACTTGGGGACACTTTCAAAGTTTTTCCAATTTTCCGCACTGACTGACCTTGATTTCTTAAAGTAATAATGGCCACTCATTTTTCTTTACTTAGCTGCTTTTTTCTTGCCATAATACAAATTCTAACAGTCTATTCAGTAGGACTATCAGCTGTGCATCCACTAGACTTCTGCACAACACAACTGATGGTCCCAACCCCATTTATAAGGCAAGAAATCCCACTTATTAAACCTGACAGGGCACACCTGTGAAGTGAAGACCATCCGGTTTGCGTTTAGTTGGACCATCATTTATTTTTCAACAGGACAATGACCCCAAACACACCTCCTGGCTCTGTAAGGGCTATCTGACCAAGAAGGAGAGTGATGGGGGGCTACGCCAGATGACCTGGCCCCCACAGTCACCAGACCTGAACCCAATCGAGATGGTTTGGGATGAGCTGGACCGCAGAGTGAAGGCAAAAGGGCCAACAAGTGCTAAGCATCTCTGGGAACTCCTTCAAGATTGTTGGAAGACCATTTCCGGTGACTACTTCTTGAAGCTCATGAAGAGAATGCCAAGAGTGTGCAAAGCAGTCATCAAAGCAAAAGGTGGCTACTGTGAAGAACCTAGAATATTAGACATATTTTCAGTTGTTTCACACTTTTTTGTTAAGTATATAATTCCACATGTGGTAATTCATAGTTTTGATGCCTTCAGTGTGAATGTACAATTTTCATAGTCATGAAAATACAGAAAAATCTTTAAATAAGAAGGTGTGTCCAAACTTTTGGTCTGTACTGTATATATATATATATACAGGTGCTTCTCACTAAATTAGAATATCATCAAAAAGTTAATTTATTTCAGTTCTTCATTTCACCTTCAAATTACTTAACTGTTCACAATAACAGTCATTTTGGTCAGGGGTGCCCAAACTTTTACATGCCACTGTATATACTAGGATGGGGAACATATATAAAAGAATGAAGGGACATTTATACCAGGATGGAGGACATATATACCAAGATGGGGGGCATATACGCCAAGATAGGCTCAGGATGGGGGACATATACAGTGGTATGAAAGTGTTTGCCCCCTTCCTGATTTCTTATTCTTTTGCATGTCTGTCATTTAAATGTTTCAGGTCACAAAACAAATGTAAATATTAGACAAAGATAACACAAGTAATCACAAAATGCAGTTTTTAAATGAAAGCCATTATTATTAAGGGAAAAAAGAAATCCAAACCTACAGGGTCCTGTGTGAAAAAGTGATTGCCTCCACACACACCCTCCCCCACCCTTATTAAAACATAAATTAACTGTGGTTTATCACATCTTTGGGAATCTGATTTCAATTTCCCTAGCTACACACAGGCCTGATTCCTACCACACCTGTTCTCAATCAAGAAATCACTTAAATAGGACCTGCCTGACAAAGTGAAGTAGACCAAAAGATCCTCAAAAGCTAGACATTATGGTGCGAGCCAATTCAGGAGCAAATGAGAAACAAAGTAATTGAGATCCATCAGTTTGGAAAAGGTTCTAAAGCCATTTCAAAGCTTTGGAACTCCAGAAAACCGTGGTGAGAGCCTTTATCCACAAAAGGCGAAAACATGGAACAGTGGTGAACCTTCCCAGGAGTGGCCGGCTGATCAAAATTACCCCAGGAGTGCAGCAATGACTCATGCAAGAGGTCACAAAAGCCAGAAAACATCTTGATGATCTCCAAGACTTCTGGAAGAATACTCTGTGGACTGACGAGACAAAAGTTGAACTTTTTGGAAGGTGTATTTCCCATTACATGTGGCATAGAACTAACGCAGCAATTCAAAAAAGGAACAGCATACCAACAGTAAAATATGGTGGTGGTAGTGTGATCATCTGGGGCAGTTTTCCTGGTCCGGGCCCTGGAAGACTTGCTGTGGTAAATGGAACCATGAATTCTGCTGTCTACCAAAAAATCCTGAAGGAGAATGTCCGGCCATATGTTCTTGACCTCAAGCTGCAGCGCAATTGGGTTATGCAGCAGGACAATGATCCAAAACACACCAGCAAGTCCACCTCTGAATGGCTTAAGAAAAAACAAATTAAGATTTTGGAGTGGCCTAATCACAATCCTGACCTTAATCCGATTGAGACACTGTGGCATGACATTAAAAAGGCGGTTCATGCTTGGAAACCCTCCAATGTGCCTGAATTACAACAATTCTGCAAAGATGAGCGGCCAAAATTCCTCCAGAGCGTTGTAAAGACTCATTACCAGTTATTGCAAGTTTGCAGTTGTTGCTGCTAAGGGCGGCCCAACCAGTTATTAGGTTTAGGGGGCAATTACTGTTTCACACAGGTTTGGATTTCTTTTTTTTTTAATAATAATAAAGACCTTCATTTAAAAACTGCATTTTGTGATTACTTGTGTTATTTCTGTGTAATATTTACATTTATTTTGTGATCAGAAACGTTTAAGAGCGAGAAACATGCAAAAGAATAAGAAATCAGGAAGGGGCAAACACTTTTTCACACCACTGTATACTTGGAAGGGTCCCAGGATGGGAGACACATATACCAGGAAGGGGGACATATATACCAGGATGGGGAACATATATACCAGGATGGGGAACATATATACCAGGATGGGGAACATATATACCAGGATGGGGGACATATATACTGTTACGCTCGCGCCCGGACTGACTGCCGTGATTAGTGATCCCACTGTACCATGAACCGAGGAGTGCCTGGAGGGGCGTAACTAAGTATCAACCCGATCCGACCAAGGTCGCACGGCGGCTTAGTCGACTCCGTGGACCAAGGAGGACCCGTGCAGAGGGACCAGGTGCGACTCCAGGTCAGACCCCGGTCACAGTTGTTGACCCACACCGGGGAATGCAGGAACAGGCAGGTTAGACTGGCATACGGACAGGTGTGTATTGGCAAGTACGGCTGGTATGCAGACAGGTGGGCATTGGCAAGCATGGCTGGTATGCAGACAGGTGGGCACTGGCAAGCATGGCTGGTATGCAGACAGGGAGATACTAGCAGGTTGGAGCGCAGGCTGGATAGGGTCCAGTACAGACTGGGAGACAGGTACAGAGCCGCAGATGCGGTAGACAAGCAGAGTAAAGTGAAACCGCCGGAGAGGAGGACAAGGCAGAGCAGAGAGGAACTGCTGGTGCGGTGAGCAAGCAGAGCGGAGCAAAAACCGTTGGAGCGGTGGGCAAGGCAGAGCAGAGAGGAACCGCCGGAGCGGTGGGCAAGGCAGAGCAGAGAGAAACCGCAGGTGAGGTGGACAAGGCAGAGCAGAGCGGAACCGCCGGAGCGGTGGACAAGGCAGAGCAGAGAGAAGCCGCCGGAGCGGTGGGCAAGGCAGAGCAGAGAGAAGCCGGCGGAGCGGTGGGCAAGGCAGAGCAGAGAGAAACCGCTGGTGCGGTGAGCAAGGCAGAGCAGAGAGAAACCGCCAGAGCGGTGGGCAAGGCAGAGCAGAGAGAGGTCGCCGGAGCGGTGGGCAAGTCAGAGCAGAGAGAAACCGCTGGTGCGGTGAGCAAGGCAGAGCAGAGTGAAACCGCCGGAGCGGTGGGTAAGGCAGAGCAGAGGTAAGCCGCCGGAGCAGTGGGCAAGTCAGAGCAGAGAGGAGCCGCCGGAGCGGTGGGTAAGGCAGAGCAGAGGAAAGCTGCCGGAGCGGTGGGCAAGTCAGAGCAGAGAGAAACTGCTGGAGCGGTGGGTAAGGCAGAGCAGAGGGAAGCCGCCGGAGCGGTGGGCAAGTCAGAGCGGAGAGAAACCGCCGGAGCGGTGGTCAAGACAGAGCGGAGCGAAACCGCAGGTGCGGTGGACAAGGCAGAGAGGACAGGGCTCTGTTCACATGGAACAGACAGGAAAATGCAGGAAGATGGCTAGAACACAGGAGGAAGATATGGAGGAAGGGAAAAGGGACAAGCAGAACCAGATACACACAAGGTACTTCACATGAAATAACGAGTGGACACGAAACTCACAAACAGAAGTACAGAGACAACGAGTTGGAGTTAGGTGCAGGTTCAGATACTGCAGGAAAAGGGAAGGTACGGACATAGAGACAAACAGGTAACAGGCTAGGATACAGTTCAGACAGGAACTGCTACTGCAATGAGATACAAGAACGAGCCTGGGTATACAGCCCCCAGAGTGGCGGAAACAGACTAGAAACAGGACAGGACCTGGCAATTCAGCAGCAAAGACTAACTGAGTGAAGGTGTTGCTCAGGCACCTCCTACTGGGTGGAGGGGGTTTAAATATCCAGTGACTCACAGCAATAGGCTGGAGACGCATTAGGGATGCGCCCACAGCAGCCCTAAACAGTCAGTCAAGAGACATGCACACAGTATGAACTGGAGCAAGGTTTGTAGGCTGGACTGACAGGTCAGATTGCGGTCTTGCATCGTGGGAGGTGGTGCACTATGCAAGCACGCCGCCAGGGATGTTACATATACCAGGATGGAGGATATATATATACCAGAATGGGGGACATATATACTAGGATGGGGGGGACATACTGTATATACCAGGATGGGGGATATATATACCAGGATGGGGGACATTAGTTTAGGGTGATTGGCAGCTTTCTACCCTGTAAAAAGAAATCTGCCAAACAGTGAAGGAAGCAGAGTTATACAGAAGTGATGAAAATGCTTGACTATCTGTCAGTAGGTTTACTAGTCCTCTAATGATAATCTCCTGCTGATAAAACAGCGATTTTATCAAAATTACAACAAGCAGCCCAGTAAGTGACATATCGCTGGAATCAGAGTCTCTGTCTCTATATTATGCTGCTCTCAGATTAGGTGGCAAAAACCTGGTGACAGATTCCCTTTAAAATGTTTGAGAATAGCCGACCTGTTGCAGATCTCAATAAAATGATAATTTTTTCACTTATTGTTAAGACTCCATTATTATTTGGCTTGAAAAATAGCTCGCACCTTTTTAGCAAGGAACAAGGTGTAACGGGTCCGGGAGGCGGACTGTAACGGGTCCGGGAGGCGGAACCTCTGAGCTACTATACAAGGGGGCGGCCCTTGTAAGGGAGCGGGTGGCAGTCTCTGGGTGAACGGACAGGGAGTTACGGCAAGTGATCAGGGCAGTCTCTGGGTAAGGGGTAGGTACGACCTGTGATGGCAGAGCCTCCGGGTAGGCTAGCAGGCAGGTGGTAGATGTGTGCTCCCAGGTGAGCAAGCGAGAGTCTCTGGAATAGCAGGTGGTCACGGCACGTGACGGCGGAACCTCCGGGCTGGCAGGCAGGTAGGTAACGGAGAAGTGCTCCCAGGTGAGCGGGCAAGAGTCTCTGGAATAGCTGATGGTCACCGCACGTGACAACGGGACCTCCGGGCTGGCAAGCAGGCAGGTAACGGAGATGCGCTCCCAGGTGAGCGGGCAAGAGTCTCTGGAATAGCTGGTGGTCACAGCACGTGACAACGGAGCCTCCGGGCTGGCAAGCAGGCAGATAACGGAGAAGCGCTCCCAGGTGAGCGGGCAAGCTGGTCCATAGACAGACTGACCGGAGTAGTAAGGCAGACCGTCGGACCTCAGGCAAGCAGGCAGGTAGCTGATATGCGCTCCCAGGTAAGCGGGCAGGCTGGTCCTTTAGACAGACTGACAGGAGTAGTAAGGCAGACCGTCGGACCTCAGACTGGCAGACAGGTAACAAGTATTCAGGCAGGAATCAGGCAGGTAACTGGCAGGTACTGGCAGGTAACTAGCAGGAAACTGGCAGGAAACTGGCAACGGGACCTGAGGGCTGAAGCACAGGTGAGACACAGGTGCAAACAACATTGCTCGGGCACCTCCATTTTGGAGGAGGTGCCTTATATATGATGAAGTCCTCCGGCCATTGGCCGGGGACTCTTTAGGGCGGCGCGCGCGGCCCCTTTAAGAGGAGGGGAGCGCGCGCGCGCGCGCCCTAAGCACAGGGGCCGGGAAGGAGCGCGCGCTGAGAGCAGAGCAGGAGGAGGACGCCGGGACGGAGCGCGCGCTGACAGCAGAGCGGGGGGAGGAAGCCGGGCACGGAGCAGAGCGGTGAGAGGAGCAGCGTCCCTGCCTAGCAGAGGGCAGGGACGCCGGCACTACAGTACCCCCCCCTTTAGGCCCCCCCTTTTTTAGGCCAGACAGAAATTTAGCTAGGATGAGAGGGGCATGGATGTTCTCCCGGGGCTCCCACGTTCTCTCCTCAGGACCAAACCCCTTCCAATCTACCAGGAAAAAGGTCTTTCCTCTTACCCTTTTGGTGGCAAGAATGTTCTCTACCTCAAACTCGTCCTCAGCAGAAACCGGAGCAGGAGGCGTACCTGTAGACTTGGAAAAAGAGTTAAGTACCACAGGTTTGAGGAGAGACACATGGAAGGAGTTAGGGATCCGTAAGTTGGCCGGGAGTTTCAATTTATAGGCCACCGGGTTGATCTGACTGATGACCTCCAGTGGGCCGATGAACCGAGGCCCTAACTTATAGGAAGGGATCTTGAGCCGGACATATTTGGACGAGAGCCAGACTTTATCCCCAGGGCGGAATTGAGGAGGGTCCAGACGTTTTTTGTCAGCGTGTCTTTTCATACGCTCGGATGACAGAAGGAGTGCGGACCGGGTACTCTCCCATATGGAGGAAAATTTGTTAACAAGAGATTCCGCAGCCGGATTGTCCGCCGAGGTGGAGACGGGAAACGGGATCCGAGGATGCTGACCGTAGACTACAAAAAACGGGGATTTGGAGGAAGACTCGCTCTCGTGATTGTTGTACGAGAATTCGGCCCATGGCAGGAGATCCACCCAGTCAGAATGGTGGGCATTAACGAAGTGCCGAAGGTAACTGGTCAGGTTCTGATTGATCCGCTCCACTTGACCATTAGACTGTGGGTGGTAAGCGGAGGAGAAGTCCAGGGTGACGTCCAGCAATTTACAAGTGGCTCTCCAGAAACGGGAAGTGAACTGTACCCCACGATCCGACACGATGTGACGGGGCAGGCCATGAAGACGGAAGATGTGGCGGATAAAGTCTTTAGCCAGCTCGGGTGCAGACGGAAGACCTGGCAGTGGAATGAAGTGAGCCATCTTGGAGAAGCGGTCAGCGACCACCCAAATGACCGTACAACCGGCAGAGACGGGCAGATCAGTAATGAAGTCCATCGCTATATGCTGCCAGGGGGCAGCAGGTACTGGCAGAGGTAGGAGGCGGCCGGCCGGCAGGTGTCTCGGAACTTTGTTGCGGGCGCAGGACACACAGGCAGAAACAAAGTCTATTACATCCTTGTGCAGGTTAGGCCACCAGTAGTGCCGGGTAATAAGCTGGAGGGTCTTTTTCTGACCGGCGTGGCCAGCTAGTTTAGACGAATGACCCCAGTGTAGAATCTTCTCCCGATCAGGTACTGGTACGAACGTCTTACCAGGAGGAAGACGATTTAGACTCACGGGAGCCACCTGCATTACTCTGGCGGGGTCGATGATATGTTTCGGATCCTCCTTGAGATCAGACACCAGAAAGGATCGAGACAAGGCATCCGCCTTGACGTTTTTGTCAGCCGGGCGAAAATGAAGGACAAAATCAAAACGAGCAAAAAACAAGGACCACCGGGCTTGGCGCGGGTTAAGTCTCTGGGCATGCTGGAGGTAAGCCAAGTTCTTGTGGTCAGTGTAAATTATTACCGGGTGAAGAGCCCCCTCGAGCAGGTAACGCCACTCCTCCAATGCCAGTTTGATGGCCAATAACTCTCGGTCTCCTATGGAATAGTTGCGCTCAGAGGAGGAGAAGAGTTTAGAGAAGAAGCCACAAGTTACCATCCTCCCGGAAGATGATTTTTGAGTAAGTACCGCTCCGGCTCCAGAGGAGGAGGCGTCAACTTCCAGGAAGAACTGCTTGTTGCCATCTGGGCGATGCAGCACCGGGGCGGAAGAGAAGGCCTGTTTAAGGGAAAGAAAGGCCTCCTCTGCTTCGGGTGGCCACTCTTTGGGATTAGTACCTTTACGGGTGAGCGCAGAAATTGGGGCCGTCCGGGAAGAGAAGTGTGGTATGAAGAGGCGGTAGTAGTTGGCGAAGCCCAGGAAACGCTGAATGGCCTTCAACCCCTCCGGTCGGGGCCATTTCTTGATGGCAGACAGTTTCTCAGGATCCATTTGAAGGCCGGTCTGAGAGATAATGTAGCCCAGAAACGGAAGCGAGGTCTGCTCAAAGAGGCACTTCTCAAATTTAGCGTAGAGATGGTTCTGCCTTAGCCTGAGCAGGACCTGACGAACGTCCCTCCGGTGAGTCTGGAGATCCGGAGAGAAGACCAAGATGTCGTCCAGGTACACCACTACGCAGGAGTAGAGAAGGTCCCGGAAGATGTCATTGACCAACTCTTGAAAGACGGCAGGAGCGTTACAGAGACCAAAGGGCATTACCAGGTATTCATAGTGGCCGTCCCGGGTGTTGAATGCCGTCTTCCATTCATCCCCCTGACGAATACGAACCAGGTTGTACGCCCCACGAAGGTCCAGTTTGGTGAAGATCCTAGCCCCCCTCAGACGATCAAATAATTCTGGAATGAGCGGAAGGGGGTACTTATTCTTCACCGTGATCAGGTTTAGGCCTCTATAGTCTATACAGGGACGGAGAGAGCCGTCCTTCTTTTTGACGAAAAAGAAGCCTGCTCCCGCCGGGGAGGTAGATTTCCGGATGAATCCTCTGGCCAGATTTTCCTCAATATATTCGGACATTGACCGGGTCTCAGCAGCGGATAAAGGATAGATACGCCCACGGGGAGGAGTAGTACCGGGTAGCAGATCGATGGGACAGTCGTATGGTCTATGTGGTGGTAATGTCTCTGCCTCCTTTTTATTAAAGACATCTGCATAAGACCAATAAGGAATCGGAAGTCCAGGTAGATTAGCTGGGGTAGGAGAGGGACGGACGGGATGGACGGGAACCAGGCAGGTTTTATGACAGTCTTGTCCCCAGCGAAGGACCTCTCCGGTTTGCCAGTCTAGCACGGGTGCATGTCTCTGGAGCCAGGGCAGACCTAGCAAGAGGGCGTGAGAGAGTCCAGGCAGAACATGAAAGGAGATACTTTCAGAATGCAGCATTCCCACCTGCAGGGTAATGGATTCGGTGATGAGTTGAATGGGGCGAGGTAAGAGGCCCCCATCCACGGCAGCGACAGACAAGGGTACAGCCAGAGGTTTGGTGGGGATGCGGTATTTCTCAACCAGGGACTGTGAAATAAGGTTCCCGGCTGCTCCAGAGTCAAGTTGGGCTAGTTCGAAATAACGGTTCTCCCCGTAGATGATCGAAACTGACAACAGCAGGTATGGAGAGGATTTATTCTTGTCTAGGTGGACCTCTCTGAGCGAACCTAGACACAGGCGTTTCCCGACCTCTCCGGGCAGGCACGGATCCGGTGCTCCTTACTGCCACAGTAGAAGCAGCTCCCCTCGGCACGGCGTGAGTCCTGACGGGTTTTGACCATCTTGGTCTGGTCGACCTGCATAGGCTCAGGAGAGTGTACCTGGGGAGAGATGGAGGGAATGACGGGTTTCTGGAAAGTAGGAGCTAAACGTGGAATCCTTCTCTCACGGGTGACCTCTTTGGCACGCTCCTGAAACCGTAGGTCAATTCGGGTGGCAAGAGTTATTAAGTCATCGAGAGTGGTAGGAATGTCCCGACCGGCAAGTTCATCTTTAATACGGCCGGACAGACCCTCCCAGAAGACGGAAACCAGAGCGTCGTTATCCCAGGCCAGCTCCGAGGCAAGGGTACGGAACCGTATGGCATATTGGCCCACGGTGAGACTCCCCTGACGGAGTCGATGATGCAGATGAGGTCTTCCGTCCGGGTTCGTCGAAGACTTTCCGGAAAGCCGTGAGAAAAGCAGGCAAGTTGGACACCAGGGGGTCTCCTCTCTCCCATAGAGGATTCAGCCAGGCCAGGGCCTCCCCGGTGAGATGGGACATGATGAAGGCAATTTTGGCCCGGTCGGAGTTAAACTGGTAGGACAAAAGTTCAAAATGCAGGGTGCACTGATTCAAGAAGCCCCGAGCCTGGACGGGGTCGCCTCCGAAGCGAGGAGGTGCAGAAAGCCGGGGTCCGGGGTAGGATACCATAGTATTAGTGAGCAGCGGAGCCGCCGGATTGCAAGATATGGCACTGGCGGAGGTTGTTGGTGGATCAGACAGAGTGTTCAGGCGAGTATTAACATTCCGCAGGTGACCCAGGATGGCCTCCTGTTGGGACCTCTGACGGGACAGTTCAAGAGCGAGGTCCGAGAGCGAGGGAGCTTGGGTGCCACCGGGTTCCATGGCCCGAGCAAACTGTAACGGGTCCGGGAGGCGGACTGTAACGGGTCCGGGAGGCGGAACCTCTGAGCTACTATACAAGGGGGCGGCCCTTGTAAGGGAGCGGGTGGCAGTCTCTGGGTGAACGGACAGGGAGTTACGGCAAGTGATCAGGGCAGTCTCTGGGTAAGGGGTAGGTACGACCTGTGATGGCAGAGCCTCCGGGTAGGCTAGCAGGCAGGTGGTAGATGTGTGCTCCCAGGTGAGCAAGCGAGAGTCTCTGGAATAGCAGGTGGTCACGGCACGTGACGGCGGAACCTCCGGGCTGGCAGGCAGGTAGGCAACGGAGAAGCGCTCCCAGGTGAGCGGGCAAGAGTCTCTGGAATAGCTGATGGTCACCGCACGTGACAACGGGACCTCCGGGCTGGCAAGCAGGCAGGTAACGGAGATGCGCTCCCAGGTGAGCGGGCAAGAGTCTCTGGAATAGCTGATGGTCACCGCACGTGACAACGGGACCTCCGGGCTGGCAAGCAGGCAGGTAACGGAGATGCGCTCCCAGGTGAGCGGGCAAGAGTCTGGAGTAGCTGGTGGTCACAGCACGTGACAACGGAGCCTCCGGGCTGGCAAGCAGGCAGATAACGGAGAAGCGCTCCCAGGTGAGCGGGCAAGCTGGTCCATAGACAGACTGACCGGAGTAGTAAGGCAGACCGTCGGACCTCAGGCAAGCAGGCAGGTAGCTGATATGCGCTCCCAGGTGAGCGGGCAGGCTGGTCCTTTAGACAGACTGACAGGAGTAGTAAGGCAGACCGTCGGACCTCAGACTGGCAGACAGGTAACAAGTATTCAGGCAGGAATCAGGCAGGTAACTGGCAGGTACTGGCAGGTAACTGGCAGGAAACTGGCAGGAAACTGGCAGGAAACTGGCAGGAAACTGGCAACGGGACCTGAGGGCTGAAGCACAGGTGAGACACAGGTGCAAACAACATTGCTCGGGCACCTCCATTTTGGAGGAGGTGCCTTATATATGATGAAGTCCTCCGGCCATTGGCCGGGGACTCTTTAGGGCGGCGCGCGCGGCCCCTTTAAGAGGAGGGGAGCGCGCGCGCGCGCGCGCCCTAAGCACAGGGGCCGGGAAGGAGCGCGCGCTGAGAGCAGAGCAGGAGGAGGACGCCGGGACGGAGCGCGCGCTGACAGCAGAGCGGGGGGAGGAAGCCGGGCACGGAGCAGAGCGGTGAGAGGAGCAGCGTCCCTGCCTAGCAGAGGGCAGGGACGCCGGCACTACACAAGGCTCTTGATTCTCCCCAAACAGGAATAATTTTTGCACCACCCCATGTGAAAAAAACATGGCTACTTCCATTTGCACTGTCTGTGCATAAACAGCAGCAAGGCAGACATCTGCCCCCCAAAAAAGGGACACATTTTTGACCGTTTTTACAATTTATTTCACCTAAAAAGTCTGATATTGCAGTATGTTTTTATATAGCCTGTTATCCCCCCTTCCTGCTTACCATCAGTTTTCACCTAGGCCAGGTAGGTTGAGGTCACTCGGATATTAGGGTTTCTTTGCATTTCAGAGCTCAAAAGGGGTTTATAATAGTCCTAGGAACCTCTGAGTGTAATACATATATTTTCCGAGC
Source organism: Phyllobates terribilis (assembly GCF_046119375.1). Lineage (NCBI taxonomy): Eukaryota > Metazoa > Chordata > Amphibia > Anura > Dendrobatidae > Phyllobates > Phyllobates terribilis. The sequence goes on along the minus strand of NW_027362763.1, from coordinate 12,980,259 downwards.
AGTACGAGTCTTTAAGCATTGCTATTCGCGGTAAATGCAAATCAATTTTTTTTTAGGAATATAAGGCAAAGCCTGCAAATTTGACTTTTAAACTATGTGGCCAACATAAGAAAACAGCATTTAACACCACCGATGGTCACCAAGGGGATCTTGCAATGCGTTTGGGCGGCGTAATGCTCCGACTGTTTTTCAGAATTTCATTAATGACATATTCAGAGATATGTCGTCAGTATGTGGTTTTCTATCCGGGTGACTTCTTGGTTTATTCACCTGATATTAAGTCACACATCCGACATGTATATACTGTGCTACAAAGACTCGAAAGTTGAAAAAGTTGTTTTTCTGGTTCAAGAAGTAAATGTCTTGGGGTAAATCTTCTCTGCCAAAGGTTTCAGAACAAATCTCTCTAAGGTTTAAGGTATTAAAGAATGAGTCCAACCCAAATCTGTGAAAGCTATAGAGCGCTTTCTTGGGTTCAATAATTACTATCACAGGTTTATTAGAAATAAACGCTACCAGTTGACCAGCTACCAGTTCAGCTTGACCTGGTTAACATTCCTGCTCTCTGCTCCTATGGTGTTATTTTGAGTATTCTGTTTTCTGACCTCGTCATGGGGTCTGGTGTACGTCAGAGGTCAGAGGCACACATCTGAGGATGCCAGAAGCAGCCATAAAGACTAGGAGCTTAAGTGTTAACTTCTATCTCTGGTTGTGTTAGCTCCCTGCTGTTAGCTATTTAAGCTCCTGAATCCCTATTCCACGCTACCAGTTGTAAGGTTCAGTTTGACCTGGTTCACATTCCTGCTCTCTGCTCCTATGGTGTTATTTTGAGTATTTTGTTTTCTGACCTCGTCATGGGGTCTGGTGTATGTCAAAGGTCAGAGGCACACATCTGAGGATGTCAGAAGCAGCCATAAAGACTAGGAGCTTAAGTGTTAACTTCTATCTCTGGTTGTGTTAGCTCCCTGCTGTTAGCTATTTAAGCTCCTGAATCCCTATTCCACGCTACTAGTTGTAAGGTTCAGTTTGACCTGGTTCACATTCCTGCTCTCTGCTCCTATGGTGTTATTTTGAGTATTTTGTTTTCTGACCTCGTCATGGGGTCTGGTGTATGTCAAAGGTCAGAGGCACACATCTGAGGATGTCAGAAGCAGCCATAAAGACTAGAAGCTTAAGTGTTAACTTCTATCTCTGGTTGTGTTAGCTCCCTGCTGTTAGCTATTTAAGCTCCTGAATCCCTATTCCACGCTACCAGTTGTAAGGTTCAGTTTGACCTGGTTCACATTCCTGCTCTCTGCTCCTATGGTGTTATTTTGAGTATTTTGTTTTCTGACCTCGTCATGGGGTCTGGTGTATGTCAGAGGTCAGAGGCACACATCTGAGGATGCCAGAAGCAGCCATAAAGACGGTCCTGGTCCTGCTGCCCTGATGCTGCTGCCACTGAGCACTGTCCCGGAGGCCCGACCAGGGTAGTCTGAATTTTTTTCCTCAATTTTTTGAAGATAGATCTCGTAGCTGTAAGGCCGGATCAGCTGCCATGGGATATTGTGAAATTTCCAGCAGATCATGATGAGACATTTCTCCAGTTGCTAACCGAACCACATTCCGACTGCTGCTGCGGTACAACAGATCACGTGAGACATTGTGACCTTCAATCAGCCTTTCTATCATGGTGACATTGTAGAGGAATTGTACATATCTGAATCTGAAGGTCATACCTAAAAGGGGGAAGGGCACACTGCTTGTTACCTGCAAAAATCTCTTAGTGGCCTAAAGCAACTAACAAAAGTATGGCACCCCCAGGTGAACGAAGTTTTGTTGAAAGAAGGATTTAAAGGGGTCGTCCAGCCCTATCATATTCACGACCTATTCTTAGACTATGAGCTATACCAGATTGGTGGGGGTCCCACACCTAGCGCCCCTGTCGATCAGCGCAAGAACAGTGAATGAAGCCAGAAGAGCACAGCACCACACACTGTGCAGTGGCCATTCTCTAGTACTGCAGATCAGCTCCTATTCCAGCCGCCTGAGGAAGCGCCGAAGAGGAAACATTGAGGGGAACTGTTTCCACTGATGTCTATTGGCCATGTAACAGATCTCAACCCTGACCCCCCCCCACAGTCAGACTATATTTTGGAGTCTATACTGGCGTCTTAATTAAAGGGTCTGAGGTCTGAAATATTTTGAGTTCTGAGATTTGATCCCTTTCTACAATTTCTACTTTTGTGCCCCATCTGTATGTGGCCTGATTCTCCCAGACTGCTCTGATCATTATCAGAAAAGGCCAAGAGTTTTCACACAAGTTGGTTTATTTTGGGTCTCGGCCATAACTTTCCCAGAGAGCTAGTGGGGGATATCAAAAGTGTGGCATGAGGTCCAGCAATTGCTAGTTAGACCCCAAATAATACATGATGACAAGTTTCCTGTTCTTCCCTAAGTTTCAGCAAAAGGGGGCGCTGCTTGTCCCATCTCATAAAGTCTCATTATCACATATGGGAATGGGATACATACACAGTACATTTATAGGGATATCTTGTATTTTTTGGTCCTGGGCAGTAGGCTGAAAGACTTAGCTGCTCTCGTCACTTAGTGGCTGGACGGCCTAGGATTTATTTTGCACTCTTGATATAATTGCTTTGCAGCGTATGGGAAAATAAAGAAGGCTGCAGGCAGTCAGAAGGAAAAGCCCACTGTGTGGGTGTGAGATTCTATAGATGGTGGTCCCAGGAGTCGTAGTGACAATATATCGGTACAGTCAGTGGTTCTCTCCCTTTATTCTCTCTACGTTATGTTCTCAGTATTATCTGGATTTCACCCTCTGTCACTCACCTTACTTGGACTATCAGAGTTATTGTTGTGTTCTTCTATGTTACACATAGTGTCAGGGTGGGTTGCTTTGCTTGAACCTCCTGTAACAAAGCCGGACTTCGTTAGACTGGACCATGTGTCCCCCGTGTAGCTTCTATCGAGATGGCGACGGGGAAGAGAATTCTGCAAGAAAAGTGTAGAGAAGACTGAGGAGACTGCAACCTGCAATGAGGACAGGGACGCAATGGTGGACGATGTAAGGGTGTGTTAACACCTGCATATACCCTGCTTAGTCCCCTGGTAAAACAGGTACATGTATAATTAGAAAGAAGGAGGAAGAGTTCAGGGCCCTGGGGGCTGAAGGTCAGTGGAAATACAGCTAAAGGAAGAAAAGAGAGGCAGCATGGGGAATGAGAGAGCGGACAACTTTGAGGAAACTTCCCGAAACGTCCGGGGCCTACGGCCTGCAGGAGGACTGATGAAGCCAGCCTTCACTACTCCCAAGGACATGAGAATGGATGGGGACATACCTGAGGAGAGTAGAACCGTGTTCCCAGAAGCTGCGGTACCGGGGAAACTAACTCTGAGGATGGATGAGAGGATAGAACAAGAAGGGACAGAAGAGAGAACTGAACCTGTAACGGTGATGTCCCAAAATACTGTATCTGTGACCAAAACTCAACAGCTACAAGAGTTAAATAAAGTTGTTTTTTTATGAAAAAGAAACTGAGTGTGAAAGTGATTGTTTGCTACAACTTCTGGACTCCTGAAGAAGATGGAGACCTCCTGGAAAACTGTGAGTGTTGTGCACTACAGGCAGACCACTAGGCAAACGGTACATTAATTATCTTTTATTTGTGGGCAGTCAGGGTGGGGAAACACCGCAACAACAGCCCCTCGCCACTACTACCACCCTGTACCCCTCACAGTCGATGCAGAACACGACAGGTGACAATAAGTAGCGATACTGACAAAGGGGCTAAACCTCTGCAGATCCGCAGCAGATCTCACCACAAATCTGCGGCAAGAATCACTGGATTTCTGCCATGAAAACACATTATGTTTTTATTTTCTTTTTTTTTTTCCGATGTGTAAATGTATCGGGCTGATATAATAAAACTAATTCCTTGGGCCACAGTGTGTAACATAATTCACTTCCGGGCCCAGGGAGCATTTAGATTAATTTCCAGCGGCACTCACCGTCCATGGGTTTTCACAGATCCTGCTCTGTTGTGAGTTATAAAAAGTTTGAAAACTTTCACTGGGGGTCGGCCAGCATGAACCTTCTGCCACAAAGCCGGACTCCGTTAGACTGGGCTCGGTGCCCCCCATGTTGATTCTGTAGACAGGATAATTCTGCAAGAAAAGTGTAGAGAAGACTCAGGAGGTTGCAAACTGCATGACTGTTGGGTATGGGATGGAGTGGACCCTCTACAATGCAGGACCCTCCTTGCTAAAAACTACACCGCCATGGAAAACAAAACTGCAGGCATGCGTTGCAGCAAAAAAACACACATTGAGCTGGAGTTTGAGTTGGTATACATGCAACATATAAACGCATGTTCACATTGGCAATTAAACAGACAAAACCTATAAGAAACAAAATGAGCATACACTCGGCTGTAACTAAATAAGTAAAAAAGCAAAAGTGCATTTAAATTACGTAGGGTTCTTAGTAACACTGTTTTTGATCAAAAATAGAATAAAAGGCATCCAACCACGGCAAGGTGACCCTATTCGGGACGGTCCTACACTGTCTAATATTAAAAACATTACCATGTGTCAGAAGTGATCTGTGTGAATAACGGCAGACAAAGGCCAGGTCCCAAACTGTCGACACCAGCCAAGGGAAGCCTTTTAAATGTAATGTCCAGCTCAAGGAGGGGAGGCCATACCCTCAGTTGCACAAAATGCAAAAATCCAAGAAAAAAAAGCACACATTGAGCTGGGGTTTGAGCAGGTATACATGCACCCCCCCGTTGTGTTCCCCCCTGCGCTTAGGGCTCCGGGGGAGTCTATAACCAGCGAAATGCCGTGGGGCAGAATATAACAGGAGCAGGAGATGGGGTGCAGCTAAAAGGTCACAGTCCTCGAAATAAGACAATGGGGCTAAACCTGGTGAAGATCCGCAGCCGCACTCACCGCAAATCTGCAGCAGAAATCACTGGATTTGTGCTACTAATACACATCTTCAGGTTTATTTTCGAAGTGCAAACATTACCTTAATTATTGGGCTGGTATATTAATGTGACTTCCTGGGGTCACAGTGTTTCTTCTCATTTGTTTCTGGGGGCTGACTATAGCTTTATAAATACGGTTATGGCCTCTGTGTATACTATAATGCAGTTCAGGGGAAAAAGGAACGTGTCATCTGATAATGATTCCTTGTATAAATCAGGTTTTTATGTAAAAACTTTTTTTAACTTTTTTTTAAACTTTTCAAATCACTATCTATATTAAAAATATCAGAAATCATGCAATTTCCACACTGGTCGCTAGGCTTAAAAGTAGAATTATACTTCCTGTTGTATACAGAAAACTTTTCAGCAGTCTCACTATCATCACAGACAGGATTACAGTAGTGGATGTCACAGGTCACCTCCTCCTCCTGTACAATTAGTGATAACACCTCTATATACAGTAGATAACACAGGATCCACCATTCACAATAGGTGATGTCACAGCTCACCTCCTCCTCCTGTACAATGACTGATAACACCTCTATATACAGTAGATAACACAGGATCCACCATTCACAATAGGTGATGTCACAGCTCACCTCCTCTTCCTGTACAATGACTGATAACACCTCTATATACAGTAGATAACATAGGATCCACATTCACAATAGGTGATGACACAGCTCACCACCTCCTCCTCCTGTACAATGACTGATAACACCTCTATATACAGTAGATAACACAGGATCCATATTCACAATAGGTGATGTCACAGCTCACCTCCTCCTCCTGTACAAAGACTGATAACACCTCTATATACAGTAGATAACACAGGATCCACCATTCACAATAGGTGATGTCACAGCTCACCTCCTCCTCCTGTACAATGACTGATAACACCTCTATATACAGTAGATAACACAGGATCCACCATTCATAATAGGTGATGTCACAGCTCACCTCCTCCTCCTGTACAATGACTGATAACACCTCTATATACAGTAGATAACACGATCCACCATTCACAATAGGTGATGTCACAGCTCACCTCCTCCTCCTGTACAATGACTGATAACACCTCTATATACAGTAGATAACATAGGATCCACATTCACAATAGGTGATGACACAGCTCACAGCCTCCTCCTCTACAATTACTGGGAACATTTTTAGAAAGCACAGGATTAACGATACGTAATGTCACAGCTCACCTTCTCTTGCTCCTTGCAGAATGACTTTGCCAGATTAGAGCATGCTCAGATAACACTTTTATACAAATAAACAGGGTTTAAATCAGTCAATTGGTAGTAATGTCCAACAGGGATTCTGGAGGAGGAAGACAGAGGAGTCTGGAGACAGAGGAGTGTCTGAGGAGGACAGAGGAGTCTCTAGGAGGACAGAGGAGTCTCTAGGAGGACAGTGGAGTCTCTAGGAGGACAGAGGAGTCTCTAGGAGGACAGAGGAGTCTCTAGGAGGACAGTGGAGTCTCTAGGGGAACAGAGGTGTCTGGAGAGGACCGAGGAGTCTCTAGGGGTCTGAGATGCCTGCAGATGATCAAGGAGTCTCTAGGAGGACAGAGGAGTCTCTAGGAGGACACAGTAGTCTCTAGGAGGACACAGTAGTCTCTAGGAGGACAGAGGTCACATGCTCCTCTGTTCTTTAAAACAAAGTAACACAATGGCAATAACAGCAGAGATCTCATCAGTAGTTAGTTCCCGTCACCTGCATGTTGTCACCATCCTGTGGCTTATCCTTCAGATCAGACGCAGATGTAGACTTCTTGTTTCTGCTCTCCTGGAAGGAAAAACAGAAGTGTCATTATATAATCTCATGTATAAATGATCATAGCTGTATTATTATTACTCGTCTTATTACTTATATATCTCCTCTTCATCCGTTATCACAGTTTTATCAATACATATTATAAAAGAGTATCAGTGATTTTACATTTTTTTTCATAAATCAATAGTGTGAAGACTCGGGGTCTTCCGTGGGTTTTATACCACTCAGACAACACAGGATGAGGGTTAAACAGCCTGGCAATACTTTATTGAACCACCAAACAGACAATAACATATAGAACAGTCCCAGCAAATACCCAAGATGGTACAACATTACACAGTCGCACCCTGTCGCTGGCCCACCGGAAATAGAGCAACTGCGACTTTGGGACTTCCAGGGCCAACTATCTCAACCAGTGGCGCCCCGCTTTGGGTGGACACCCACATAGAAGAGGTAGCGACAAACTTAGGAAGCTGACAGCCCATTGAGGTACAAAGCCAGGAGACCCGAGGGTCCCACCATGGCTTCTCCCAACATATTCATGGGACCAGGTGACCCGATGGTCCCAACCTGGATTTCTCCAAGTCTATCCATGGGTTCCAGGTCCCAACCTGGATAACCCAAATATATCCATGGGACCAGGTGAATCGAATGTCACAATCCTGGCTTTCCCCAACCGTCTCCATGGGACCAGGCGATCAGATGGTCCCAACCTGGCATCCAGACGACCGGAGGGTCACAATCCTGGTTTCCCCAAACATCTCCATAGGGTCAGTGATGGTCAATGGAGCAGATCTGTATCCTTCCAGCCAGGTCTGTGTTCCCTTGGGCTGGCATCCTGTAGAATCCAAATCTGTGTCCCTCTGGATGGAGCCATGCTACCAAGCTCCTGTCCTGAAGAGTCTCTCTGATTCTATTTTTGTAAAGTCCCTCTGCTGCAGAGGCATATGTCCCTTAAATAGTTCACAATTGTCCTTTCAAGCACACATCCACAGGTCAAGGAGGGAAGGTGCAGGGCTCATGTCTCATTGTTTGAGCATTTATGCATTTATTCAATTTGCGTCATTTGTCCTCCTGTTTTGTGAGTCAACAAGCCACAGGGTCCACACAATGGTTAATCAACATATTTAGCAAACATTAATTGTTCACAGACCAAGAGAATTCAACATTCAGACTAATGACAAAGGTCCATGTTTCTTGTTCCACCCGAAGAAAGAAAAACAAATAAAAGTCAACATAAACATAATAGTGTATTTCTCTTGGCCTAAAAAATTAAGACGTCTGGCTAATTAAGATTAGAAGCTGAGTCCTCACAAACAGTATGGAAACTTTGTAATATATTTTACCAGAGAAATCCGCTTCTTTCTCCTCCTGGACTGATTTCTTATTCTCGAAATTCTCAATCCACAGTTAATATCTGTATTTGGTGAACACAGATTCTCCCATTACTGACAGAGATGACAGTTGGTGCTCATAAAGTTCTATGGAGAAATGTTGAACTGGGGAGTCTGGGGGCCACAGGTAGAATTGACTCTATGGGCCACACTACAGCTACATGCAGATATATCCTAGGCGTTATTCCCATGATAGTGGGGCATTGATTGTAAATCACAGGCGGCTCCTGCACATTTACTGTGCGCACACCATAACTGTGATGTACAATGACGGTGGCTTGCATTAAATGGGCTCTTCGGTTAAAATAAGTTATAACCTATCCGCAGGATCCAGAGAATAGGTAATAACTTATTGATTGTTGGGGTCTAACAATGGGGACCGACACCAATCAGCAGAATGGGGAATTTTTATCCCTGTGTCAACATAAGGATCAGATGTCTGACCACCGCTCCATTCATCTTCCACGGAGTTGCTAGATAAAGCTTAGCGCAGAGCTCCATAGTAAAGATAACAATTGAATAAAGCGGTGGTCGAACACGACAATCCATCCTAATGGAGACAAAAGTGCCCCATTCTGTTGATCAGTGTGAGTCCAGCAGTCAGAACCCCAAAAATCCTATGAATAGATGATATCTTGTTTTCACCCCAAAAAAAACCCCTTCAAGTGCTTCTCTGCCACTGAGGAACAATCACAGGGCAGGGAGGAGTTAAACCTTTAAGTCTTTATTTTTTAATAGAAATCTTTTTATTGATAGCAGAGAGAACAAGTGATCTTCATACAAAACACAATCCAAAAATACCAGATGCCGCCACACCGTGACCAGGCCTCATACAATGCCGTGAAAAAGTCTTCGTACCGGTGACCTTTTTCACATTTTTTTCATGTTTCTACTCAGTATAACTACAGCTGTTCTGTGAAGGCCTCGGAGGTTAGTGTGAGAACATTAGGGATCAAACAGCATAAAAAGAAAACAAAGGAGCCCACCAGACAGGTCAGGGATAAAGTTGTGGGAAGAGTAAAGCTGGGTTAGGTTATAAAAAAAAATAGCCCAAGCTTTCACGGAGCACTGTTCAATCCATCATCCACCATACAAAAATGGGAGGTGTATGACACAACTGCAAACCTGCCAAGACATGGCTGTCCAAATAAGCTGACATCCCAAGCAAAGAGAGAACTAATGAGAGAAGCAGCCAAGAGGTCCATGGTCACTCTGAAGGACCAGCAGAGATCCACAGCTCAGGGCGGAGAATCTGTCCACAGGACAACTATTAGTTTTAGCCATTTTTGAAAGCCATAAGGAGTCCCATTTGCAGTTTGCAAAAAGACATGTAGGGGACACAACGAGCATGTGGGAGAAGGAGCTCTGGGCAGATGAGACCAAAGGAAAACTATGTGTGGCGGAAAACTAACACTGCACATCACACTGAAAAACACCATCCCCACCATCACACATGGTGGTGGCAGCATCATGCTGTGGGGAATGTTTTCTTCAGCAGGGTCAGTGAAGCTGGTCAGAGTTGATGGGAAGATGGTTGGAGCTAAATACAGGACAATCCTGCAGGAAAACCTGTTAATGGCTGCAAAAGACTTGAGACTGGTGAGTAGGTTCACCTTCCAGCAGGACAATGACCCTAAACCTCCTGCCAGAGCCACAATGGAGGGCTCAGATCAGAATCAGAGCATATTCCAATGTGTGAACGGCGCAGTCACAGTCCAGACTCAAATCATTGAGAATTCGAGCCAAGACTTGAACATTGCTGTTCGCAGATGTCTCCATCCGAGCTCACTGAGCGAGAGCGAGTGTACAAAGAAGAAGGGGCAAAAATGTCACCTCTAGAAGTGCAAAGCTGGTAGAGACAGACCTCAAAAGACTGCAGGGAAAGCTGGAAGAGACAGACCCCAAAAGACTGCAGGGAAAGCTGGAAGAGACAGACCCCAAAAGACTGCAGGGAAAGCTGGAAGAGACTGACACCAAAAGACTGCAGGGAAAGCTGGAAGAGACTGACCCCAAAAGAATTACAGGAGTAATTGCAGTGAAAGGTGGTTCTACAAAGTATTGACTCAGGGGGGCACAAATGCACATCACAATTTTCAGATTTAAACTTTTTGAATATTTAGAAAACCTTGTCTCATTTTCTTTACACATCACAAATACTTACTACATAAAATCCCAATAAAACACATTTAAGATTGTGTGTGTGTAACGTGAAAAATGTGGAAAAGTTCATGGGATTTGAATACTTTTTCAAGGCCGATTACAATATACACAGGAGCTCTGTATATGGTGTACAGGTAATACAGTGATCACCAGTGACATTATACACAGGAGCTCTATATATAGTGTCAGTGTACAGGTAATATAATGATCACCAGTGACATTATACACAGGAGCTCTGTATATAGTGTATAGTGTACAGGTAATACAGTGATCACCAGTGACATTATACACAGGAGCTCTGTATATAGTGTCAGTGTACAGGTAATACAGGGATCACCAGTGACATTATACACAGGAGCTCTGTATATAGTGTATAGTGTACAGGTAATAGAGGGATCACCAGTGACATCATACACAGGAGCTCTGTATATAGTGTCAGTGTACAGGTAATACAGGGATCACCAGCTACATTATACACAGGAGCCCTGTATATAGTGTCATTGTACAGGTAATACAGTGATCACCAGTGACATTATACACAGGAGCTCTGTATATAGTCAGTGTACAGGTAATACAGTGATCACCAGTGACATTATACACAGGAGCTCTGTATATAGTGTCAGTGTACAGGTAATACAGGGATCGCTAGTGACATTATACACAGGAGCTCTGTATATAGTGTCACTGTACAGGTAATACAGGGATCGCTAGTGACATTATACACAGGAGCTCTGCATATAGTGTATAGTGTACAGGTAATACAGGGATCATCAGTGACATTATGCACAGGAGCTCTTTATATAGTGTCAGTGTACAGGTAATACAGGGATCACCAGTGACATTATACACAGGAGCTCTGTATATAGTGTACAGGTAATACAGGGATCATCAGTGACATTATACACAGGAGCTCTGTATATAGTATATATTGTACAGGTAATACAGTGATCACCAGTGACATTATACACAGGGGCTCTGTATATAGTGTATAGTGTACAGGTAATACAGTGATCCCAAGTGACATTATACACAGGAGCTCTGTATATAGTGTATAGTGTACAGGTAATACAGTGATCACCAGTGACATTATGCACAGGAGCTCTGTATATAGTGTATAGTGTACAGGTAATACAGTGATCACCAGTGACATTATACACAGGAGCTCTGTATATAGTGTCACTGTACAGGTAATACAGGAATCGCTAGTGACATTATACACAGAAGCTCTGTATATAGTGTCACTGTACAGGTAATACAGGGATCGCTAGTTATATTATACACAGGAGCTCTGTATATAGTGTATAGTGTACAGGTAGTACAGGGATCATCAGTGACATTATACACAGGAGCTCTGTATATGGTGTCAGTGTACAGGTAATACAGGGATCATCAGTGACATTATACACAGGAGCTCTGTATATAGTGTATAGTGTACAGGTAATACAGGGATCACCAGTGACATTATACACAGGAGCTCTGTATATAGTGTATAGTGTACAAGTAATACAGGGATCATCAATGACATCATACACAGGTGCTCTGTATGTAGTGTCAGTGTAGAGGTAATACAGGGATCATCAATGACATTATACACAGGAGCTCTGTATATAGTGTCATTGTACAGGTAATAGAGGGATCGCTAGTGACATTATACACAGGAGCTCTGTATATAGTGTATAGTGTACAGGTAATACAGGGATCACCAGTGACATTATACACAGGAGCTCTGTATATAGTGTATAGTGTACAGGTAATACAGTGATCACCAGTGACATTACACACAGGAGCTCTGTATATAGTGTACAGTGTACAGGTAATACAGGAATCATCAGTGACATTATACACAGGAGCTCTGTATATAGTGTTAGTGTACAGGTAATACAGGGATCACCAGTGACATTATACACAGGAGCTCTGTATATAGTGTATAGTGTACAAGTAATACAGGGATCACTAGTGACATTATACACAGGAGCTCTGTATATAGTGTCAGTGTACAGGTAATACAGGGATCACTAGTGACATTATACACAGGAGCTCTGTATATAGTGTCAGTGTACAGGTAAAAAGGGGCAAAAATGTCACCTCTAGAAGTGCAAAGCTGGTAGAGACAGACCTCAAAAGACTGCAGGGAAAGCTGGAAGAGACAGACCCCAAAAGACTGCAGGGAAAGCTGGAAGAGACAGACCCCAAAAGACTGCAGGGAAAGCTGGAAGAGACTGACACCAAAAGACTGCAGGGAAAGCTGGAAGAGACTGACCCCAAAAGAATTACAGGAGTAATTGCAGTGAAAGGTGGTTCTACAAAGTATTGACTCAGGGGGGCACAAATGCACATCACAATTTTCAGATTTAAACTTTTTGAATATTTAGAAAACCTTGTCTCATTTTCTTTACACATCACAAATACTTACTACATAAAATCCCAATAAAACACATTTAAGATTGTGTGTGTGTAACGTGAAAAATGTGGAAAAGTTCATGGGATTTGAATACTTTTTCAAGGCCGATTACAATATACACAGGAGCTCTGTATATGGTGTACAGGTAATACAGTGATCACCAGTGACATTATACACAGGAGCTCTATATATAGTGTCAGTGTACAGGTAATATAATGATCACCAGTGACATTATACACAGGAGCTCTGTATATAGTGTATAGTGTACAGGTAATACAGTGATCACCAGTGACATTATACACAGGAGCTCTGTATATAGTGTCAGTGTACAGGTAATACAGGGATCACCAGTGACATTATACACAGGAGCTCTGTATATAGTGTATAGTGTACAGGTAATAGAGGGATCACCAGTGACATCATACACAGGAGCTCTGTATATAGTGTCAGTGTACAGGTAATACAGGGATCACCAGCTACATTATACACAGGAGCCCTGTATATAGTGTCATTGTACAGGTAATACAGTGATCACCAGTGACATTATACACAGGAGCTCTGTATATAGTCAGTGTACAGGTAATACAGTGATCACCAGTGACATTATACACAGGAGCTCTGTATATAGTGTCAGTGTACAGGTAATACAGGGATCGCTAGTGACATTATACACAGGAGCTCTGTATATAGTGTCACTGTACAGGTAATACAGGGATCGCTAGTGACATTATACACAGGAGCTCTGCATATAGTGTATAGTGTACAGGTAATACAGGGATCATCAGTGACATTATACACAGGAGCTCTTTATATAGTGTCAGTGTACAGGTAATACAGGGATCACCAGTGACATTATACACAGGAGCTCTGTATATAGTGTACAGGTAATACAGGGATCATCAGTGACATTATACACAGGAGCTCTGTATATAGTATATATTGTACAGGTAATACAGTGATCACCAGTGACATTATACACAGGGGCTCTGTATATAGTGTATAGTGTACAGGTAATACAGTGATCCCAAGTGACATTATACACAGGAGCTCTGTATATAGTGTATAGTGTACAGGTAATACAGTGATCACCAGTGACATTATGCACAGGAGCTCTGTATATAGTGTATAGTGTACAGGTAATACAGTGATCACCAGTGACATTATACACAGGAGCTCTGTATATAGTGTCACTGTACAGGTAATACAGGGATCGCTAGTGACATTATACACAGGAGCTCTGTATATAGTGTCACTGTACAGGTAATACAGGGATCGCTAGTTACATTATACACAGGAGCTCTGTATATAGTGTATAGTGTACAGGTAGTACAGGGATCATCAGTGACATTATACACAGGAGCTCTGTATATGGTGTCAGTGTACAGGTAATACAGGGATCATCAGTGACATTATACACAGGAGCTCTGTATATAGTGTATAGTGTACAGGTAATACAGGGATCACCAGTGACATTATACACAGGAGCTCTGTATATAGTGTATAGTGTACAGGTAATACAGGGATCATCAATGACATCATACACAGGTGCTCTGTATGTAGTGTCAGTGTAGAGGTAATACAGGGATCATCAATGACATTATACACAGGAGCTCTGTATATAGTGTCATTGTACAGGTAATAGAGGGATCGCTAGTGACATTATACACAGGAGCTCTGTATATAGTGTATAGTGTACAGGTAATACAGGGATCACCAGTGACATTATACACAGGAGCTCTGTATATAGTGTATAGTGTACAGGTAGTACAGTGATCACCAGTGACATTACACACAGGAGCTCTGTATATAGTGTATAGTGTACAGGTAATACAGGAATCATCAGTGACATTATACACAGGAGCTCTGTATATAGTGTTAGTGTACAGGTAATACAGGGATCACCAGTGACATTATACACAGGAGCTCTGTATATAGTGTATAGTGTACAAGTAATACAGGGATCACTAGTGACATTATACACAGGAGCTCTGTATATAGTGTCAGTGTACAGGTAATACAGGGATCACTAGTGACATTATACACAGGAGCTCTGTATATAGTGTTAGTGTACAGGTAATACAGTGATCACCAGTGACATTATACACAGGAGCTCTGTATATAGTGTATAGTATACAGGTAATATAGTGATCACCAGTGACATTACACACATGAGCTCTGTATATAGTGTATAGTATACAGGTAATACAGGGATCACTAGTGACATTATACACAGGAGCTCTGTATGTAGTGTACAGATAATACAGTGATCACCAGTGACATTATACACAGGAACTCTGTATGTAGTGTCAGTGTACAGGTAATACAGGGATCACCAGTGACATTATACACAGGAACTCTGTATGTAGTGTCAGTGTACAGGTAATACAGGGATCACCAGTGACATTATACACAGGAGCTCTGTATATAGTGTATAGTGTACAGATAATACAGGGATCACCAGTGACATTCTACACAGGAGCTCTGTATAAAGTGTATAGTGTACAAGTAATGCAGGGATCATCAATGACATTATACACAGGAGCTCTGTATAATGTGTATAGTGTACAGGTAATACAGGGATCACCAGTGACATTATACACAGGAGCTCTGTATATAGTGTATAGTGTACAGGTAATATAGGGATCACCAGTGACATTATACACAGGAGCTCTGTATATAATGTATAGTGTACAAGTAATGCAGGGATCATCAATGACATTATACACAGGGGCTCTGTATATAGTGTCAGTGTACAGGTAATACAGTGATCACCAGTGACATTATACACAGGAGCTCTGTATATAGCGTCAGTGTACAGGTAATACAGTGATCACCAGTGACATACACAGGAGCTCTGCATATAGTGTATAGTGTACAGGTAATACAGGGATCACCAGTGACATTATACACAGGAGCTCTGTATATAATGTATAGTGTACAAGTAATGCAGGGATCATTAATGACATTATACACAGGGGCTCTGTATATAGTGTCAGTGTACAGGTAATACAGTGATCACCAGTGACATTATACACAGGAGCTCTGTATATAGTGTCAGTGTACAGGTAATACAGTGATCACCAGTGACATACACAGGAGCTCTGTATATAGTATCAGTGTACAGGTAATACAGTGTTCATCAGTGACATTATACACAGGACCTCTGTATAAAGTGTATAGTGTACAGGTAATACAGGGATCACCAGTGACATTATACACAGGAGCTCTGTATATAGTGTCAGTGTACAGGTAATACAGTGATCACTAGTGACATTATACACAGGAGCTCTGTATATAATGTATAGTGTAAAGGTAATACAGTGATCACCAGTGACATTATACACAGGAGCTTTGTGTAACGGGTCTGGGAGGCGGAACCTCTGAGCAACTCTACAAGGGGGCGGTCCTTCTGAGGAAGCGGGTGGCTCCCAGGGAAGACGGGCAGGTACTCAGGGCAAGTGACAGGGACAGTCTCTGGGTAGACTAGCAGGCAGATAGCAGGTGAGCACTCCCAGGTGAGCGGGCTAGAGTCTCTGGACAGGCAGGTGGTCACGGCAAGTGACGGCAGAGCCTCCAGGTAGGCTAGCATGCAGTAAGCAGGTGAGCGCTCCCAGGTGAGTGGGCAAGAGTCTCTGGACTGGCAGGTGGTCACGGCAAGTGACGGCAGAGCCTCCAGGAAGTCTAGCAGGCAGGTAGCAGGTGAGCGCTCCCAGGTGAGCGGGCAAGAGTCTCTGGACTGGCAGGTGGTCACGGCAAGTGACGGCAGAGCCTCCAGGTAGGCTAGCAGGCAGGTAGCAGGTGAGCGCTCCCAGGTGAGCGGGCAAGAGTCTCTGGACTGGCAGGTGGGCACGGCAAGTGACGGCAGAGCCTCCAGGTAGGCTAGCAGGCAGGTAGCAGGTGAGCGCTCCCAGGTGAGCGGGCAGGCTGGTCCATAGACAGACTGACAGGTGTCGGAAGGCAGACCGTCGGACCGCAGGCTTGCAAGCAGGTAAGCGGATATCAGGCAGGTATCAAGCAGCAATCTAGCAGGTGACTGGCAACGGGACCTGAGGGCTGAAGCAGAGTGAAGGCTTTGCAACAACATTGCTCGGGCACCTCCATTTTGGAGGAGGTGCCTTATATATGGTGAGGTCCTCCGGCCATTGGCCGGGGACTCCTTAGGACGGCGCGCGCGGCCCCTCTAAGAGAGGGGGAGCGCGCGCGCGCCCTAAGCACAGTGGCCGGGAAGCAGCGCGCGCTGCCAGCAGAGCGGGAGGAGGACGCCGGGCACAGAGTGGAGAGGTGAGGGGAACAGCGTCCCTGCCTAGCAGGAGGCAGGGACGCCGACGCTACACTTTGCATATAGTGTCAGTGTACAGGTAATACAGGGATCACCAGTGACATTATACACAGGAGCTCTGTATTTATTGTATAGTGTACAGGTAATACAGTGATCACCAGTGACATTAAACACAGGAGCTCTATATATAGTGTCAGTGTAAAGGTAATTCAGGGATCACCAGTGATATTATACACAGGAGCTCTGTATATAGTGTATAGTGTACAGGTAATACAGGGATCACCAGTGACATTATACACAGGAGCTTTGTATATAGTGTATAGTGTACAGGTAATACAGGGATCACCAGTGATATTATACACAGGAGCTCTGTATATAGTGTATAGTGTACAGGTAATACAGTGATCACCAGTGACATTATACACAGGAGCTCTGTATATAGTGTATAGTGTACAGGTAATACGGTGGTCACCAGTGATATTATACACAGGAGCTCTGTATATAGTATCAGTGTACAGGTAATACAGTGATCACCAGTGACATTATACACAGGAGCTCTGTGTATGGTGTCAGTGTACAGGTAATATAGGGATCACCAGTGATATTATACACAGGAGCTCTGTATATAGTGTATAGTGTACAGGTAATACAGTGATCACCAGTGACATCATACACAGGAGCTCTGTATATAGTGTCAGTGTACAGGTAATAAAGTGATCACCAGTGACATTATACACAGGAGCTCTGTATATAGTCAGTGTACAGGTAATACAGTGATCACCAGTGACATTATACACAGGAGCTCTGTATATAGTGTATAGTGTACAGGTAATACAGGGATCACCATTGACATTATACACAGGAGCTCTGTATATAGTGTCAGTGTACAGGTAATACAGGGATCACTAGTGATGTTATACACAGGAGCTCTGTGTATAGTGTCAGTGTACAGGTAATACAGGGATCACCAGTGACATTATACACAGGAGCTCTGTATATAGTGTCAGTGTACAGGTAATACAGGGATCACTAGTGATATTATACACAGGAGATCTGTATATAGTGTATAGTGTTCAGGTAATACAGTGATCACCAGTGACATTATACACAGGAGCTCTGTATATAGTGTCAGTGTACAGGTAATACAGGGATCACCAGTGACATTATACACAGGAGCTCTGTATATAGTGTATAGTGTACAGGTAATACAGGGATCACCAGGAACATTATAC
This sequence comes from Phyllobates terribilis, assembly GCF_046119375.1. NCBI lineage: Eukaryota > Metazoa > Chordata > Amphibia > Anura > Dendrobatidae > Phyllobates > Phyllobates terribilis. Next base: position 12,962,023 of record NW_027362763.1, on the reverse strand, counting down.
ACAGGAGCTCTGTATATAGTGTATAGTGTACAGGTAATACAGGGATCACCAGTGACATTATACCCAGGATCTCTGTATATAGGTAACAGGTAATAAAGTGATCGCCATTGACATTATACACAGGACCGCTGTAGATAGTATACAGTGTAAATTGTTACGCAAAAAAAAGAAAAAAAATGTCTCGCATACCTTTAGTATTAGATTAATGTACAGGTGCACAAATACGCTACGTGGCCAATCAACAAATATATATATACACTGCGCATCAGGCCACAGTGATTGATGAATTAATGAACTCTGCTATTGCTGTAAATTTTAAAAACATGAGTTACTTAGTTAGCGTTTTTGATTAAAAAGCGTAAAAGCCATCCAAGATATACCTAAATATGGACGGTCCCTATCACTAATGACCTAACTCTCCATGTGCCAAGCTTTCTTCTTCACCTCTAAAATTCTTCTTTGTGCCATCACACATAAATAATGTCCATATTTGTGCTCAAACACAGCTGTACTATCCCCTATGGTACCCATACAATAGTAACGTACACCTTTTATGTCTTGATACAGTTGGAATGTTGAAAATTGTGATTGTGGCCCCATAAATTAGTAATTAATAATGTATCATGGGGGGGGGGATTTTTAATTATTTGGGCCACAAAAAGGGCATTGTTAATGTCCCCCATTATTACCTCATACATCAATAATGTATTCCCATATAGCACAATGTTCCCCATTGTGGCCTCTAATATAGTAATAATGTCCCCTTCTATTAACATGATATAGTATGACTCCCCCATTGAGGCCCACATACAGTATTATTTCTCCCTCTGTGGACCCCATACAGTATGTCTTCCTCTGTGGCCACCATACTTTATAAGATCTCCCTCTCTGTCCCTCATAAGTATAATGAGGACAACGTGTTTAGAGTGGACAGAGGAGTCTGGAAAGAATTCAAGGTTCTGGAGGAGAAATTACATCTAGACCACCCAGAAGGTTTTGAAGATGAAAGTTGTCTGGAGGATACAGATAACCCTATAGGGGGGACAGAGGAGTGTGTTGGAGACAAAGGGTTCTAGAGGGTCAGAGAGGTCTGGTGAAGGTAGAGGGGTCTGGAAGGGTCAGAGAGGTCTGGTGAAGGTAGAGGGGTCTGGAAGGGTCAGAGAGGTCTGGTGAAGGTAGAGGGGTCTGGAAGGGTCAGAGAGGTCTGGTGAAGGTAGAGGGGTCTGGAAGGGTCAGAGAGGTCTGGTGAAGGTAGAGGGGTCTGGAAGGGTCAGAGAGGTCTGGTGAAGGTAGAGGGGTCTGGAAGGGTCAGAGAGGTCTGGTGAAGGTAGAGGGGTCTGGAAGGGTCAGAGAGGTCTGGTGAAGGTAGAGGGGTCTGAAAGGGTCAGAGAGGTCTGGTGAAGGTAGAGGGGTCTGGAAGGGTCAGAGAGGTCTGGTGAAGGTAGAGGGGTCTGGAAGGGTCAGAGAGGTCTGGTGAAGGTAGAGGGGTCTGGAAGGGTCAGGGAGGTCTGGTGAAGGTAGAGGGGTCTGGAAGGGTCAGAGAGGTCTGGTGAAGGTAGAGGGGTCTGGAAGGGTCAGAGAGATCTGGTGAAGGTAGAGGGGTCTGGAAGGGTCAGAAATCTCTTGCTTGTGGGAAGGACAGTCATGGTATAGTACAGAGGTCCACAATGATAGTAACAGATAAGATCTCATCAGTATTGCTCAGTACCTGCATATTGTCAGATGGGTGGTGTTCGATATCCAGATCTGACATGGATATAGACTTTAACCTTCTTCTGCCCGACTGGAACAAACAAAAAAAGAAGTTTTGTAAAAGTATCATTACTATTAATATTACATTTCAACACAGTCTTGTTATTACTTAATATACATTATCTCTAATATTATCGCAGTCTTATTGTTGCTTATGACTTTCACCTTGTATATAATTTATCAGTCTGATTATTATAACATGCTATCAGTGAGATCATTAATAGTCATCTGACGAAGGTTCTGCGGTTGAATGCACTTGGGCAAATTATCAAGATTTGCTGCTGGCAGCTCCTGTGTAATCACCAGCCAATGATGGCCCATGTGCTTTATGTAGACAGGTCAAGAGACACTACCAGCAGCTACTGTGTAATCACCGACCAATGATGGCCCATGTGCTTTATGGAGACACTACCAGCAGCTACTGTGTAATCACCGACCAATGACGTCCCTGATGTGCTCGAAGGAGACAAGTACAGAGAGGCTGCCGGCAGCTCCTGTGTAACATCGACCAATCACGTCCCTGATGTGCCCGATGGAGACAAGTCCAGAGAGGCTGCCGGCAGCTCCTGTGTAATCACTGATCAATAACATCCCCGATGTGCTCGATGGAGACAAGTCCAGAGACGCTGCTGGCAGCTCCTGTGTAACATCGGCCAATCATGTCCCTGATGTGCCCGATGGAGACAAGTCCCGAGAGGCTGCCGGCAGCTCCTGTTTAATCACTGACCAATGACGTCCCCGATGTGCTCGATGGAGACAAGTCCGGAGACGCTGCCAGCAGCTCCTGTGTAATCACCGACCAATGATGTCCCAGCTTCTGTGTAATTACTGACTAATGACGTCCCTGACATGCTCGATGGAGACAAGTCTGGAGACTGTCAGCAGCTCCCGTGTAATCACCAACCAATGACGTCCCTGACGTGCTCGATCGAGACAAGTACGAAGACTGCCAGCATCTCCCATGTAATCACCAACCAATGACGTCCCTGATGTGCTCGATGGAGACAAGTCCGGAGACTGACGGCATCCCCCGTGTAATCACTGACCAATGACGTCCCTGATGTGCTCGATGGAGACAAGTCCGGAGACTGACGGCATCCCCCGTGTAATCACTGACCAATGACGTCCCTGACGTGCTCGATGGAGACAAGTCTGAAGACGCTGTTGGCAGCTCCTGTGTAATCACCAACCAATGTATCATAGAAAATATTAAAAATGTCTGAAGTCGCTCACCCACCTCCCTCCTTTTCCCTCTGTCATTTGCAATCTGAGCTGACACTTAGATGTAGGATTGTACAATAGATTGGTACAGGTAGGAAATTATTTAACCAGGTTAATTAACATGCAAGAGCTTCTTGTAGGAGAAAGAGCTATAGAATTGACAGGTAATTGAGACTTCAGAGAGTTGGACAACCATAGAAACGTGTGTTGACACACAGTTTAACATATGGGCCAGGTGATTGAATGTGTATTGAGTATAGATAAAGACTATACATTGAATAGATAGAAAACCACTTGTTAAGGATCAAAATGAATGTCTCCTACTCTTTAGCACAGCTATTGTCCTCCCCAGGTGCACATTCCTTTCATCCCCAGGTATCTGCTGGACGCTGATACACCAAAAGCAAATATAGAATAGGGGAATTTCTATACGTACAATTGTGATGAGACATATATTTTTAACGGCAGGGCTAATTGGAGAACAATATGCATATTTTTTCATATCTGTGACACCTGCCGATAAGCCGTAAATCAACAGTGAAAAGATAATTGACAACAGCTATGCCATGTTTGGTCTATAAGTAAAGATAAAATCTCGATGAATGTCAGGTATTCCACAGGGACGACACCGGGGAGATCACACGTCACTGTGTCGTCACTCTGTCAGGATTTCGTCAGAGATCCGCGAGCACACGGTCCCCACTACTCACTCGGAGGTATTGGCAAGCGACCAGTGAGCGTTTAGCGTCACACCTCCTGACTCCAACACATAGAATATGGGTACACGCCCCCCGTACGGTCACTGTCAGCTTCATAATAGCCCAATTATTATAACGCTCTGCCACCACCGGCCAGATTTGGAATATATACAGGCCTGGTCGGACGCCTGCGTTCTGGTAGCGTATATGGCTTTGGGGGAGGGAACGATTACAGAGCAAAAGAAACAGAACTATTAAATTTTATATTTAATCCAAAACGGGGGCAGTGTTAAGAAAAATATACAAGGATTTTACAAAGGGGACATTTACAGTTCAGAACAGACAGTTGCAGAAAACAAACAGGATTACAGAAGAAACTTAATATAGAGTTCGCGGAGATGAATCAGTATAGCTGGAGGAGGGGCACCCCGATTTGATTTGAGCGTTATCGAACACGATCCGTTGCTTATAGTATCTATACCCCCCTGGCAATGAATACTGATCGATCTTCCATCGGTTCTCTTATGCCGAATGGGAAGATCGATCCACACACCCCTGTGATGACATCATGTGGGCTTGGGTTCCACACTTCATGTTTGTATTAAAAACCTGTTTTTTGGGATAACTTATCGCTCGTTGATTGCAGAAGCCTGCAAATGACGCCATCTTTTTCGTTATGATTTTACCTTCATTTAGTGACCACGCATGGCGCAGATTTGATCCGTTATTCTAGTCTGGTGCTTTTGCGCTACAGCTCCACGGAGGGGTTTACGGCTATGAAAAAATGAGCCTCTTGTTCCTTGGCTGACCCTGCCACTAAAAATATGGGTCCCATTATTATCAGCATTATGGAACTTTAGTTATTCTATATTTAGTTTCAGCTCCGAAGAGCCTGGAGACTTATGTTAAACTTTCTTTGAAGTTCTGGGAATTAAATTTCAACAGTTATCTGTAAATTGTCACAAGCCTGCGTCCAATTACCTCCTGCTTCTGCCAGGGAGAAAGCTGCTCGCATTTTAATTGGCTTTGGAGTAACACCTCTTGGCTGCCAGCGTTTGTGCTGAGATTTACATGGAGACAGCTCTTGTACTGACAAATGGTCGATTGCTAGCTCCTGTCTTGTGACAAAAGGGGGATAAGGGAGGGGTGAGAGGCCAGATTCTAAATATCTTCTTAATATCTATGACAGGGGAGAAGAAAAGTTTCTCAATTTTTCTATGACAATGAAAAATATGTCATCAATCTCTATCTTCCGCGATCATCCGGCGAGGAGTTATCGCATAAGTTGGGGATTTCATAACATTATGAAGGGCTGAGACCAGCCCACAAGCCTGTCCACGTAAGGTCATCACGGGGGAGTGCGTGGGTGGGATTCAGGGGCTGATAAAAGATGAAGCCGAGTTATGATCTGGGTTTGTGCTGAGAGACACATTTTTTCATGTATGAGGGGACCCCGATCACGAAGTGGCCTATTGAAGTGCTCTCCTTCGGCTAAACTGAATCGTCTCTGCGATCGGTATAGTAAGTTCTTCTGTTGATCCCTTTTATTTTCTGTGACTGTATATGCTGTATTGTTTTGTCCCCTTTGTAAAATCTTTTGGATATTTTTTCATAAATTCTGCCTCCATTTGGATTAAATATAAAATGTAATAGTTTGTGTTTCTTTTGTTCTGTAATCGTGCCTCGCCCAACGCCACACGCTATCAGGTTCCAGGCGTCCAATCATCCTGTATTGGAAAACTGATTGGTGGTGGCAGCTAATAATAGCAGTGATCGTACGAGGGTATATACATATATTCTATGTGTTTCAATCCGGAGGTGTATATACCATATGCTCACTGTTAGTTTTCCGATAACCAATTAGTGAGAACAGCCGGTGGCCTCCTCGGTGGATTGTCGGCCAATTGCGTAATTTTCTGGACGATAGGGGGCAGCAGAGAGCTGTTCGTTCCAAAGATCACAGCTGTCGGTTCTGTGTGACCTTCCCGGGCTTCCGATATTCTTTACAGATACTGTTTGAAAAAGTGCTAAAAAAAGAAAAAAAAATAATAATCTAGAAAAACATTGAATGTTGAGATGCTGGTGCTATCCCAAAAAAACTGAAGAGAACTATGACGCAAAATAAAAAATACCAAATAAAGAGATTAAAATATGAAGAAAATAATAGTGAGAATCTCAACAAGAAGGACGCTGAATACCTGAGCTAGGATTTACATAAGCAAGAGACACAGATCGTAGCTAAATAGGACAGGGGAATGATACAATGCAAGTGCCTAAGGCAAAACATGCGTCGGGGTCGGGGTGTAGGGACACAGATCTACAGATCTCACTGCACGGGATACATCTGATGAAGAGACCTCAGCAGTCTGTAGCGCCTCTTTGGCACATGAATTATTTTATTATTGTAGCCATTAAAAGGTCTCATAACTACAAGATTATTATTTTGTTTCTTGCACTGAGAACAATCAATCTTTCTATACAGGATACAACACAAAGTAGCAGCGACCTGTGTGCACCGTGACGCCCACACCCTGCCACATAGTGGGTGTGCAGAGGGGAAGAAGGCTCCAACGTTTTTTGGTTTTCACATGGAGCCCACAGACTCCCTCCTGCATGATACATGACTTCATAATCCCTGCTGTTCCCCAAGTGACCATATAATAACAGTCTCCATGAGGTCTCCAGGTCTGGATTTCACCCTCCAGCTCTGGATTTCACCCTCTGTCACTCACCTTGCTTGGATCTTCCCCGACGTTTTCCCACTGTTCGTCTCTGTTGGGCAAAGATTCCAAACTTTCAGATGAATCGTCGACCCGCAGACCGGACCCCTTTGTCCTGGAATCATCGTCCCCCATTTTGCTGCTAGAGAATGAGGAGATTGAGAAGCTGCAGCCTGCAAGAAGTAAAGAGGCAAAAAGCAATTGTGCAATATGTGATTATGTGATCAGCGAAGAAGGAGGAGGAGGAGGAGGGGGTGAAATATGAAGCTTTGAGGAGTTTTTTTTAAAGGGAAATTCCACTTGCAGCTAATGCGTGTGAGTTTGATACAACTTTCCAATATGTTTTCTTTATAAGCACCCCAGGTCTTTTCAGATCTCTGCTTGTTGTCCATTACGAGGAACCTTTAATGTTTACATCCACTCACCTATATGGTGACAATGAGCTGAGGGCACCCCGCAGCCTGGTCACATGTCCACACCGCACCACCTGCTGCCACCACTCACCTACAGGCTGACAATGAGCTGAGGGCACCCCACAGTCCAGTCACATGTCCACACCGCACCACCTGCTGCCACCACTGACCTATAGGCTGACAATGAGCTGAGGGCACCCCACAGTCCGGTCACACGTCCACACCGCACCACCTGCTGCCACCACTCACCTATATGGTGACAATGAGCTGAGGACACCTCACAGCCCAGTCACATGTCCACACCACATTCCCTGCTGCCACCACTCACCTATATGGTGACAATGAGCTGAGGGCACCCCGCAGCCTGGTCACATGTCCACACCGCACCACCTGCTGCCACCACTCACCTACAGGCTGACGATGAGCTGAGGGCACCCCACAGCCCAGTCACATGTCCACACCGCACCACGTGCTGCCACCACTTACCTATTGGCTGACAATGAGCTGAGGGCACCCCACAGCCCAGTCACATGTCCACACCGCACCACCTGCTGCCACCACTCTCTTATAGGCTGACAATGAGCTGAGGGCACCCCACAGCCCAGTCACATGTCCACTCTGCACCACCTGCTGCCACCACTCACTTATAGGCTGACAACGAGCTGAGGGCTTCCCACAGCCAAGTCACACATCCACACCACATTCCCTACTGCCACCACTCACTTATAGGCTGACAATGAGCTGAGGGCACCCCACAGTCTGGTCACACATCCACACCGCACCACCTGCTACCACTCACCTATAGGCTGACAATGAGCTGAGGGCACCCCACAGTCTGGTCACACATCCACACCGCACCACCTGCTACCACTCACCTATAGGCTGACAATGAGCTGAGGCACCCTACAGTCAGGTCACATGTCAACACTGCACCACCTGCTGCCACCACTCACCTACAGGCTGACAATGAGCTGAGGGCACCCCACAGCCCAGTCACATGTCCACACCGCACCACGTGCTGCCACCACTCACTTATAGGCTGACAATGAGCTGAGGCACCCTACAGTCAGGTCACATGTCCACACCGCACCACGTGCTGCCACCACTCACTTATAGGCTGACAAAGAGCTGAGGGCACCCCACAGCCCAGTCACATGTCCACACCGCACCACCTGCTGCCACCACTCACTTATAGGCTGACAATGAGCTGAGGGCACCGCCACAGTCCGGTCACACGTCCACACCGCACCACGTGCTGCCACCACTCACCTATAGGCTGACAATGAGCTGAGGGCACCCCACAGCCCAGTCACATATCCACACTGCACCACCTGCTGCCACCACTCACCTACAGGCTGACAATGAGCTGAGGGCACCCCACAGCCCAGTCACATGTCCACACCGCACCACCTGCTGCCACCACTCACTTATAGGCTGACAATGAGCTGAGGGCACCCCACAGTCCGGTCACACGTCCACACCACACCACGTGCTGCCACCACTCTCTTATAGGCTGACAATGAGCTGAGGGCACCCCACAGTCCGGTCACACGTCCACACCACACCACGTGCTGCCACCACTCTCTTATAGGCTGACAATGAGCTGAGGGCACCCCACAGCCCAGTCACATGTCCACACCGCACCACCTGCTGCCACCACTCACTTATAGGCTGACAATGAGCTGAGGGCACCGCCACAGTCCGGTCACACGTCCACACCGCACCACGTGCTGCCACCACTCACCTATAGGCTGACAATGAGCTGAGGGCACCCCACAGCCCAGTCACATGTCCACACCGCACCACCTGCTGCCACCACTCACCTATAGGCTGACAATGAGCTGAGGGCACCCCACAGTCCGGTCACACGTCCACACCGCACCACGTGCTGCCACCACTCACCTATAGGCTGACAATGAGCTGAGGGCACCCCACAGCCCAGTCACATATCCACACTGCACCACCTGCTGCCACCACTCACCTACAGGCTGACAAAGAGCTGAGGGCACCCCACAGCCCAGTCACATGTCCACACCGCACCACCTGCTGCCACCACTCACTTATAGGCTGACAATGAGCTGAGGGCACCGCCACAGTCCGGTCACACGTCCACACCGCACCACGTGCTGCCACCACTCACCTATAGGCTGACAATGAGCTGAGGGCACCCCACAGCCCAGTCACATATCCACACTGCACCACCTGCTGCCACCACTCACCTACAGGCTGACAATGAGCTGAGGGCACCCCACAGCCCAGTCACATGTCCACACCGCACCACCTGCTGCCACCACTCACTTATAGGCTGACAATGAGCTGAGGGCACCCCACAGTCCGGTCACACGTCCACACCACACCACGTGCTGCCACCACTCTCTTATAGGCTGACAATGAGCTGAGGGCACCCCACAGTCCGGTCACACGTCCACACCACACCACGTGCTGCCACCACTCTCTTATAGGCTGACAATGAGCTGAGGGCACCCCACAGCCCAGTCACATGTCCACACCGCACCACCTGCTGCCACCACTCACTTATAGGCTGACAATGAGCTGAGGGCACCGCCACAGTCCGGTCACACGTCCACACCGCACCACGTGCTGCCACCACTCACCTATAGGCTGACAATGAGCTGAGGGCACCCCACAGCCCAGTCACATGTCCACACCGCACCACCTGCTGCCACCACTCACCTATAGGCTGACAATGAGCTGAGGGCACCCCACAGTCCGGTCACACGTCCACACCGCACCACGTGCTGCCACCACTCACCTATAGGCTGACAATGAGCTGAGGGCACCCCACAGCCCAGTCACATATCCACACTGCACCACCTGCTGCCACCACTCACCTACAGGCTGACAATGAGCTGAGGGCACCCCACAGCCCAGTCACATGTCCACACCGCACCACGTGCTGCCACCACTCACCTACAGGCTGACAATGAGCTGAGGGCACCCCACAGTCCGGTCACACGTCCACACCGCACCACCTGCTGCCACCACTCTCTTATAGGCTGACAATGAGCTGAGGGCACCCCACAGTCCGGTCACACGTCCACACCGCACCACCTGCTGCCACCACTCACCTACAGGCTGACAATGAGCTGAGGCTGGAGAAAATGACAGGTAGAGTAGTGGAAATATATAAATTCATTTTATTAGGAAATATCGCTAGAAATTGTATAAAGTCAGCATACAAAGTGGATACAAGGGATGTACATAAATATAACCCTATGTGAGGAATAACAAAGGGAGCAAAGCATGATGGAATGCAGACAAAGCAACATGAAAGCAGAGAACACCGTATCAGATAAATAAATTCACTGTATCCAAACGACTATTGCACTTTGCCCTATGGCCAAATAAACCTCACATGTTCGTGGGTGACTCCTATAGATACGGTATTGGCCATTTTTTTTAAAAGCACAGTGGCCCAATTTTTGAGTAAAGGGGCACAGCGCAAGAGCAGTGGGGTCAGTGGCTGAGCCGATATGAAGATAATAACAAAAGGCATATAGAAACGCTGAGCTATATATACACAATGAGGCCCCAATTAATATAGCAGTACAAACCGAGTTGCTTACCAGGGATGGAGGAAGGGTGGTGAGGGTAAAACAGCTCCCGACGTGCGTTTCGCGGTACAAAAATCCGCTTTGTTAAGGGCATGAGGTGTGGAGAGTGAAGCCCATAAGATATATGCCACAGATGGTCACGTGTACAGGAGAGCACCGGAAGCGCAGCCGCGGCGACCGGAAGTGCGTCACCCTCATCACCCGGCCATATGGATATGTGTTTGTGACGCATGCGTGCCGCCGGGATCCAAACTCCAGGCGCGCTCCCGGGTCATCAAGCCACCCGTGCACACACAGTGGTGAAGCACAAGGCTTTCTTCTATGTAATGTTAGCTGTACAGTGAGGCTATTAATGTATACCTTGGATTGTTATTAATCACCATATAATATATATATATATATATATACACAGTACAGACCAAAAGTTTGGACACACCTTCTCATTTAAAGATTTTTCTGTATTTTCATGACTATGAAAATTGTACATTCACACTGAAGGCATCAAAACTATGAATTAACACATGTGGAATTATATACTTAACAAAAAAGTGTGAAACAACTGAAAATATGTCTTATATTCTAGGTTCTTCAAAGTAGCCACCTTTTGCTTTGATGACTGCTTTGCACACTCTTGGCATTCTCTTGATGAGCTTCAAGAGGTAGTCACCAGAAATGGTCTTCACTTCACAGGTGTGCCCTGTCAGGTTTAATAAGTGGGATTTCTTGCCTTATAAATGGGGTTGCGACCATCAGTTGTGTTGTGCAGAAGTCTGGTGGATACACAGCTGATAGTCCTACTGAATAGACTGTTAGAATTTGTATTATGGCAAGAAAAAAGCAGCTAAGTAAAGAAAAACGAGTGGCCATCATTACTTTAAGAAATGAAGGTCAGTCAGTCCGAAAAATTGGGAAAACTTTGAAAGTGTCCCCAAGTGCAGTTGCAAAAACCATCAAGCGTTAAAAGAAACTGGCTCACATGAGGACCGCCCCAGGAAAGGAAGACCAAGAGTCACCTCTGCTTCTGAGGATAAGTTTATCTGAGTCACCAGCCTCAGAAGTCGCAGGTTAACAGCAGCTCAGATTAGAGACCAGGTCAATGCCACACAGAGTTCTAGCAGCAGACACATCTCTACAACAACTGTTAAGAGGAGACTTTGTGCAGCAGGCCTTCATGGTAAAATAGCTGCTAGGAAACCGCTGCTAAGGACAGGCAACAAGCAGAAGAGACTTGTTTGGGCTAAAGAACACAAGGAATGGACATCAGACCAGTGGAAATCTGTGCTTTGGTCTGATGAGTCCAAATTTGAGATCTTTGGTTCCAACCACCGTGTCTTTGTGCGACGCAGAAAAGGTGAACGGATGGACTCTACATGCCTGGTTCTCACCGTGAAGCATGGAGGAGGAGGTGTGATGCTTTGCTGGTGACACTGTTGGGGATTTATTCCAAATTGAAGGCATACTGACCCAGCATGGCTACCACAGCATCTTGCAGCGGCATGCTATTCCATCCAGTTTGCGTTTAGTTGGACCATCATTTATTTTTCAACAGGACAATGACCCCAAACACACCTCCAGGCTGTGTAAGGGCTATTTGACCAAGAAGGAGAGTGTTGGGGTGCTACGCCAGATGACCTGGCCTCCACAGTCACCAGACCTGAACCCAATCGAGATGGTTTGGGGTGAGCTGGACCGCAGAGTGAAGGCAAAAGGGCCAACAAGTGCTAAGCATCTCTGGGAACTCCTTCAAGATTGTAGGAAGACCATTTCCGGTGACTACCTCTTGAAGCTCATCAAGAGAATGCCAAGAGTGTGCAAAGCAGTCATCAAAGCAAAAGGTGGCTACTGTGAAGAACCTAGAATATAAGACATATTTTCAGTTGTTTCACACTTTTTTGTTAAGTATATAATTCCACATGTGGTAATTCATAGTTTTGATGCCTTCAGTGTGAATGTACAATTTTGAAAGTCATGAAAATACAGAAAAATCTTTAAATAAGAAGGTGTGTCCAAACTTTTGGTCTGTACTGTATATATACTGCATACTGGAGCATCATCTTGTCATTTTCTTATTGTGTTTCTATCTACCTCCGGCTGTGTTGTGGCGCCATCTACTGGTTTCCCACTTTTTAATGGTTTTGATGTACTGTCATTTTGTATTGTCTGTTAGAAGTTTTTTATAGGATTGTATAGATTTTTGTACTGAACCCTGTTATAGGATCCATGTATATATTTCTGGACTGCACTTTCCCTCTAAATACCTGTATATGTGCTGTGACTGTTCATGTATTTTTATTTTACACCAGTAAAACTTAAAGATTAACCGTGGTTCTAATTTTTCTTTCAGAAATCAGTAATATTCATGAACAGAAAAAACTTTGTAATAAATCTTATCAGAGAAATCCGCTTCTTTCTCCTCCTGGACTGATGCTTCATTCTTAAAATTCTTCATTCACAGGTACAGGGAAAATATATATTCTTGTACCGTGTTAGCCAGTAGATAGAAAAAAAATTAGATTTGAGAGTCCTCAGTGGTTGATACCTTTTAATGGCTAACTGAAAAGATGGTGTAAGGCGGCGGTGTTCACACCATGCAGTAGCTGAGGCAGTGACCCAAGCAAGTCCAACATAAACAGCTTTTATTCAGCAACTCACGGGTAACAGCAAAGTCCTCCGGTTCGCAGCCGGGTTAACATGAGTCCATAAATAACGGTTGCCGGGGACAACGGCCGCGCCGGGCCGCTCAGAGCCTGACGGGTGCAGAGGGTTCCCAGGCGGTGGTTCAGCCACCCTCCATCCTGCTGAGCTTTCCTGCTCTGCTCCTAGCAGGTCCCAACATAGAACCACACTAATCCTTAATGCAGGGTTTGTAAAGGACCTGTGGCAAGAGCCACTGGAAAACCCGGGTTGGAGGGAGGAGGCCACCCCACTGCCTTCCTGTAGCCTCCTCCAAGAAATGAAGGCCCTGCCGGGTTTTACTAATCTACCTTAGCCAGATAGCCTGAGCAGGTCATTGCTCACCTTCATTCCTGCATTGCAGCCGCAGCTGTGTCTGTGACTACAGTGCACGCCAATGGATTTAATAGGTCTCTATACACATTCTGGGGGATATATAACGTCCCTCGTATATGATCCCGGTCACTGCCTCACATATCCCCCCCCTCTGTTCAAACTTGTGGGGTTGAACATTTGGCACCATACAGGGTGCCCGGGACAGGGCGTCCGCGTTTGCCTGTGACTTCCCAGGGCGATGTTCTACAGAGAAACTGAAATTTTGCAGTGACAGGAACCACCTGGTGACTCGCGCATTCCTCTCCTTGGACCACTCACCCTTGGTATGAATGAGGAACGCCATCACCAAGCGGATCTGATGCCCGAGTAAATAATAACGTAGTGATTCCAAGGCCCACTTACTAGCCAAACACTCCTTCTCTACCACGCTATAGTTTTTCTCTGCCGGGACAAGTTTTCTACTCAAGTAGGTGACCGGGTGCTCTTCACCATTCACTTTTTGTGACAATACCGCCCCTAGGCCTACCTCCGAGGCATCTGTCTGTACAATGAAGGTTTCCTTGAAGTTGGGGCTGATGAGGACCGACTGTCCACACAGGGCCAACTTCATGGACTGAAAGGCTTCTTCTGCCTGAGGGTTCCACCGATCCATTACCGATTTTTTTCCCTTCAAGAGATCGGTCAGGGCTGCCGTTCTCCCAGCAAAATTAGGTATAAACCGGCAGTAATACCCAAGGATGCCAAGGAACGCCCTTGCCTGTTTTGTACTTGATGGTTTAGGCCAGTTTTTTATAGCCTCAACTTTATTGATTTGGGGCTTGATAGCTCCTCGGCCAATCACATACCCCAAATATCGGGCTTCCTCTAGCCCTATCGCACATTTTTTGGGGTTTACCATTAACCCCGCGGCTCTGAGAGAATCCAGCACTGCTTGTACCTGGGATAGGTGCGTATGCCAGTTGGTGCTAAAGATGATAATATCATCTAGATACGCGGACGCGTACTCCTGATGAGGCTTGAGCACTATTTCCATCAACCTCTGGAATGTAGCCGGGGCCCCCTGAAACCCAAAAGGTAAGACCACATAGTGGTATAGACCCTCCGGAGTTATGAAGGCGGTCTTTTCCTTCGCCGAATCTGTGAGAGGTACCTGCCAGTAACCCTTGGTGAGATCGAGCGTGGTAAAGTACTGGGCCTGCCCCAGTCTCTCAATCAGCTCATCCACCTTAGGCATTGGATAAAGGTCGAACTTTGACACTTCATTCAATTTCCGAAAATCGTTACAGAAGCGTAACGATCCGTCTGGTTTTGGAATCAGTACGATGGGGCTAGCCCACTCACTCCGTGCTTCCTCGATGACACCTAACTGAAGCATTTGTTTTACCGCAGCCGTGATGGCTTGCCTCCGGCTTTGGGTACCCGGTATGGTCTCATTCGTATTCTTACCCCAGGTTCGGTGACAATGTCATGTTGGATCACCGTAGTCCTACCCGGTAGCTCTGAGAACACCTCGGTATTGTGCTGCACCAGCGAGCGAGCCTCCCGTCGCTGCTGTTTATCATAGAATCATAGAATCATAGAATGGTAGAGTTGGAAGGGACCTCCTGGGTCATCTGGTCCAACCCCCTGCTCAAAACAGGATTCACTAGATCATCTCAGACAGATGTCTGTCCAGCCTCTGTTTGAAGACGTCCATTGAAGGGGAACTCACCACCTCTCGTGGCAGCCTGTTCCACTCATTAATCACCCTAACTGTCAAAAAGTTTTTTCTAATATCTAATCTGTGTCTCCTCCCATTTAGTTTCATCCCATTGCTTCTAGTCTTTCCTTGTGCAAATGAGAATAAAGATGATCCTTCTACAATGTGACAGCCCTTGACATATTTGTAGACAGCTATTAAGTCTCCTCTCAGTCTTCTTTTTTGCAAGCTAAACATTCCCAAATCCTGCAACCGTTCCTCATAGGACATGGTTTGCAGACCAGTCACCATTCTGGTCGCTCTTCTCTGAACTTGCTCCAGTTTGTCTATGTCTTTTTTAAAATGTGGTGCCCAAAACTGTACACAGTATTCCAGATGAGGTCTGACCAAAGAGGAGTAAAGACCGATAATGACTTCACGTGATCTAGACTGTATGCTTCTGTTAATACATCCCAGAATTGTATTTGCCTTTTTTGCTGCTGCATCACACTGTTGACTCATGTTCAGTCTATGATCTATTAGTATACCTAAGTCTTTTTCACATGTACTGTTGCTTAGCTCTATTCCTCCCATTCTGTATATGCTTTTTTCATTTTTATTGCCCAGATGTAGTACTTTGCATTTTTCCCTGTTAAAAACCATTCTGTTGTTTGCTGCCCACTGCTCCAGTTTATTTAGGTCTTTTTGAATCCTCTCTCTCTCGTCTCTAGTATTAGCTATCCCTCCTAGCTTTGTGTCATCAGCAAATTTAATCAGTTTACCCTCAATTCCTTCATCTAAATCATTGATAAAGATGTTGAACAATACAGGTCCCAGGACGGAGCCCTGTGGTACCCCACTTGAGACATTCATCCAGCTGGATGTGAAGCCATTTACAACCACCCTTTGAGTCCGATCACTAAGCCAGTTATGAATCCACCTAACAGTTGCCTGGTCCATTGCATACTTGGTCATTTTTTCAATAAGGATGATGTGAGATACTTTGTCAAATGCTTTGCTGAAGTCAAGATATACTATATCTACAGCATTTCCCTGATCCACCCAGTCAGTGATTCTGTCATAGAAGGAAATTAAGTTAGTCTGACATGACTTGTTAGTTACAAACCCATGCTGACTCTGGTTAATCACTTCATTCTTATCCATGTACTTACATACATGTTGTTTAATAATTTGTTCAAAGATCTTTCCTGGTATAGAAGTCAGACTCACCGGCCTATAGTTCCCTGGGTCCACCTTCTTCCCCTTTTTGAAGATAGGAACAACATTTGCTCTTCTCCAGTCTTCTGGGACTTCTCCTGTTCTCCAAGAATTTTCAAAGATTATGGAGAGTGGTTCTAAAATTTCTTCTACGATCTCCTTCAGTACTCTGGGGTGTAATTCATCTGGACCTGGTGACTTGAACTCATTTATGTTAGCTAAATATTCCCTCACAATCTTTCTGTTTACAGATAACTTGGATTCCTCTATTCCTTTAAAAGGACAGTGAAGATCAGTTGATGTTACATTTTCTTTCTGAGAGAAAACAGATGCAAAATAGGAATTAAAAAGTTCGGCCTTCTCAACATCCTCTCTTACCATTTCTCCATTTTCATCCTGTAAAAATCCTATAGCATCTTTGACTTTTCTTTTACTTTTGACATACCCCCAAAATCCTTTTTTATTGCTTTTGACATCTCTTGCAAGCCTTAATTCATTGTCAGCTTTAGCTAACCTGATACGTGCCCTGCAGGATCTGCAGACTGCATTATAATCTTCTTTAGATATGCCTCCCTCTTTCCATTTAATAAACATTTCTTTCTTTCTTTTTAGCATGTGTTTAAGTTCTGTGTTCATCCATCCTGGTTTCCTTAAATGCTTCCCATTCTTCCTACTTTTCGGGATTGTTAACGATTGTGCTTTGAGAATCTCATTTTTAAAAATTTCCCATCCTTCTTGGACATTTTTGTCCTTAAGGACATCCAGCCATTGGATCCCTCCTATTCTCTTTCTGAGTCTCTTAAAATCTGCCTTTCTAAAATCTAACCTTGAAGTTTGAGTCTTCACATGTCTTCCTCCTCTAGTTATCCAAAATTCTATAATAGCATGATCGCTGCCTCCTAGGGTCCCAGCCACCTTTACCTCCTCAACCATTTCCTCCCTGTTTATAAGGATTAGATCCAAAGTAGCAGATCCCCTTGTTTTCTCCCCTACCTTTTGGAAGATAAAGTTGTCAGCAAGAGAGGATAAGAATTTGCTTGACCTGTTAGTTTTACTTGAGAGAGATTCCCAACAAATGTCTGGATAGTTGAAATCTCCCATGACCACTACGTCATATTTTTTGGAGAACTTGGTCATTTGATACATAAAGAGTTCATCCATATCTTCAGCTTGCCCAGGTGGCCTGTAGTAAATGCCTACAATGGTGTCCTTTCCGTTGTTCTCTCCTTGTATTCTTACCCAAACAGTTTCCACAGAACTCCCAGTCTCTGAAGCTTCAATCTCTGTGCAGATATTCGCTTTTCTAACATACAATGCGACACCTCCTCCTCGTTTATCAAGTCTGTTTCTTGCAAATAAGTTGTATCCTTTTAGCCTTTTATTCCAATCATGTGTATCGTCCCACCAAGTTTCAGTGATTCCAATGACATCATATTCCTTTTCCTGCATTAGTAGTTCCAATTCTCCTTGTTTGTTGCCCATGCTTTGTGCATTTGTATAAAAACATTTTAGTTTGTGATTGGTTTCTCTTCCTCCCATATTTTTATTATTTAAATTGTTTTGTCTTTGTTCTTCCTTTCCACTTCCAGTAGCAGAGATCTCAATAGTATTTGTCAGCTGTATGGCTTTTTCTGGCCTTTTGCTTCCCTTCCCACATTGTTCTGGTATAAAGCTCTTCTGATGAGTGTAGCAAGGCGACTTCCAAATACATGTTTTCCAGTCTTCGTAAGGTGCACCCCATCTCTAGCAAGTAGTCCATCGTATAGGTAATTCATTCCGTGATCCAGAAATCCAAATCCTTGTTGACGGCACCATCGACGTAGCCAGTTGTTCACCTGTAGAATCTTATTCCACCTCATTGTTCCATGGCCATCCACTGGGAGGATGGATGAGAAGACCACCTGCGCTCCCAATTCTTTCACTTTCTTGCCTAAGTCTTCAAAGTCACTGCAGATGGTTTCCAGGTCCTTTCTTGCGGTGTCATTTGTCCCCACATGTATTAGCAGGAATGGGTAGTGATCTGTAGGTCTGAAGAGTCTTGATATCCTGTCAGACACATCTGTAATTTTTGCTCCTGGAAGACAGCACATTTCTCTTGAGGTTATGTCTGGTCTGCAGATAGCGGCCTCTGTTCCTCTTAACAGGGAATCCCCCATGACCACCACTCTCCGTTTTTTCTTCACAACATTCTTCTTTCTCCATCCAGGAGGATTCTGAGGGCTTACAAGGTTATTCATTGCTGGCAAAGTCTTATCTTGCTGTATTTCTTCATGGTTCTCCTGCGTGAGAGCCTGGTACTGGTTCCTGAGCAGTATGGGTGCTGACTGCCTCTCGATCCTCCTGCTTCTGTGGGTCACAGGCTTCCATTCCTCTGTTTCCTCAGGTGTAGTTCGAATTTCTTCTCTTTCTGAATCATGAAGAGATAATTCTGCTCTGTCTAAGAACTCTTCACCTTCCTTAATGATTTTCAAGGTAGTTAACCTCTCTTCTAGATTTCGCAACTTTTCCTCCAACAGGGACACAAGCTTGCATTTCTGGCATGTGAAGTCTGGCTTTTCCACTGGCAAGTCTGTGAACATGTAGCAGGATATGCAGCTCAGCAAATGGCTCCTGGACTCTTCCATGTTCTTATTGTTAATGTTCTGAAAACAGTGAAAAAAGCTTAAAAAAAAAGCTTCAAAATGCGCGCGGTTTACCGATGTCCTCTTTTCAGCTCCAACAGCCAAAATCCAGTGTTCTTTGAGCTCACGGAGACTCTTCACTTACCCCAAAATGCAGTGGGAATATGCAAATTATCTCCTCAGGACTCCTCCCCTGGTTTACCGATGTCCTCTTTTCAGCTCCAACAGCCAAAATCCAGTGTTCTTTGAGCTCGCGGAGACTCTTCACTTACCCCAAAATGCAGTGGGAATATGCAAATTATCTCCTCAGGACTCCTCCCCTGGTTTACCGATGTCCTCTTTTCAGCTCCAACAGCCAAAATCCAGTGTTCTTTGAGCTCGCGGAGACTCTTCACTTACCCCAAAATGCAGTGGGAATATGCAAATTATCTCCTCAGGACTCCTCCCCTGGTTTAGTGAGAGCATCACTTATCCTGACCTCCCCCTCGGATGCTTCCCTGGCTGAAGGTAGAGAACTCTCTGGTGATATGCCCGGAGTGACGTCTGTAACTAAACACTCTCGATCTTTCCAAGGCTTTAGCAGGTTTACATGGTAAAGCTGCTCAGGTTTCCTTCTTCCGGGCTGATACACCCGGTAATTTACCTCCCCCACTTTTTCTCGAATCTCATATGGTCCTTGCCACTTGGCCATGAACTTACTCTCGGCTGTGTGTACCAGTACTAACACCCGATCGCCCTTGTTAAAAGTTCTGACTCTGGCTCTTTTATTATATGTGCGCCTCTGAGCTGCCTAGGCATCTAACAGATGTTCTTTCACAATGGGCATGACCGCCGCGATCCGGTCCTGCATACTAGCCACTTGTTCAATTATACTCCTATGTGGAGTCGGCTCTTGTTCCCATGTCTCTTTGGCTACGTCCAACAGACCCCTAGGGTGTCTGCCGCACAATAACTCAAAGGGAGAGAACCCTGTGGAAGCCTGGGGTACCTCACGGACGGCGAACATCAAATAGGGTAACAACATGTCCCAATCCCTTCCATCCTTAGAAACCACCTTTTTTAACATGGACTTGAGGGTTTTATTGAACCATTCTACTAGCCCGTCGGTTTGAGGGTGGTACACCGAGGTGCGCAATTGTTTAATTTTTAGCAATTTGCATAGTTCCCTTGTCACTTTGGACATGAAGGGGGTCCCCTGATCCGTCAGGATCTCCTTGGGGAGTCCAAGGCGACAGAACATGGCAAACAGCTCCCGTCAATCAGTTTTGCCGAGGTGTGGCGTAGTGGTATAGCTTCCGGATACCGAGTGGCATAGTCGACGACTACCAGTATATGTTGGTGTCCACGGGCGGATTTTACAATGGGTCCAACCAAATCCATTGCAATCCGTTCAAAAGGCACCTCTATCACTGGCAGAGGTACCAATGGGCTACGGAAGCTTGCAGTGGGTGAGGTCAACTGACATTCGGGGCAGGATTCGCAATACCTTTTGACTTCCGCGTAAACCCCAGGCCAAAAGAACCGCTGTAAGATATGGTCTAGCGTCTTTTTCACCCCTAAGTGTCCACCCAGCAGGTGTGAGTGTGCCATCTCCAGAATCTCTCGACGGTACGACTGAGGTGCCACTAACTGTTCTACAACCTCGTCACTGATCTTATCTGTCCTGTAGAGTAACTCACCATTGATTACCATGCGTGGAAATACAGTATCTGCACCGGGTTGTTGAGCTACGCCATTTATCTCTAACACCCTTTCCCGCGCCTGAGTCAGGGTGGGATCCCGTAGCTGAGCTGTCCCAAACGTGCCCCGGGACACTTTCAGCTCGGGGATCGATGGGGTCTCCTCGACCTCTCCTGCCAACACCTCTAAGGGAAACCTATAGGGGTCACACTCTGTTCCTAGGTTGGACACCCCTACGGCAGGTTCATCGGGCACAGCGTCTGAAATACATTTTACCGGGGGAGAGTGGATTTTGTTTTTCCACAGAGTCCAGAACAGGGGCAAGTCTCTTCCCAACACAGTCCCATAGGGAACAGTTTTTACCACTCCCACCACATGTTTTATGTCTCCACATGGCGTGGATAAAACTATCTCTGCAGTTGGGTACTCTCGGAGGTCCCCATGGATACACACAACCCCGACTGGCCGTCCACTGGGGTTGTCTCCTGCCACCAGCGACCCATGTACCAGAGTCACGAGGCTCCCTGAGTCAAGGAGGGCCTCCGTGGGGTACCCATTAACCAGTACCTGGCATAGTTGGAGTTCACTGTCCCGGGATTCGGCGCTCGCTGTGCAGACGGTCTGGGCGTACATTGAGACATGGCGGCTATATCCGCAGTCCATGGGTTCTGTAGACAGGGGACAATTAGCAATCACATGTTCCGGCCCCTGACACCGCCAGCACCTAAGGGTGGTGGTACTGTTAGGTCTTATGACAGTTTGGGAGGGCACCGGCCTCCTGCCACTCTCACTGCGGGGCTCCCCTTCAGCACGGATCCGGTGCTGACTGTCCCCAGCAGAGTGACGCGACCCCTTTCCCGATTCCTGGGTTGGCAGGGATTGACGTGACAGCCGAGAGGGGGCGGAGTCTCGAATGAAGTCCTGAGTGGCTGAGTAGCGCTCGACCAAACTGACCACCTGGTCGAGGGTGCCGGGGTCCCCTTGCCCCACCCAACGTTGGAGAGCGACTGGCAGAGTCCTCACCAGCCGGTCAATCACCACCCTCTCCACTGTCTGGGCTCGGGACAAAGTCTCAGGTTGGAGCCACCTCTTTACCAGCTGCAGGAGGTCATAAGCCTGAGACCGGGCAGGTCGGGTCTCCACATAGGCCCACGAAAACACATGCTGAGCCCTCACGTATGTATTGACCCCCAGCCGGGCAAGGATCTCACCTTTGAGCCTCTGGTAGTCCCGGGCGTCCTCCTGACTGAGGTCGAAACAGGCCTTCTGGGCATCGCCAACCAAAAACGGAGCCACCACTTCCGCCCACTGGCCGGCCGGTAGGTTTTCCTGCTCTGCTGTACGTTCGTAGATGGTAAGGAAGGCTTCCACGTCGTCCTCCGGTCCCATCTTCCTCAACGCTGATCGAACCTTGTCCCGGGCGTCTCGACGTTCCGGGGCTGATGCGGTCGCTGTCTCCCGCAGGGCAGAAATCTGTTGCATCATCAGTTCATTTGTTTTTTGCTGCTGCTGGTAGAGTAGCTGCTGCTGCTGATTGTGCTGCTGTTCCCGCTCCTGCTGTTGCTGTTGGAGACTCAGGTGCTGCTGGGCGAGTGCGAGCTGCTTTAATAGCTCCTCCATTTTGTCCATGGGGTGGAACTGAAAGGTGGCAGGACGGATTGTGGTCATGCAGCGGCCGGTGGGGTATGCCTCAGTCACTATGCCCGCATTCTCCACCAAGCTGTAAGGTGGCGGTGTTCACATCGTGCAGTAACTGAGGCAGTGACCCAAGCAAGTCCAACATAAACAGCTTTATTCAGCAACTCACGGTTAAACAGAAAGTCCTCCGGTTCGCAGCCGGGTTAACATGAGTCCATAAACAACGGTTGCCGGGGACAGCGGCCACGCCGGGGCCGCTCAGAGCCTGACAGGTGCAGAGCCTTCCCAGGCTTGGGTTCAGCCACACTCAGTCCTGCTGAGCTTTCCTGCTCTGCTCCTACCAGGTTCCAACATAGAACCACACTAATCCTTAGTGCAGGGTTTTAAAGGACCTGTGGCAAGAGCCACTGGAAAACCCGGGTTGGAGGGAGGAGGCCGCCCCACTGCCTCCTGTGACCTCCTCCAAGAAATGAAGGCCCTGCCGGGTTTTACTTAATCTGCCTTAGCCAGGTAGCCTGACCAGGTCATTGCTCACCTTCATTCCTGCATTGCAGCCGCAGCTGTGTCTGTGACTGCAATGCACTCCAATTGATTTAATAGGTCTCTGTACACATTCTGGGGGATATATAACGTCCCTCGTATATGATCCCGGTCACTGTCTCACAATGGTAACAAGTTGCAAGCTTTCGAGACTACTCAGGTCTCTTCTACTAGCCTGATGAAAAGACCTGCGTAGTCTCGAAAGCTTGCAACTTGTTACCTTTTAATGGCTAACTGAAAAGATGGTAACAACCACTGAGGACTCTCAAATCTAAATATTTTTCATTCACAGGTAAAATCTGTATTCAGTGGAGATGACAGATCTCTGATAACATGTATTCCATGTCTACTATTCATGGCCTTTTCACCTAGTTATTTTCTGCTCTTTGCTAAAATCCGACCATTTCACCAATGTATTAGAATATAAATTCCCACCACGCAGCTCATATGTAGTCCAGCGCTTCCCACGACGTTCCCCGAATCCTCCGTACAAAGCCTTTAGCTTTTAGCAGCAGCCGCTCTCGGGTCCTACTGTGCAGCGCGAGACCCGGCGCCTCTGCAGAGCGGTGACGTCAGTAACGATACCACCCACCAGAGCGCAGCGTGACCCAGCGACTCTCGTGAGCGGTAACGTTACTGACGTCACCGCTGTTCACAGCCGCCAGGTCTCGCCAACCCAGCAGTGGCTGATTGCAAACACTATGGAGAGCGAGGCTTTATAGGCTTTGCATGGAGGATTCGATGGACTATGTCGGATTTGGTGTGAGAACTTTTCTTTCTAATAAATTGGTGAACAGGGGACAGTGCCTTGTTTTTATTTCTCTCTGTTTTTCAGGTTTCCATTTGTGGACTATGTTGGACCTGCGTGATATATATATTTTTTTAATAAAGTGGTGAACCAGGGAACACGTCGGGGAGTGTTAATTTACATATTTTATTGTGTCTGTGGGGTTTTTTTTTGGTTACTGGACTTGACTTGATGGCAGCTGTGATTTATAACAATTCGCAGCTGACATCAACCGCAACACCTATTACCCCGACGCACCAGGGCAATCGGGAAGAGCAAAGGTGAAGCGCCAGAATTGCCTCATCTAATGGATGCTCCACTTCTGGGGTGGCTTTAGGCTGGTCTTTTAAGGCTAGGAAGGGCTCAGTAACCAGGGATCTTTCCAGCCTGATAATATCAGCTCTCAACTGTCTGCTTTACCTTTGCTGGTTATCAAAAATATATATATATTTTTTTTGCTTTTATTTAATCATTAAATCTGTTCAATAAACTCCACAGGGTGCAATTTCATAATATGTCGGGGGTAGGTGCAATTATATGCCTGTCACTCTGTCTATCTGTTTTTTTTGTCTGTTTATCTATATCTATCATCTTCGCTATAGATCTGACATTAAAACCATTTAAAATGTGAAACTAGGGGAATGTGTAAGATGCAAAAACAGATCCAGGGCACAATATAAAATCACCACATTGGTTGTAAAAATAAGATGGAAAGGTATACACACATAGAATATAAATGACATGCAGATAATGGATTGTAGTATATGGCCAAATAGATGATAATAACCTATCTCTATCTCTATAACATTCACTGCTGTCTAAAAACATATGCAAAAAAACACTACAAAAAAAGCAGCAATGTGCTGCAAATCAGCAATCATTTCTAGACCTGAGTTTTTTTTGCTGACTTCATTGAAGTCAATGTATGAAAAAACACCGAAGGAATGGACATGCTGCCACGCGAGCAGGTCCGGGCCATGCAGGCCGCTCACAGTAACACGAGTAACATGCGATTTGGCATTATCGTGTTGGAAAGCGGCTCCTTGGATAAATGTCGGCACCACTGGTTCTACCACCAAATCCATGCAACACCGAGCTGTTAGTGACCCGGAGACTAGAGGGGTCCGGATTCTGGACATTAGGCCACTTGCCGCCATAAGCCCAGGAGTTGAACCAGTGTGATGTTCCTTGTTGAGGGCCTCTTCATGGTGTTGTCCACATGGCCTCCAGAGCAATCTTCAGGTATCATTGAGTCCAAGAGTACGATCCCTCCTTTGCCATTCTGTAAGCGCAGACAATCGTGGTGGACGGTGTGACGAGCCGCGAGAGGAGATACAGCAGCATTGCTGGTAGCGAATGAGTATACAACCACAGATACAGAGGGTGCGTAGAAAAGGAATTCTTAAAGAAAACCTATTAAGATTTCAGAGTCCTCAGTGGTTGATACCTTTTAATGGCTAACTTATATAAATAATCAATATACAGTAAGTATACATATTTTGTTACCTATATTGTATATTCTATATATGGCCGTCCATTGGATAATGATCCTAAACACACGTCAAAATCCACAATAGACGACCTCAAAAGGCGCTCGCTGAAGGGTTTACAATGGTCCTCACAGTCCCCTGATCTGAACATCATTGAAAATCTGTGGCTAGACCTCAAAATAGCAGAACATGGAAGACGCCCCAAGAATCTCACAGCACTGGAAGAATTCTCCAAGGAAGAACGGAAGAAAATCCCTCAAACAAGAACTGAAAGACTCTTGTCTGGCTACAAAAAGCGTTTACAAGCTGTGATACTTTCCAAAGGGGGCGCTAATGGGTACTAACCATCCAGGGTGCCCAAACTTATGCATTTTCCTTTTTGTAATGTAGAAAAAAAATTTTTGCCTAAAATACAAAGGAAATGTGTCCTCTTTAACTTCAGGCCTTTCAGAGATCATTTCTTCTTCGACTTGGCTATGTTCACACATCATGTTTTTTTCAGTGTTTTTTCATGCAAATTTTCAGCTGCATTTTTTTCCAGTACCAGCAAAGCCTATGAGATTCCGGAAATCTCATAGCATACATCTTGTTTTATTTTTGTTCAGGATTTTATGCTTTGCATGTTTTTTTTTGCAAAATAGAGCATGTCACTTCTTTCAGCGGTTTTTCACCCATTGGAAGTAATGGATGGTGAAAAAACGGCTAGTGTGAAGATACCTATCAGGTTTTGCTGCGTTTTTAGTGAAAATAATCAAGTACAGCAGTATGGGAAACACATTTATCTTTGTAATTTTACCATCATTTCTTGGTCACTGAGATGGTAGTTTGTATAAGGAGTGTTTAATTAAATTAGTGGTATACATTGAAACATTGGCTGAGCTACGCGTGAGATTGAACAATACTTGTGGCCCAGGGAGGTGTGAAATTGAACAATGTCTGTGCAAACTGAATGGCAGGCCATAGTGTGAAAGTAAATAGTGTCATACAAACTCAATCCACTGCTAGTGTTTTAGTTAAACTATTAGTGAACAATTCACCTCCCTCACTGTTAAATTTGAAATTCTGGTTAATATGGTTTCACATATGTCTTGCACTCGTGACCTGTGTTCATGCTTCTGCGGTGGAAGCAAAGCTGAACTTTGGGATCCTGAAAAACGCACCAAAAATGCATCAAAAACGCACCAAAACCTGCGTTTTTGATGCAGCTTCTTTCCTGCCAAGAGATCAGGTTTTGCTGCAGAAAAAAAACGCAGAAAATACGCAATGTGTGAACATAGCCTTACTGTTCACAATGACAGTAATTTTGACCAAGAGTGCCCAAACTTTTACATGCCACTGTATATTTATCTATTCCAATTGCTTTTCTCCAAGAAAAACTAATGAAACTCAGACCAGACTCTGACGACATTCTGCTGAAACTCAACTGATATGCTGATCAAATTCACTAATAAAACTCATACATTACCGTGGAGCTACAGGCACTACGGTAGGGACAGGCTGCATCTCAATAGGGAGGGTGCAGCTGTGCTGGGGGAAAAATGGTCAGATGGATGGAGGAGCTTTTAAACTAGGATCTGGGGGGAGGGAGGGTATTGGTGCTAATAAGGGGATAGAGTAGACAGACAGTGGGACATTATGGGTTATTGAGGATCTAGGGGAGGCTGAGATATGCAAGGAAAGTAGGGAGCCGAGTAGGAGAAACAAATGGGCTAATGGTATTAAATGTCTGCTGGAAAATGCAAGAAGTCTCGCAAATGTAGCACCCTGAGGATTCGGCTGCTACAGGGGTATTGCACCTCAACCCAGAGGTGTGATATTCCACTCCCGGGTAAGGAAGGAGTGTGGAACTGAGCTCAGATAGACTGCATGCACTGCATACATCCCATTCCAGAGGAGCAGGCCGACGGTACTCCCACTTAGAAATGTGCAGGTACAACCGAGCCTGTTCCTGGCTGGAGTGGGAGGGGGGTGGTACATCCCATGTAGTGTAGGGGCAGATAGGGGGAGCAGTCTGGGTAGTGATAGGAGCTCATTGGGTGCTGGTCACCTGAGCTCACACATAGAGGGATATATAAGGAGGGCACCAACTTAGATCAGGGTCAGACGCTGAGAACAAGTCAGTTGGAGAGGAGAGAGAAGGAAACAGCAGCCCTGGAGAGAGAGAGAGTGGAGCAGAGAAAGACCCAGAGGGGGAAGACTGAAGGGACCCAAGAACCCAAATTAGAGCACCGGGTGAGGAGTCAGCACAAGGGTACCGGAACCCAAGCTGGTGGGGGCAAAAACATCCCTAGCCAGAGACCGGAGGCTGTGGGCAGCATCTGCCACGGCCACCCACTACATCCACCCTGAAGGCATACCACATGGAGGGTCAGGGAACCTAAGGCCAAGGGTTGCCCAACAGAAGGCCCGAGGGAGCTGGACCTAGGTGGATCACTGGTGGGGACGGCTGAAGAAAGGACAGAGGGAGAGCTCAGGGCCACGCTCCGGACTTGTTTGGGGGTTGGCCGGATCCAGGACCTGGTGGACGCAGCACGGCTCGGGTGGTCACTAACAGCTGGAGTGACCGAAACATCCGCAGTAAGTAAACTCCCTTAACTGCACAACCCGAGTCTGTCTTCATTGCCGGCTGCACCGCACCACCACAACCCCCATCCTCTGCGCCTGTCCCCTCTGAGGCTATACCCCTCCCGTTGGGGGTTATCCCACCAAGCTGCACATCCACCATCAGCCTCAGCGGACCCTGCTGCAGCGGCGGCCACAGTGACCGCATTACAACGGGTGGCGTAGTCGACACAAAAGAACTCTTATAACATCAGTAAGGACTGCCACATAACACTTAGCTTGACGCCCTGGGCACGGGACCGGGTCACAGCCGCTCGGAGACTACAACCCCCCATCTGATCCGGTGCCGGGTATTCCCCTCAAAAAGGAATATGTCCCAGGGGGCGCGTCAACTTTGGCGTAGTCGGCAGGATTACGTGCCCGCAACACCCGGGTACTGCGTGCCTGAAGAAAAGTGCAAGTTTACCTCAGAAAGAAGACTCCTGCCGGTTCCGGAGGGTCCACGCCATCGGACTCCATCACCAGTCGTTTCCCGCCGATTGTCCGCCATTTCCAGCTTGTTCCCGCCATCTGCAGAGTTTCCCGCCACTGGGAAGCGATTCCCGCCAAAACCGCAGATTTCCCGCCTTGGAAGAGCAGCGGACGCCATTATGGGCGTGCCAAAGGAGGGCAGGAGGTCACCTCCCATCGTGGGCCAGGACAGAAAATGGCGCCAAAAGTGGAAACCGCCCCCACCAACAGAGACTGTGATGCTGGAGGTGTCTGTCAGCGTGAAAGAACTCCCCCTGGAGCTGACAGTCACCGAGTTGCCCCGGGACCGCCCTCGAAGTGGGAGGAGACGAAAGAAAAGAGAAAAGATGGGTGTCGCTTGGAGCAGTCTAGAACGAGCGCACCCGGAGGCAAGGTGTCCAGAGCGAGAGCACCCGGAGTCGAGGAGAGGAAGAGTAGACCCGGGAATGGAGCGGCAGCAGCGCAGCACCGGCCCGCTGGCCAGGAGCCTGCAAAAAGAAGAAAGAGGAGAGCAGAGCAGCACCGACCCGATGGTCAGGAGCCTGCTGGAGTCAACAACCCCGCTAGGCTTAGCGGAGATCCTGGCGCAGCTTCCCCGAGATCGGGAGTGCGCGCGGAGTGCCCTGGAGGGCCTCGCGGGAAGGATGGCCCGAGTGCAGAGGGAGATCCTGGCGGAGTGGGGCCGGGAGATGGCCCAGCAAGCTGGAACCCGTCCACGGAACCCGCTCCCTTGGAAGAAGACACCGACTGCCTCTGCGGATGACGCGGGAGGACCCAAGGCCGGAGACGGCGCAGAAGAGGGAGCGAGACGCATGGCAGCAGGTAAGGGGGACGCCTATACCCCATACCGGAAGACCGCCTATCTGCCCCAGCTCCCCGTCGCAGAGCCCGAAGGTCCCCCGGCCGTACCCGAGACCGCCATGACACCGCCACCGACTAGGCCCCGACCGGAAGCCGCCGTCGCGACCCCGGTGACGTCACGCGTCGTGACCCGGAGCGTGGCGAAGGAAGAGGAGCCTCCGGCCTGGTCGCAGGGCCTAGCGTTTCCGGGCGCCGCATCCCCAGCAGAGCCATCTACCTCCGCGGAGCCTCCGGCCTGGTCGCAAGGCCAGGTAGCCCAGGGCGCCGCCGTGTTAACAGTTCCATTTACCTTCCAGATGCCCCCGGCCTGGCCGCAAGGCCTGGGTAACCTGGGCGCCCCCACCATCACGCCCGCACCCGAAACACCAAGGGTGCCATATCTGGGAGAGGACCCCTTCAGCCAGCTGGCGTGGCCGGACGGGCGGCCTTTCATCTGGCCCGAAGAATTCTTGGAACTGGAGCGACAAAAGAAGTTAGGTCCCCTGTGTGAGCCCCTGATCCCGGCTCCAAAGCCCGTGACTCGGGTCTCGCCTCCACTAGAAGAAGCCCAATTCGTGTGGGACCCCACGGGAGAAGATTTGATGGGGTTCACCGGAGAGACTCGGGCAGCTGCAGCTGAACGCACAGAGTGTTGCCGTCAACAGCTGGCAGAGTTTCAGAGAGAACGGGAGGAGAGGCGGGTCAGAGAGCAATGGGCCCAGACCCGCAGCGCGGAGCAAAAGAGTCGGACCAGAAGGGACCCCTGTGCAGCAAATCGTCCCCGTACCATCGGGACGGTAATAAAGTTTAATGCGCAGCATGGGTGGGGCTTCATAAAGGACCGGAACACCATGGGTGACGTCTTCGTTACCCGACGGGACGTCGAGTCCCACCTGCCAGAGGGTCACAAAGGCCGTGACCTCTACGTCGGTGACGAGGTAACGTTCACCCGGCACAAGTGTGCCAAGGGACCTTACGCCCTCCACGTGCATCGCCTGACAGAGGAGGAGTTGCGGTGTAGGGAGGAGGAGCCAGAAGACCCGGACGGGTTCAAGGCTAGAAGGTACTATGACTGAGATAGTACAAAGGACTGTATATAGTTACCTGTCGGGGTACCCAAGTAACCATGGCTGCTTTAAAGTTTAGTCCCCGTTGGGACCAGTGAACAGTTTAACCCGTGTGTCCCCTACCCAAACCAGGCTGAGGACTGTGAGCAGCCATCCCTTTCCCTTTACTTGGCCGGGGACTGAGAACGGCCAAATTCCCCTGTATATAGTTGCGCTTCCTAAAGCGCCCCCTACCGGTTTTATAGGAGAAACCATTTTTCTAAGAGACTGTCGCACTTTTCCCGGACACACGTTGCACAGTGTCCGGAGGAGGAACCTGAAACCAGAGACGACGAGAATGTTTATATGAAAAAGTTTTATATATATATAATGTTTATATGTTTTATATGTTCATATAAAAATTTTGTATGTTTTGGTGTTTTGTCTTGCAGCCCGAGGACGTGCTGTGATTTACCAGGGGGGAATGTAGCACCCTGAGGATTCGGCTGCTACAGGGGTATTGCACCTCAACCCAGAGGTGTGATATTCCACTCCCGGGTAAGGAAGGAGTGTGGAACTGAGCTCAGATAGACTGCATGCACTGCATACATCCCATTCCAGAGGAGCAGGCCGACGGTACTCCCACTTAGAAATGTGCAGGTACAACCGAGCCTGTTCCTGGCTGGAGTGGGAGGGGGGTGGTACATCCCATGTAGTGTAGGGGCAGATAGGGGGAGCAGTCTGGGTAGTGATAGGAGCTCATTGGGTGCTGGTCACCTGAGCTCACACATAGAGGGATATATAAGGAGGGCACCAACTTAGATCAGGGTCAGACGCTGAGAACAAGTCAGCTGCAGAGAAGGAAACAGCAGCCCTGGAGAGAGAGAGAGGAGAAAGAAAGAGAAAGACCCAGAGGGGGAAGACTGAAGGGACCCAAGAACCCAAATTAGAGCACCGGGTGAGGAGTCAGCACAAGGGTACCGGAACCCAAGCTGGTGGGGGCAAAAACATCCCTAGCCAGAGACCGGAGGCTGTGGGCAGCATCTGCCACGGCCACCCACTACATCCACCCTGAAGGCATACCACATGGAGGGTCAGGGAACCTAAGGCCAAGGGTTGCCCAACAGAAGGCCCGAGGGAGCTGGACCTAGGTGGATCACTGGTGGGGACGGCTGAAGAAAGGACAGAGGGAGAGCTCAGGGCCACGCTCCGGACTTGTTTGGGGGTTGGCCGGATCCAGGACCTGGTGGACGCAGCACGGCTCGGGTGGTCACTAACAGCTGGAGTGACCGAAACATCCGCAGTAAGTAAACTCCCTTAACTGCACAACCCGAGTCTGTCTTCATTGCCGGCTGCACCGCACCACCACAACCCCCATCCTCTGCGCCTGTCCCCTCTGAGGCTATACCCCTCCCGTTGGGGGTTATCCCACCAAGCTGCACATCCACCATCAGCCTCAGCGGACCCTGCTGCAGCGGCGGCCACAGTGACCGCATTACAACGGGTGGCGTAGTCGACACAAAAGAACTCTTATAACATCAGTAAGGACTGCCACATAACACTTAGCTTGACGCCCTGGGCACGGGACCGGGTCACAGCCGCTCGGAGACTACAACCCCCCATCTGATCCGGTGCCGGGTATTCCCCTCAAAAAGGAATATGTCCCAGGGGGCGCGTCAACTTTGGCGTAGTCGGCAGGATTACGTGCCCGCAACACCCGGGTACTGCGTGCCTGAAGAAAAGTGCAAGTTTACCTCAGAAAGAAGACTCCTGCCGGTTCCGGAGGGTCCACGCCATCGGACTCCATCACCAGTCGTTTCCCGCCGATTGTCCGCCATTTCCAGCTTGTTCCCGCCATCTGCAGAGTTTCCCGCCACTGGGAAGCGATTCCCGCCAAAACCGCAGATTTCCCGCCTTGGAAGAGCAGCGGACGCCATTATGGGCGTGCCAAAGGAGGGCAGGAGGTCACCTCCCATCGTGGGCCAGGACAGAAAATGGCGCCAAAAGTGGAAACCGCCCCCACCAACAGAGACTGTGATGCTGGAGGTGTCTGTCAGCGTGAAAGAACTCCCCCTGGAGCTGACAGTCACCGAGTTGCCCCGGGACCGCCCTCGAAGTGGGAGGAGACGAAAGAAAAGAGAAAAGATGGGTGTCGCTTGGAGCAGTCTAGAACGAGCGCACCCGGAGGCAAGGTGTCCAGAGCGAGAGCACCCGGAGTCGAGGAGAGGAAGAGTAGACCCGGGAATGGAGCGGCAGCAGCGCAGCACCGGCCCGCTGGCCAGGAGCCTGCAAAAAGAAGAAAGAGGAGAGCAGAGCAGCACCGACCCGATGGTCAGGAGCCTGCTGGAGTCAACAACCCCGCTAGGCTTAGCGGAGATCCTGGCGCAGCTTCCCCGAGATCGGGAGTGCGCGCGGAGTGCCCTGGAGGGCCTCGCGGGAAGGATGGCCCGAGTGCAGAGGGAGATCCTGGCGGAGTGGGGCCGGGAGATGGCCCAGCAAGCTGGAACCCGTCCACGGAACCCGCTCCCTTGGAAGAAGACACCGACTGCCTCTGCGGATGACGCGGGAGGACCCAAGGCCGGAGACGGCGCAGAAGAGGGAGCGAGACGCATGGCAGCAGGTAAGGGGGACGCCTATACCCCATACCGGAAGACCGCCTATCTGCCCCAGCTCCCCGTCGCAGAGCCCGAAGGTCCCCCGGCCGTACCCGAGACCGCCATGACACCGCCACCGACTAGGCCCCGACCGGAAGCCGCCGTCGCGACCCCGGTGACGTCACGCGTCGTGACCCGGAGCGTGGCGAAGGAAGAGGAGCCTCCGGCCTGGTCGCAGGGCCTAGCGTTTCCGGGCGCCGCATCCCCAGCAGAGCCATCTACCTCCGCGGAGCCTCCGGCCTGGTCGCAAGGCCAGGTAGCCCAGGGCGCCGCCGTGTTAACAGTTCCATTTACCTTCCAGATGCCCCCGGCCTGGCCGCAAGGCCTGGGTAACCTGGGCGCCCCCACCATCACGCCCGCACCCGAAACACCAAGGGTGCCATATCTGGGAGAGGACCCCTTCAGCCAGCTGGCGTGGCCGGACGGGCGGCCTTTCATCTGGCCCGAAGAATTCTTGGAACTGGAGCGACAAAAGAAGTTAGGTCCCCTGTGTGAGCCCCTGATCCCGGCTCCAAAGCCCGTGACTCGGGTCTCGCCTCCACTAGAAGAAGCCCAATTCGTGTGGGACCCCACGGGAGAAGATTTGATGGGGTTCACCGGAGAGACTCGGGCAGCTGCAGCTGAACGCACAGAGTGTTGCCGTCAACAGCTGGCAGAGTTTCAGAGAGAACGGGAGGAGAGGCGGGTCAGAGAGCAATGGGCCCAGACCCGCAGCGCGGAGCAAAAGAGTCGGACCAGAAGGGACCCCTGTGCAGCAAATCGTCCCCGTACCATCGGGACGGTAATAAAGTTTAATGCGCAGCATGGGTGGGGCTTCATAAAGGACCGGAACACCATGGGTGACGTCTTCGTTACCCGACGGGACGTCGAGTCCCACCTGCCAGAGGGTCACAAAGGCCGTGACCTCTACGTCGGTGACGAGGTAACGTTCACCCGGCACAAGTGTGCCAAGGGACCTTACGCCCTCCACGTGCATCGCCTGACAGAGGAGGAGTTGCGGTGTAGGGAGGAGGAGCCAGAAGACCCGGACGGGTTCAAGGCTAGAAGGTACTATGACTGAGATAGTACAAAGGACTGTATATAGTTACCTGTCGGGGTACCCAAGTAACCATGGCTGCTTTAAAGTTTAGTCCCCGTTGGGACCAGTGAACAGTTTAACCCGTGTGTCCCCTACCCAAACCAGGCTGAGGACTGTGAGCAGCCATCCCTTTCCCTTTACTTGGCCGGGGACTGAGAACGGCCAAATTCCCCTGTATATAGTTGCGCTTCCTAAAGCGCCCCCTACCGGTTTTATAGGAGAAACCATTTTTCTAAGAGACTGTCGCACTTTTCCCGGACACACGTTGCACAGTGTCCGGAGGAGGAACCTGAAACCAGAGACGACGAGAATGTTTATATGAAAAAGTTTTATATATATATAATGTTTATATGTTTTATATGTTCATATAAAAATTTTGTATGTTTTGGTGTTTTGTCTTGCAGCCCGAGGACGTGCTGTGATTTACCAGGGGGGAATGTAGCACCCTGAGGATTCGGCTGCTACAGGGGTATTGCACCTCAACCCAGAGGTGTGATATTCCACTCCCGGGTAAGGAAGGAGTGTGGAACTGAGCTCAGATAGACTGCATGCACTGCATACATCCCATTCCAGAGGAGCAGGCCGACGGTACTCCCACTTAGAAATGTGCAGGTACAACCGAGCCTGTTCCTGGCTGGAGTGGGAGGGGGGTGGTACATCCCATGTAGTGTAGGGGCAGATAGGGGGAGCAGTCTGGGTAGTGATAGGAGCTCATTGGGTGCTGGTCACCTGAGCTCACACATAGAGGGATATATAAGGAGGGCACCAACTTAGATCAGGGTCAGACGCTGAGAACAAGTCAGCTGCAGAGAAGGAAACAGCAGCCCTGGAGAGAGAGAGAGGAGAAAGAAAGAGAAAGACCCAGAGGGGGAAGACTGAAGGGACCCAAGAACCCAAATTAGAGCACCGGGTGAGGAGTCAGCACAAGGGTACCGGAACCCAAGCTGGTGGGGGCAAAAACATCCCTAGCCAGAGACCGGAGGCTGTGGGCAGCATCTGCCACGGCCACCCACTACATCCACCCTGAAGGCATACCACATGGAGGGTCAGGGAACCTAAGGCCAAGGGTTGCCCAACAGAAGGCCCGAGGGAGCTGGACCTAGGTGGATCACTGGTGGGGACGGCTGAAGAAAGGACAGAGGGAGAGCTCAGGGCCACGCTCCGGACTTGTTTGGGGGTTGGCCGGATCCAGGACCTGGTGGACGCAGCACGGCTCGGGTGGTCACTAACAGCTGGAGTGACCGAAACATCCGCAGTAAGTAAACTCCCTTAACTGCACAACCCGAGTCTGTCTTCATTGCCGGCTGCACCGCACCACCACAACCCCCATCCTCTGCGCCTGTCCCCTCTGAGGCTATACCCCTCCCGTTGGGGGTTATCCCACCAAGCTGCACATCCACCATCAGCCTCAGCGGACCCTGCTGCAGCGGCGGCCACAGTGACCGCATTACAACGGGTGGCGTAGTCGACACAAAAGAACTCTTATAACATCAGTAAGGACTGCCACATAACACTTAGCTTGACGCCCTGGGCACGGGACCGGGTCACAGCCGCTCGGAGACTACAACCCCCCATCTGATCCGGTGCCGGGTATTCCCCTCAAAAAGGAATATGTCCCAGGGGGCGCGTCAACTTTGGCGTAGTCGGCAGGATTACGTGCCCGCAACACCCGGGTACTGCGTGCCTGAAGAAAAGTGCAAGTTTACCTCAGAAAGAAGACTCCTGCCGGTTCCGGAGGGTCCACGCCATCGGACTCCATCACCAGTCGTTTCCCGCCGATTGTCCGCCATTTCCAGCTTGTTCCCGCCATCTGCAGAGTTTCCCGCCACTGGGAAGCGATTCCCGCCAAAACCGCAGATTTCCCGCCTTGGAAGAGCAGCGGACGCCATTATGGGCGTGCCAAAGGAGGGCAGGAGGTCACCTCCCATCGTGGGCCAGGACAGAAAATGGCGCCAAAAGTGGAAACCGCCCCCACCAACAGAGACTGTGATGCTGGAGGTGTCTGTCAGCGTGAAAGAACTCCCCCTGGAGCTGACAGTCACCGAGTTGCCCCGGGACCGCCCTCGAAGTGGGAGGAGACGAAAGAAAAGAGAAAAGATGGGTGTCGCTTGGAGCAGTCTAGAACGAGCGCACCCGGAGGCAAGGTGTCCAGAGCGAGAGCACCCGGAGTCGAGGAGAGGAAGAGTAGACCCGGGAATGGAGCGGCAGCAGCGCAGCACCGGCCCGCTGGCCAGGAGCCTGCAAAAAGAAGAAAGAGGAGAGCAGAGCAGCACCG
Source organism: Phyllobates terribilis (assembly GCF_046119375.1). NCBI lineage: Eukaryota > Metazoa > Chordata > Amphibia > Anura > Dendrobatidae > Phyllobates > Phyllobates terribilis. The sequence goes on along the minus strand of NW_027362763.1, from coordinate 12,926,018 downwards.
ACCCGATGGTCAGGAGCCTGCTGGAGTCAACAACCCCGCTAGGCTTAGCGGAGATCCTGGCGCAGCTTCCCCGAGATCGGGAGTGCGCGCGGAGTGCCCTGGAGGGCCTCGCGGGAAGGATGGCCCGAGTGCAGAGGGAGATCCTGGCGGAGTGGGGCCGGGAGATGGCCCAGCAAGCTGGAACCCGTCCACGGAACCCGCTCCCTTGGAAGAAGACACCGACTGCCTCTGCGGATGACGCGGGAGGACCCAAGGCCGGAGACGGCGCAGAAGAGGGAGCGAGACGCATGGCAGCAGGTAAGGGGGACGCCTATACCCCATACCGGAAGACCGCCTATCTGCCCCAGCTCCCCGTCGCAGAGCCCGAAGGTCCCCCGGCCGTACCCGAGACCGCCATGACACCGCCACCGACTAGGCCCCGACCGGAAGCCGCCGTCGCGACCCCGGTGACGTCACGCGTCGTGACCCGGAGCGTGGCGAAGGAAGAGGAGCCTCCGGCCTGGTCGCAGGGCCTAGCGTTTCCGGGCGCCGCATCCCCAGCAGAGCCATCTACCTCCGCGGAGCCTCCGGCCTGGTCGCAAGGCCAGGTAGCCCAGGGCGCCGCCGTGTTAACAGTTCCATTTACCTTCCAGATGCCCCCGGCCTGGCCGCAAGGCCTGGGTAACCTGGGCGCCCCCACCATCACGCCCGCACCCGAAACACCAAGGGTGCCATATCTGGGAGAGGACCCCTTCAGCCAGCTGGCGTGGCCGGACGGGCGGCCTTTCATCTGGCCCGAAGAATTCTTGGAACTGGAGCGACAAAAGAAGTTAGGTCCCCTGTGTGAGCCCCTGATCCCGGCTCCAAAGCCCGTGACTCGGGTCTCGCCTCCACTAGAAGAAGCCCAATTCGTGTGGGACCCCACGGGAGAAGATTTGATGGGGTTCACCGGAGAGACTCGGGCAGCTGCAGCTGAACGCACAGAGTGTTGCCGTCAACAGCTGGCAGAGTTTCAGAGAGAACGGGAGGAGAGGCGGGTCAGAGAGCAATGGGCCCAGACCCGCAGCGCGGAGCAAAAGAGTCGGACCAGAAGGGACCCCTGTGCAGCAAATCGTCCCCGTACCATCGGGACGGTAATAAAGTTTAATGCGCAGCATGGGTGGGGCTTCATAAAGGACCGGAACACCATGGGTGACGTCTTCGTTACCCGACGGGACGTCGAGTCCCACCTGCCAGAGGGTCACAAAGGCCGTGACCTCTACGTCGGTGACGAGGTAACGTTCACCCGGCACAAGTGTGCCAAGGGACCTTACGCCCTCCACGTGCATCGCCTGACAGAGGAGGAGTTGCGGTGTAGGGAGGAGGAGCCAGAAGACCCGGACGGGTTCAAGGCTAGAAGGTACTATGACTGAGATAGTACAAAGGACTGTATATAGTTACCTGTCGGGGTACCCAAGTAACCATGGCTGCTTTAAAGTTTAGTCCCCGTTGGGACCAGTGAACAGTTTAACCCGTGTGTCCCCTACCCAAACCAGGCTGAGGACTGTGAGCAGCCATCCCTTTCCCTTTACTTGGCCGGGGACTGAGAACGGCCAAATTCCCCTGTATATAGTTGCGCTTCCTAAAGCGCCCCCTACCGGTTTTATAGGAGAAACCATTTTTCTAAGAGACTGTCGCACTTTTCCCGGACACACGTTGCACAGTGTCCGGAGGAGGAACCTGAAACCAGAGACGACGAGAATGTTTATATGAAAAAGTTTTATATATATATAATGTTTATATGTTTTATATGTTCATATAAAAATTTTGTATGTTTTGGTGTTTTGTCTTGCAGCCCGAGGACGTGCTGTGATTTACCAGGGGGGAATGTAGCACCCTGAGGATTCGGCTGCTACAGGGGTATTGCACCTCAACCCAGAGGTGTGATATTCCACTCCCGGGTAAGGAAGGAGTGTGGAACTGAGCTCAGATAGACTGCATGCACTGCATACATCCCATTCCAGAGGAGCAGGCCGACGGTACTCCCACTTAGAAATGTGCAGGTACAACCGAGCCTGTTCCTGGCTGGAGTGGGAGGGGGGTGGTACATCCCATGTAGTGTAGGGGCAGATAGGGGGAGCAGTCTGGGTAGTGATAGGAGCTCATTGGGTGCTGGTCACCTGAGCTCACACATAGAGGGATATATAAGGAGGGCACCAACTTAGATCAGGGTCAGACGCTGAGAACAAGTCAGCTGCAGAGAAGGAAACAGCAGCCCTGGAGAGAGAGAGAGGAGAAAGAAAGAGAAAGACCCAGAGGGGGAAGACTGAAGGGACCCAAGAACCCAAATTAGAGCACCGGGTGAGGAGTCAGCACAAGGGTACCGGAACCCAAGCTGGTGGGGGCAAAAACATCCCTAGCCAGAGACCGGAGGCTGTGGGCAGCATCTGCCACGGCCACCCACTACATCCACCCTGAAGGCATACCACATGGAGGGTCAGGGAACCTAAGGCCAAGGGTTGCCCAACAGAAGGCCCGAGGGAGCTGGACCTAGGTGGATCACTGGTGGGGACGGCTGAAGAAAGGACAGAGGGAGAGCTCAGGGCCACGCTCCGGACTTGTTTGGGGGTTGGCCGGATCCAGGACCTGGTGGACGCAGCACGGCTCGGGTGGTCACTAACAGCTGGAGTGACCGAAACATCCGCAGTAAGTAAACTCCCTTAACTGCACAACCCGAGTCTGTCTTCATTGCCGGCTGCACCGCACCACCACAACCCCCATCCTCTGCGCCTGTCCCCTCTGAGGCTATACCCCTCCCGTTGGGGGTTATCCCACCAAGCTGCACATCCACCATCAGCCTCAGCGGACCCTGCTGCAGCGGCGGCCACAGTGACCGCATTACAACGGGTGGCGTAGTCGACACAAAAGAACTCTTATAACATCAGTAAGGACTGCCACATAACACTTAGCTTGACGCCCTGGGCACGGGACCGGGTCACAGCCGCTCGGAGACTACAACCCCCCATCTGATCCGGTGCCGGGTATTCCCCTCAAAAAGGAATATGTCCCAGGGGGCGCGTCACAAACAAAATGAATGAACTGGAGACTCTTATGTCGGTCACGGAATATAATGTGGTGGGTATTACGGAAACCTGGCTGGATGAAAGCTGTGACTGAGTGACAAACGTAGAGTGATGCACTACATTTACAAAGGACAGGAAAGACTAAAAAGGTGGAGGGGTGTGCATTATCGTTAAATCCAACTTAATACCTGTGCTCAATGATGACATCGGGGGCGCTGTGACAATGTAGAGTTAGTCTGGGTTAATGTACAGAGGGATGGCAATAATGGAAAGCTGCTAATTGGAGTTTATTACAAGCCTCCTAATATGGAGGATCAGGTGGAGGACGAAATGCTGCAACAAATTAAAAATGCAGCAAAAAATAATAGGGTCCTTATTATGGGGGATGGTAAGTATCCAGATATTCATAGAATCTTCCAGTTGTGCTAAAAGCTGCAAGTTCTTATCCACAGTTCAGGACAATGACCTCTCTCAGCTGGTAGATGAACCAACCAGGAGAGGTAATCTGCTGGATCTGGTAATCTGCTGGATCTGGTGCTGTCAAATAGACCAGATACTGTTTCAGATCTACAGGTCCAGGAGCATTTGGGAAACAGAGACCATAATATGGTAAGTTTCAATGTAATCTTCAATAAAACATTTCAAAAGGGGAAATTCAAAAACATGGAACTTTAGGAAAGCTGATTTCAACAAATGAGGGGCAAAGCTTAATCGTGTAGACTGGGACCAAGTCATGGTAACTGGGGGTACCGAACGTAAATGGGGCATGTTTAAGGAAATACTACTAGAATCCTATAGAAAATTTATACTATCTAGCAATAAAATGTCCAGGAATAAAAAGAAACCATTATGGATAAATAAGACAGTACAAAGTTTAATAAGACAAAAACAAAGGGCTTTCGAAAACTAGAAGGCCGAGAAGAGAATACAGAAATAGCATTTCATCAGTATAAAGATCTAAATAAGAAATGTAAAAAAATAAATCAAGCTGCAAAGCTATTTACAGAGAAACAAATCGCCAGCAACGTTAAAAAAAATCCCAAAAAATGTTATACATACAGTACATCAATGCCAAAAAGAAAAAAACAGATGGTATCGGCCCCTTAAAAGACGATAAGATAATTGTAGAGGACAAAGAAAAGGCTGAGATATTAAAATGCACTTTTCATCCATGTTCACCAACAAACCGTCTGTTCAAGGGATTTTTCAACAAAGCAGAAATCAAAGTTCATCACCTAATATACAGTTGTGCTCAAAAGTTTACATACCCCGGCAGAATTTTTGCTTTCTTGGCCTTGTCTCAGAGAATATGAATGATAACAAAAAACCTTTTCCTCCAATCATTGTTATTGGTTGGGTGAAGCCATTTATTGTCAAACTACTATTTTCTTTTTTAAATCTTAATGACAAACAAAATCATCCAAATGACCCTGATCAAAAGTTCCCATACCCCAGTTCTTAATACCGTGTATTGCCCCCTCTAACATCAATGACAGCTTGAAGTCTTTTGTGGTAGTCGTGGATGAGGTTCTTTATTTTCTCAGATGGTAAAGCTGCCCATTCTTTTTGGCAAAAAAACTCCAGTTCCTGTAAATTCCTGGGCTGTCTAGCATGAACCGCGCGCTTGAGATCTCCCCAGAGTGAGATACTGATCAGTATTGATCCATTAAAATTTCCTGAAAAAAACGTTTGCCGTAAAATCTTACACAATGGTCACTCTCCAACAGTTGAAGAATCGCCTTTCTTCCCCCCGTAATGAGTGACCCCTGGTCCTTAGTATGGTCATTGGAAGGAATAAGTCATGTTCCGTCCTTTGTACTGACCACACATACAGTGGGTACGGAAAGTATTCAGACCCCTTTACATTTTTCACTCTTTGTTTCATTGCAGCCATTTAGTAAATTCTAAAAAGTTCATTTTTTTCTCATTAAAGTTCACTCCGCACCCCATCTGGACTGAAGAAAACAGAAATGTAGAAATTTTTGCAAATTTATTAAAAAAAAAAACCCTGAAATATCACATGGTCATAAGTATTCAGACCCTTTGCTCAGACACTCATATTTAAGTCACATGCTGTCCATTTCCTTGTGATCCTCCTTGAGATGGTTCTACTCCTTCATTGGAGTCCAGCTGTGTTTAATTAAACTGATAGGACTTGATTTGGAAAGGCGCACACCTGTCTATATAAGACCTCACAGCTCACAGTGCATGTCAGACCAAATGAGAATCATGAGCTCAAAGGAACTGCCCAAGGAGCTCAGAGACAGAATTGTGGCAAGGCACAGATCTGGCCAAGGTTACAAAAGAATTCCTGCATTACTCAAGGTTCCTAAGAGCACAGTGGCCTCCATAATCCTTAAATGGAAGAAGTTTGGCTTTTGCAGCTGCTGCTTGACATTGAGCACTGCTGCTCAGCTTACTTGTAACCAGAATCACCCGTCCTTCTCCTGTTCTGTAGTCCCGAGTATACTCCCATCTAATGTACAGTACAGACCAAAAGTTGGGACACACCTTCTCATTTAAAGATTTTTCTGTATTTTCATGACTATGAAAATTGTACATTCACACTGAAGGCATCAAAACTATGAATTACCACATGTGGAATTATATACTTAACAAAAAAGTGTGAAACAACTGAAAATATGTCTTATATTCTAGGTTCTTCAGAGTAGCCACCTTTTGCTTTGATGACTGCTTTGCACACTCTTGGCATTCTCTTGATGAGCTTCAAGAGGTAGTCACCGGAAATGGTCTTCACTTCACAGGTGTGCCCTGTCAGGTTTAATAAGTGGGATTTCTTGCCTTATAAATGGGGTTGGGACCATCAGTTGTGTTGTGCAGAAGTTTGGTGGATACACAGCTGATAGTCCTACTGAATAGACTGTTAGAATTTGTATTATGGCAAGAAAAAAGCAGCTAAGTAAAGAAAAACGAGTGGCCATCATTACTTTAAGAAATGAATGTCAGTCAGTCCGAAAAATTGGGAAACTTTGAAAGTGCCCCCAAGTGCAGTTGCAAAAACCATCAAGCGCTACAAAGAAACTGGCTCACATGAGGACCGCCCCAGGAAAGGAAGACCAAGAGTCACCTCTGCTTCTGAGGATAAGTTTATCCGAGTCACCAGCCTCAGAAATCGCTGGTTAACAGCAGCTCAGATTAGAGACCAGCTAAATGCCACACAGAGTTCTAGCAGCAGACACATCTCTACAACAACTGTTAAGAGGAGACTTTGTGCAGCAGGCCTTCATGGTAAAATAGCTGCTAGGAAACCACTGCTAAGGACAGGCAACAAGCAGAAGAGACTTGTTTGGGCTAAAGAACACAAGGAATGGACATTAGACCAGTGGAAATCTGTGCTTTGGTCTGATGAGTCCAAATTTGAGATCTTTGGCTCCAACCACCGTGTCTTTGTGCGACGCAGAAAAGGTGAACGGATGGACTCTACATGCCTGGTTCCCACCGTGAAGCATGGAGGAGGAGGTGTGATGGTGTGGGGGGGCTTTGCTGGTGACACTGTTGGGGATTTATTCAAAATTGAAGGCATACTGACCCAGCATGGCTACCACAGCATCTTGCAGCGGCATGCTATTCCATCCGGTTTGCGTTTAGTTGGACCATCATTTATTTTTCAACAGGACAATGACCCCAAACACACCTCCAGACTGTGTAAGGACTATTTGACCAAGAAGGAGAGTGATGGGGGGCTACGCCAGATGACCTGGCCTCCACAGTCACCAGACCTGAACCCAATCAAGATGGTTTGGGGTGAGCTGGACCGCAGAGTGAAGGCAAAAGGGCCAACAAGTGCTAAGCATCTCTGGGAACTCCTTCAAGATTGTTGGAAGACCATTTCCGGTGACTACCTCTTGAAGCTCATCAAGAGAATGCCAAGAGTGTGCAAAGCAGTCATCAAAGCAAAAGGTGGCTACTGTGAAGACCCTAGAATATAAGACATATTTTCAGTGGTTTCACACTTTTTTGTTAAGTATATAATTCCACATGTGGTAATTCATAGTTTTGATGCCTTCAGTGTGAATGTACAATTTTCATAGTCATGAAAATACAGAAAAATCTTTAACCCCTTTCTGACCCAGGCCGTATTAGTATGTATCTGTGCCCTGGGCCTTATGGGCCTGATACGTATTAATACGCCCTGGCAATTTCGCCCGCACACAAGCGGTGCGAGGTGATCGCCGCTGGGTGTCAGCTGATTGTCACAGCTGACACCCGGTGCTATGTGCAGGGAGCGGTCCCCCACCGCTCCCGACACATTATCACAGCATTCCGGTGGCAAGAGGAGGTAAGCGCGATACTTACCTTCTCTGCCGGCGTCCAGCGGCGTCTGAATCCAGGCCCGGATGTTGCCATGGTGACCCGACGTCATCATGACAACATCCGGGTCACCAGGAGGCAGGAAGTTGCTTTGGTCATGCGCAGTGCATGACCAAAGTAGCTTCTCCCTGTGCAGCGCTGACAGGCTGCATGGCATAGGGAGCTGCGACTCTCTATGCCATGCAGGCGATCAGGCTGCAAAAAGTGAAAGTCCCATAGTGGAACATAGTGTAAAAGTAATAAAAATGTCAGAAAGTGAAAAAAAAAAAAAAAAATTGTAAAAATATTTTTTTAAAAAATGAAAAAAATAATAATAAAAAAATATATATATTGTACCCATAAATAAATAATCTTATGAAAAAAAAAAATAAACCAATAAAAGTACACATATTTGGTATTGCCACGTCCATAACAACCTGACCTATAAAACTGTCCCACTAGTTAACCCCTTTAGTGAACACGGTAAAAAAAAAAAACGAAACATAAAACGATGTTTTATCATCATACCGCCAAACAAAAAATGGAATAAAACGCGATCAAAAAGACGAATATAAATAAAAATGGTACCACTGAAAATGTCACCTTGTCCTGCAAAAAACAAGCCGCCATACAGCTCCAACAACAGAAAAATAAAAAAGTTATAGCTCTCAGAATAAAGCGATGCAAAAACAATTCTTTTTTTCTATAAAATTGTTTTTATTGTGTAAAAGCGCCAAAATATATAAAAAAAAAAATGTGGTACCGCTGTAAACATACTGACCCGAAGAATAAAGCTACCTTATCAATTTCACCACACGCAGAACGGCATAAAAAAAAAAAAAAAAAAAACAATTCCTGAATTGCTGGTTTTTGTTTATTCTGCCTCCCAAAAATCGGAATAGAAAGCGATCAAAAAATATCATTTGCCTGAAAATGGCACCAATAACAACATCAACTTGTCCCGAAATATGAAAAAATTATACGTCTCAAAATATGGCGATGCAAAAACTAGTCTTTGCAAAAAAAATGCGTCTTTTAATGTGTGACAGCTGTCAATCATAAAAACCCGATATGAATCTGGTATCGCTGTAATCGCACCGACCCGAAGAATAATGTCGTCTAATCACTTATACCGCACGAGGAACGGCGTAAAAAATAAACTTTAGGGTTGTGCTAGGGTTTGGGTTAACGTTGGGCTACGGTTAGGGTTGGGCTAGGGTTGGGGTTAGGGTTGGGCTACAGTTAGGGTTGGGCTAGGGTTGGGGTTAGGGTTGGGCTATGGTTAGGGTTGGCTAGGGTTGGAGTTAGGGTTGGGCTAGGGTTGGGGTTAGGGTTGGGCTAGGGTTGGGGTTAGGGTTGGGCTAGGGTTAGGGTTGGGTTAGGGTTAGGCTAAGGTTAGCGTTAGGCTAGGGTTAGGGTTGGGCTAAGGTTCGGGTTGGGGTTGGGATTTTTTCAGAAGTAAAGAAAAAAAAATGATGACGATATGGCGACTAGTGAGCGCAAGTACTCGCTACTTGAGTTTGCATCGGGTGCTTGGGTATGCACCGAGTATGGCGGGTGCTCGAGTGACATGCTTGTGTCTCCTCCCCAAATGTTTTGCAGCTGTTATACATCCAAAAAAAAACTTGAGGGGATTGCCTGCCATGCACGAGCGATCCCCGCATGATTTTTTTGGGGTGTCTAATAAAAAAAACATGCGGGGCAGGGACTCGAGCATGTCACTCGAGCACCCGCGATACTTGGTGCATACCTGAGAACCCGATGCAAACTCAAGTAGCGAGCACTTGCGCTCAAGAGTAATGAAAACTTATTCAATATGATGACCTAATGTTATCAAATTTTATGTCGTACCTCTGGGTTCAAAATGTTCACTATAGCTCTTGATAAAATCCTGGAGGGTTGTAGCTTCCAAAATGGAGTCACTGGGGGGAGGGTGGGGTGGTTTCCACTATTTAGGCTCATCAGGGACTCCCCAAACGCAACCTGTTACCCTTGTGAAAATACAAAATTGGGGGCTGAAAAACATTTTTGTTGGAAAAATGTGAAAATTTTATTTTTACGGCTCCATGTTATAAACTTCTGTGAAGCACCTGGGGGTTCAAGGTGCTCACCACACATCTAGATAAGTTCCCTAATGGGTCTAGTTTCCTAAATGGGGTCACTTGTGGGGGGTTTCCACTGTTTAGGCACATCAGGGGCTCTCCAAACGCAACATGGCGTCCGCTAATTATTCAAGCAAATTTTACATTCAAAAAGTCAAATGGCGCTCCTTCCCTTCCGAGCCCTGCCGTGCGCCCAAACAGTGGTTTTCCCCCACATATGGGGTATCAGCGTACTCAGGGGAAATTGCACAACAAATTTTGGGGTCCATTTTTTTCCTGTTACCCCTGCGAAAATAAAAAAATTTGGGTCTAAAGTAACATTTTTGTTGAAAAAAGTTAAATGTTCATTTTTTTCTTCCACATTTCAAAAATTCCTGTGAAGCACCTGAAGGGTTAATAAAGTTCTTGAATGTGGTTTTGATCACCTTGAGGGGTGCAGTATTTAAAATGGTGTCACTTTTGGGTATTTCTGTCATAAAGACCCCTCAAAGTGACTTCATATGTGATGTGGTCCATAAAAAAATGGTTGTAAATTTTGTTGGATAACCTTTGTATGTTAACATATACAAAAGTGTACGCAATATCATCATATCATGCTATTCCTTAAATTGTGTATCCTATCTTTTAAATGAACTATTATAAATAAAATGGCGTTATATGGCAAGTGGTTGCCTTCTTTAAAGCCGTATCGGAACCTTAGTGTTAAAAACTTGGCAAAGCACTCCTAGATTCATTCGCTTGGATCCCGATCCGTTGACCGTCGGCAAATTCACAGGAAAAAAAGAAGAAAGCAAAAGGATCCATATAGCGTGGACTTTCTTAAAAAAAAAATTTGATCTTTATCAAGTCATATTAAAAAATGTAAGGACATCCAGACATTAAAAAACATAGCGCCCCTTCTCTAAAGAATACCCACTATGTCACCGCTATATGGATCCTTTTGCATTTCTTTCTTTTATACTTGTACTAGCTCCTTTATTGATGTTTCTACTATATGTAATTAGCATTATATAAGCTACTTTATGATATCCTATTGTAAACTGACTATTTCTGCAAATTTGTCTTAGGTCTATAGCAGCTTTTTTTTAGTGATGCCTCCATTATATGAAACAACCACTAGAGGGCAGACTTGCCCTGAAGATGTGAATAAACAGGAACATTTTAGAAAATAAATGTATGAAGACCGTACCTACAGTATACCGAACTGTTACGGTGGGTGCGCACGGTCACGATTTGAAGCAGAAATTTCCTCATCTCCTTGGCAGGAAAAAACGCTGCGGAAAATCCGCGCGGTTTTGCCATTTTTTTGTGCGTTTTTGCCTGCGGGGGGGGGGAGGGGGTGGCGCATGGCGAGAAGTGCACAGGAACCTATTAGCCCAGAAGGCCTTCAGGCGAGTGACTCCCCCCTCTTTCTATATATGTCACATAAGCACACTGCCTCAGTACCCCCTGAAGAAGCAACTCGCGAAACGCACGTAGGGGTGTACTAGGCAGTGTGCTCCTTATAACAATATGGCACATGATCTGTAATAATAACAGTATAATAGTAATATCAGTATTGTCTGCTTACTCATTAACTAGCGCTAGTCTCATGTTTTTCCCTGCTGGGTTCACCTTGATTTTGAAGCGTTTAGATACATCTTTTGTGATGCGGTTTCAACGTAATTATGCATTGTTCCAATATTCATTTTGATTTATAAATGACCCATCTTGAAAATTGTTCTATTGACAATCTGTATCTATAGATAATAAAGATTATTATTTATCAGACACATTCAGGTAAGAGAAACAGCGCTATGTATATGTGATAACTAGTGATCAGCGAAAACGCTCTAGTGATCGACCCGAGTAACGAGCCCAATCTGCAGGTCTATTATATAGAGTCATTACACACAGAGGGATCTATTCTATAGAGTCATTACACGCAGAGGGATCTATTATATAGAGTCATTACACACAGAGGGATCTATTATATAGAGTCATTACACACAGAGGGATCTATTATATAGAGTCATTACACACAGAGGGATCTATTATATAGAGTCATTACACACAGAGGGATCTATTATATAGAGTCATTACACACAGAGGGATCTATTATATAGAGTCAATACACGCAGAGGGATCTATTATATAGAGTCATTACACGCAGAGGGATCTATTATATAGAGCCATTACACACAGAGGGATCTATTATATAGAGTCATTACACACAGAGGGATCTATTATATAGAGTCATTACACACAGAGAGATCTATTATATAGAGTCATTACACACAGAGGGATCTATTATATAGAGTCATTACACACAGAGTGATCTATTATATAGAGTCATTACACTCAGAGGGATCTATTATATAGAGTCATTACACGCAGAGGGATCTATTATATAGAGTCATTACACGCAGAGGGATCTATTATATAGAGTCATTACACGCAGAGGGATCTATTATATAGAGTCATTACACACAGAGGGATCTATTATATAGAGTCACTACACACAGAGGGATCTATTATATAGAGTCACTACACACAGAGCGATCTATTATATAGAGCCATTACACACAGAGGGATCTAATATATAGAGTCATTACACACAGAGGGATCTATTATATAGAGTCATTACACGCAGAGGGATCTATTATATAGAGCCATTACACACAGAGGGATCTATTATATAGAGTCATTACACACAGAGGGATCTATTATATAGAGTCATTACACGCAGAGCGATCTACTATACAGAGTCATTACACGCAGAGGGATCTATTATATAGAGTCATTACACACAGAGGGATCTATTATATAGAGTCATTACACGCAGAGGGATCTATTATATAGAGTCATTACACGCAGAGGGATCTATTATATAGAGTCATTACACACAGAGGGATCTATTATATAGAGTCACTACACACAGAGGGATCTATTATATAGAGTCATTACACACAGAGGGATCTATTATATAGAGTCATTACACACAGAGGCATCTATTATATAGAGCCATTACACGCAGAGGGATCTATTATATAGAGCCATTACACGCAGAGGGATCTATTATATAGAGTCATTACACACAGAGGGATCTATTATATAGAGTCATTACACACAGAGGGATCTATTATATAGAGTCATTACACACAGAGGGATCTATTATATAGAGTCATTACACACAGAGGGATCTATTATATAGAGTCATTACACACAGAGGGATCTATTATATAGAGTCATTACACACAGAGGGATCTATTATATAGAGTCATTACACACAGAGGGATCTATTATATAGAGTCATTACACGCAGAGCGATCTACTATACAGAGTCATTATACACAGAGGGATCTACTATATAGAGTCATTACACGCAGAGCGATCTATTATATAGAGTCATTACACGCAGAGGGATCTATTATATAGAGTCATTACACACAGAGGGGTCTATTATATAGAGTCATTACACGCAGAGGGATCTATTATATAGAGTCATTACACACAGAGGGATCTATTATATAGAGTCATTACACGCAGAGCGATCTATTATATAGAGTCATTACATGCAGAGGGATCTATTATATAGAGTCAATACACGCAGAGGGATCTATTATATAGAGTCATTACACGCAGAGCGATCTATTATATAGAGTCATTACACACAGAGGGGTCTATTATATAGAGTCATTACACGCAGAGGGATCTATTATATAGAGTCATTACACGCAGAGAGATCTATTATATAGAGTCATTACACACAGAGGGATCTATTATATAGAGTCATTACACACAGAGGGATCTATTATATAGAGTCAATACACACAGAGGGATCTATTCTATAGAGTCATTATACACACAGGGATCTATTATATAGAGTCATTACACACAGAGTGATCTATTATATAGAGTCATTACACACAGATTGATCTATTATATAGAGTCATTACACGCAGAGGGATCTATTATATAGAGTCATTACACACAGAGGGATCTATTATATAGAGTCAATACACACAGAGGGATCTATTATATAGAGTCATTACACACAGAGGGATCTATTATATAGAGTCATTACACGCAGAGGGATCTATTATATAGAGTCATTACACGCAGAGAGATCTATTATATAGAGTCATTACACACAGAGGGATCTATTATATAGAGTCATTACACACAGAGGGATCTATTATATAGAGTCATTACACACAGAGGGATCTATTCTATAGAGTCATTATACACACAGGGATCTATTATATAGAGTCATTACACACAGAGTGATCTATTATATAGAGTCATTACACACAGAGGGATCTATTATATAGAGTCATTACACACAGAGGGATCTATTATATAGAGTCATTACACGCAGAGGGATCTATTATATAAAGTCATTACACGCAGAGGGATCTATTATATAGAGTCATTACACGCAGAAGGATCTATTATATAGAGTCATTACACACAGAGGGATCTGTTATATAGAGTTATTGCACACAGAGGGATCTATTATATAGAGTCATTATACACACAGGGATCTATTATATAGAGTCATTACACACAGAGTGATCTATTATATAGATTCATTACACACAGAGGGATCTATTATATAGAGTCATTACACACAGAGGGATCTATTATATAGAGTCATTACACGCAGAGGGATCTATTATATAGAGTCATTACACGCAGAGGGATCTATTATATAGAGTCATTACACGCAGAAGGATCTATTATATAGAGTCAGTACACACAGAGGGATCTATTATATAGAGTTATTACACACAGAGGGATCTATTATATAGAGTCATTACACACAGAGGGATCTATTATATAGAGTCATTACATGCAGAGGGATCTACTATATAGAGTCATTACACACAGAGGGATCTATTATATAGAGTCATTACACACAGAGGGATCTATTATATAGAGTCATTACACACAGAGGGATCTATTATACAGAGTCATTATGCGCAGAGGGATCTATTATATAGAGTCATTACACACAGAGGGATCTATTATATAGAGTCATTACACGCAGAGGGATCTATTATATAGAGTCATTACACACAGAGGGATCTATTATATAGAGTCATTACACACAGAGGGATCTATTATATAGTTATTACACACAGAGGGATCTATTATATAGAGTCATTACACACAGAGTGATCTATTATATAGAGTCATTACACACAGAGGGATCTATTATATAGAGTCATTACACACAGAGGGATCTATTATATAGAGTCATTACACACAGAGGGATCTATTATATAGAGTCATTACACACAGAGGGATCTATTATATAGAGTTATTACACGCAGAAGGATCTATTATATAGAGTCATTACACACAGAGTGATCTATTATATAGATTCATTACACACAGAGGGATCTATTATATAGAGTCATTACACACAGAGGGATCTATTATATAGAGTCATTACACGCAGAGGGATCTATTATATAGAGTCATTACACGCAGAGGGATCTATTATATAGAGTCATTACACGCAGAAGGATCTATTATATACAGTCAGTACACACAGAGGGATCTATTATATAGAGTCATTACACACAGAGGGATCTATTATATAGAGTCATTACACACAGAGGGATCTATTATATAGAGTCATTACATGCAGAGGGATCTACTATATAGAGTCATTACACACACAGGGATCTATTATATAGAGTCATTACACACAGAGGGATCTATTATATAGAGTCATTACACACAGAGGGATCTATTATACAGAGTCATTGCGCGCAGAGGGATCTATTATATAGAGTCATTACACACAGAGGGATCTATTATATAGAGTCATTACACGCAGAGGGATCTATTATATAGAGTCATTACACACAGAGGGATCTATTATATAGAGTCATTACACGCAGAGGGATCTATTATATAGTTATTACACACAGAGGGATCTATTATATAGAGTCATTACACACAGAGTGATCTATTATATAGAGTCATTACACACAGAGGGATCTATTATATAGAGTCATTACACACAGAGGGATCTATTATATAGAGTCATTACACACAGAGGGATCTATTATATAGAGTCATTACACACAGAGGGATCTATTATATAGAGTTATTACACACAGAGGGATCTATTATATAGAGTCATTACACACAAAGTGATCTATTATATAGAGTCATTACATGCAGAGTGATCTATTATATAGAGTCATTACACGCAGAGGGATCTATTATATAGAGTCATTACACACAGAGGGATCTATTATATAGAGTCAATACACACAGAGTGATCTATTATATAGAGTCATTACACACAGAGGGATCTATTATATAGAGTCATTACACGCAGAGGGATCTATTATATAGAGTCATTACACGCAGAGAGATCTATTATATAGAGTCATTACACACAGAGGGAAACTATTATATAGAGTCATTACACGCAGAGGGATCTATTATATAGAGTCAATACACGCAGAGGGATCTATTATATAGAGTCATTACACGCAGAGCGATCTATTATATAGAGTCATTACACACAGAGGGGTCTATTATATAGAGTCATTACACGCAGAGGGATCTATTATATAGAGTCATTACACACAGAGGGATCTATTATATAGAGTCATTACACACAGAGTAATCTATTATATAGACATTACACGCAGAGGGATCTATTATATAGAGTCATTACACACAGAGGGATCTATTATATAGAGTCATTACACACAGAGGGATCTATTATATAGAGTCATTACACACAGAGGGATCTATTATATAGAGTCATTACACGCAGAGAGATCTATTATATAGAGTCATTACACACAGAGGGATCTATTATATAGTCATTACACGCAGAGGGATCTATTATATAGAGTCATTACACACAGAGGGATCTATTATATAGAGTCATTACACACAGAGGGATCTATTATATAGAGTCATTACACACAGAGGGATCTATTATATAGAGTCATTACACACAGGGATCTATTATATAGAGTCATTACATGCAGAGGGATCTATTATATAGAGTCATTACACACAGAGGGATCTATTATATAGTCATTACACGCAGAGGGATCTATCATATAGAGTCATTAAACACAGAGGGATCTATTATATAGAGTCAATACACACAGAGGGATCTATTATATAGAGTCATTACACACAGAGGGATCTATTATATAGAGTCATTACACGCAGAGGGATCTATTATATAGAGTCATTACACGCAGAGAGATCTATTATATAGAGTCATTACACACAGAGGGATCTATTATATAGAGTCATTACACACAGAGGGATCTATTATATAGAGTCATTACACACAGAGGGATCTATTCTATAGAGTCATTATACACACAGGGATATATTATATAGAGTCATTACACACAGAGTGATCTATTATATAGAGTCATTACACACAGAGGGATCTATTATATAGAGTCATTACACACAAAGGGATCTATTATATAGAGTCATTACACGCAGAGGGATCTATTATATAGAGTCATTACACGCAGAGGGATCTATTATATAGAGTCATTACACGCAGAAGGATCTATTATATAGAGTCATTACACACAGAGGGATGTATTATATAGAGTTATTACACACAGAGGGATCTATTATATAGAGTCATTATACACACAGGCATCTATTATATAGAGTCATTACACACAGAGTGATCTATTATATAGAGTCATTACACACAGAGGGATCTATTATATAGAGCCATTACACACAGAGGGATCTATTATACAGAGTCATTGCGCGCAGAGGGATCTATTATATAGAGTCATTACACACAGAGGGATCTATTATATAGAGTCATTACACGCAGAGGGATCTATTATATAGAGTCATTACACACAGAGGGATCTATTATATAGAGTCATTACACGCAGAGGGATCTATTATATAGTTATTACACACAGAGGGATCTATTATATAGAGTCATTACACACAGAGTGATCTATTATATAGAGTCATTACACACAGAGGGATCTATTATATAGAGTCATTACACACAGAGGGATCTATTATATAGAGTCATTACACACAGAGGGATCTATTATATAGAGTCATTACACACAGAGGGATCTATTATATAGAGTTATTACACACAGAGGGATCTATTATATAGAGTCATTACACACAAAGTGATCTATTATATAGAGTCATTACATGCAGAGTGATCTATTATATAGAGTCATTACACGCAGAGGGATCTATTATATAGAGTCATTACACACAGAGGGATCTATTATATAGAGTCAATACACACAGAGTGATCTATTATATAGAGTCATTACACACAGAGGGATCTATTATATAGAGTCATTACACGCAGAGGGATCTATTATATAGAGTCATTACACGCAGAGAGATCTATTATATAGAGTCATTACACACAGAGGGAAACTATTATATAGAGTCATTACACACAGAGGGATCTATTATATAGAGTCATTACACGCAGAGCGATCTATTATATAGAGTCATTACACGCAGAGGGATCTATTATATAGAGTCAATACACGCAGAGTGATCTATTATATAGAGTCATTACACGCAGAGCGATCTATTATATAAAGTCATTACACACAGAGGGGTCTATTATATAGAGTCATTACACGCAGAGGGATCTATTATATAGAGTCATTACACACAGAGGGATCTATTATATAGAGTCATTACACACAGAGTAATCTATTATATAGACATTACACGCAGAGGGATCTATTATATAGAGTCATTACACACAGAGGGATCTATTATATAGAGTCATTACACACAGAGGGATCTATTATATAGAGTCATTACACACAGAGGGATCTATTATATAGAGTCATTACACGCAGAGAGATCTATTATATAGAGTCATTACACACAGAGGGATCTATTATATAGTCATTACATGCAGAGGGATCTATTATATAGAGTCATTACACACAGAGGGATCTATTATATAGAGTCATTACACACAGAGGGATCTATTATATAGAGTCATTACACACAGAGGGATCTATTATATAGAGTCATTACACACAGGGATCTATTATATAGAGTCATTACATGCAGAGGGATCTATTATATAGAGTCATTACACACAGAGGGATCTATTATATAGTCATTACACGCAGAGGGATCTATTATATAGAGTCATTAAACACAGAGGGATCTATTATATAGAGTCAATACACACAGAGGGATCTATTATATAGAGTCATTACACACAGAGGGATCTATTATATAGAGTCATTACACGCAGAGGGATCTATTATATAGAGTCATTACACGCAGAGAGATCTATTATATAGAGTCATTACACGCAGAGGGATCTATTATATAGAGTCATTACACACAGAGGGATCTATTATATAGAGTCATTACACACAGAGGGATCTATTCTATAGAGTCATTATACACACAGGGATATATTATATAGAGTCATTACACACAGAGTGATCTATTATATAGAGTCATTACACACAGAGGGATCTATTATATAGAGTCATTACACACAAAGGGATCTATTATATAGAGTCATTACACGCAGAGGGATCTATTATATAGAGTCATTACACGCAGAGGGATCTATTATATAGAGTCATTACACGCAGAAGGATCTATTATATAGAGTCATTACACACAGAGGGATGTATTATATAGAGTTATTACACACAGAGGGATCTATTATATAGAGTCATTATACACACAGGCATCTATTATATAGAGTCATTACACACAGAGTGATCTATTATATAGAGTCATTACACACAGAGGGATCTATTATATAGAGCCATTACACACAGAGGGATCTATTATATAGAGTCATTACACGCTGAGGGATCTATTATATAGAGTCATTACACGCAGAGGGATCTATTATATAGAGTCATTACACGCAGAAGGATCTATTATATAGAGTCATCACACACAGAGGGATATATTATTTAGAGTTATTACACACAGAGGGATCTATTTTATAGAGTCATTACACACAGAGGGATCTATTATATAGAGTCATTACATGCAGAGGGATCTACTATATAGAGTCATTACACACAGAGGGATCTATTATATAGAGTCAATACACACAGAGGGATCTATTATATAGAGTCATTACACACAGAGGGATCTATTATATAGAGTCATTACGCGCAGAGGGATCTATTATATAGAGTCATTACACACAGAGGGATCTATTATATAGAGTCATTACACGCAGAGGGATTTATTATATAGAGTCATTACACACAGAGGGATCTATTATATAGAGTCATTACACGCAGAGGGATCTATTATATAGTCGTTACACACAGAGGGATCTATTATATAGAGAAATTACACACAGAGTGATCTATTATATAGAGTCATTACACACAGAGGGATCTATTATATAGAGTCATTACACACAGAGGGATCTATTATATAGAGTCATTACACACAGAGGGATCTATTATATAGAGTCATTACACACAGAGGGATCTATTATATAGAGTTATTACACACAGAGGGATCTATTATATAGAGTCATTACACACAGAGTGATCTATTATATAGAGTCATTACATGCAGAGTGATCTATTATATAGAGTCATTACACGCAGAGGGATCTATTATATAGAGTCATTACACACAGAGGGATCTATTATATAGAGTCAATACACACAGAGGGATCTATTATATAGAGTCATTACACACAGAGGGATCTATTATATAGAGTCATTACACGCAGAGGGATCTATTATATAGAGTCATTACACGCAGAGAGATCTATTATATAGAGTCATTACACACAGAGGGATCTATTATATAGAGTCATTACACACAGAGGGATCTATTATATAGAGTCAATACACACAGAGGGATCTATTCTATAGAGTCATTATACACACAGGGATCTATTATATAGAGTCATTACACACAGAGTGATCTATTATATAGAGTCATTACACACAGATTGATCTATTCTATAGAGTCATTACACGCAGAGGGATCTATTATATAGAGTCATTACACACAGAGGGATCTATTATATAGAGTCAATACACACAGAGGGATCTATTATATAGAGTCTTTACACACAGAGGGATCTATTATATAGAGTCATTACACACAGAGGGATCTATTATATAGAGTCATTACACGCAGAGAGATCTATTATATAGAGTCATTACACACAGAGGGATCTATTATATAGAGTCATTACACACAGAGGGATCTATTATATAGAGTCATAACACACAGAGGGATCTATTCTATAGAGTCATTATACACACAGGGATCTATTATATAGAGTCATTACACACAGAGTGATCTATTATATAGAGTCATTACACACAGAGGGATCTATTATATAGAGTCATTACACACAGAGGGATCTATTATATAGAGTCATTACACGCAGAGGGATCTATTATATAAAGTCATTACACGCAGAGGGATCTATTATATAGAGTCATTACACGCAGAAGGATCTATTATATAGAGTCATTACACACAGAGGGATCTGTTATATAGAGTTATTGCACACCGAGGGATCTATTATATAGAGTCATTATACACACAGGGATCTATTATATAGAGTCATTACACACAGAGTGATCTATTATATAGAGTCATTACACACAAAGGGATCTATTATATAGAGTCATTACACACAGAGGGATCTATTATATAGAGTCATTACACACAGAGGGATCTATTATATAGAGTTATTACACACAGAGGGATCTATAATATAGAGTCATTACACACAGAGTGATCTATTATATAGAGTCATTACATGCAGAGTGATCTATTATATAGAGTCATTACACGCAGAGGGATCTATTATATAGAGTCATTACACACAGAGGGATCTATTATATAGAGTCAATACACACAGAGGGATCTATTATATAGAGTCATTACACACAGAGGGATCTATTATATAGAGTCATTACACGCAGAGGGATCTATTATATAGAGTCATTACACACAGAGTGATCTATTATATAGAGTCATTACATGCAGAGTGATCTATTATATAGAGTCATTACACGCAGAGGGATCTATTATATAGAGTCATTACACACAGAGGGATCTATTATATAGAGTCAATACACACAGAGGGATCTATTATATAGAGTCATTACACACAGAGGGATCTATTATATAGAGTCATTACACGCAGAGGGATCTATTATATAGAGTCATTACACGCAGAGAGATCTATTATATAGAGTCATTACACACAGAGGGATCTATTATATAGAGTCATTACACACAGAGGGATCTATTATATAGAGTCAATACACACAGAGGGATCTATTCTATAGAGTCATTATACACACAGGGATCTATTATATAGAGTCATTACACGCAGAGGGATCTATTATATAGAGTCATTACACACAGATTGATCTATTATATAGAGTCATTACACGCAGAGGGATCTATTATATAGAGTCATTACACACAGAGGGATCTATTATATAGAGTCAATACACACAGAGGGATCTATTATATAGTCATTACACACAGAGGGATCTATTATATAGAGTCATTACACGCAGAGGGATCTATTACATAGAGTCATTACATGCAGAGAGATCTATTATATAGAGTCATTACACACAGAGGGATCTATTATATAGAGTCATTACACACAGAGGGATCTATTATATAGAGTCATTACACACAGAGGGATCTATTCTATAGAGTCATTATACACACAGGGATCTATTATATAGAGTCATTACACACAGAGTGATCTATTATATAGAGTCATTACACACAGAGGGATCTATTATATAGAGTCATTACACACAGAGTGATCTATTATATAGATTCATTACACAGAGGGATCTATTATATAGAGTCATTACACACAGAGGGATCTATTATATAGAGTCATTACACGCAGAGGGATCTATTATATAGAGTCATTACACGCAGAGGGATCTATTATATAGAGTGATTACACGCAGAAGGATCTCTTATATAGAGTCAGTACACACAGAGGGATCTATTATATAGAGTTATTACACACAGAGGGATCTATTATATAGAGTCATTACACACAGAGGGATCTATTATATAGAGTCATTACATGCAGAGGGATCTACTATATAGAGTCATTACACACAGAGGGATCTATTATATAGAGTCATTACACACAGAGGGATCTATTATATAGAGTCATTACACACAGAGGGATCTATTATATAGAGTCATTACACGCAGAGGGATCTATTATATAGAGTCATTACACGCAGAAGGATCTATTATATAGAGTCATTACACACAGAGGGATCTATTATATAGAGTCATTACACACAGAGGGATCTATTATATAGAGTCATTACACGCAGAGGGATCTATTATATAGAGTCATTACACGCAGAGGGATCTATTATATAGAGTCATTACACGCAGAGGGATCTATTATATAGAGTCATTACACGCAGAGGGATCTATTATATAGAGTGATTACATGCAGAAGGATCTATTATGTAGAGTCAGTAAACACAGAGGGATCTATTATATAGTGTTATTACACACAGAGGGATCTATTATATAGAGTCATTACACACAGAGGGATCTATTATATAGAGTCATTACATGCAGAGGGATCTAATATATAGAGTCATTACACACAGAAGGATCTATTATATCATGCAGAGGGATCTAATATATAGAGTCATTACACACAGAAGGATCTATTATATAGAGTCATTACACACAGAGGGATCTATTATATAGAGTCATTACACACAGAGGGATCTATTATACAGAGTCATTATGCGCAGAGGGATCTATTATATAGAGTCATTACACACAGAGGGATCTATTATATAGAGTCATTACACGCAGAGGGATCTATTATATAGTTATTACACACAGAGGGATCTATTATATAGAGTCATTACACACAGAGTGATCTATTATATAGAGTCATTACACACAGAGGGATCTATTATATAGAGTCATTACACACAGAGGGATCTATTATATAGAGTCATTACACACAGAGGGATCTATTATATAGAGTCATTACACGCAGAGGGATCTATTATATAGAGTCATTACACGCAGAGGGATCTATTATATAGAGTGATTACACGCAGAAGGATCTATTATATAGAGTCAGTACACACAGAGGGATCTATTATATAGAGTTATTACACACAGAGGGATCTATTATATAGAGTCATTACACACAGAGGGATCTATTATATAGAGTCATTACATGCAGAGGGATCTACTATATAGAGTCATTACACACAGAGGGATCTATTATATAGAGTCATTACACACAGAGGGATCTATTATATAGAGTCATTACACACAGAGGGATCTATTATACAGAGTCATTACGAGCAGAGGGATCTATTATATAGAGTCATTACACACAGAGGGATCTATTATATAGAGTCATTACACGCAGAGGGATCTATTATATAGAGTCATTACACGCAGAAGGATCTATTATATAGAGTCATTACACACAGAGGGATCTGTTATATAGAGTTATTGCACACAGAGGGATCTATTATATAGAGTCATTATACACACAGGGATCTATTATATAGAGTCATTACACACAGAGTGATCTATTATATAGATTCATTACACACAGAGGGATCTATTATATAGAGTCATTACACACAGAGGGATCTATTATATAGAGTCATTACACGCAGAGGGATCTATTATATAGAGTCATTACACGCAGAGGGATCTATTATATAGAGTGATTACACGCAGAAGGATCTATTATATAGAGTCAGTACACACAGAGGGATCTATTATATAGAGTTATTACACACAGAGGGATCTATTATATAGAGTCATTACACACAGAGGGATCTATTATATAGAGTCATTACATGCAGAGGGATCTAATATATAGAGTCATTACACACAGAGGGATCTATTATATAGAGTCATTATACACAGAGGGATCTATTATATAGAGTCATTACACACAGAGGGATCTATTATACAGAGTCATTACTCGCAGAGGGATCTATTATATAGAGTCATTACACACAGAGGGATCTATTATATAGAGTCATTACACGCAGAGGGATCTATTATATAGAGTCATTACACACAGAGGGATCTATTATATAGAGTCATTACACGCAGAGGGATCTATTATATAGTTATTACACACAGAGGGATCTATTATATAGAGTCATTACACACAGAGTGATCTATTATATAGAGTCATTACACACAGAGGGATCTATTATATAGAGTCATTACACACAGAGGGATCTATTATATAGAGTCATTACACACAGAGGGATCTATTATATAGAGTCATTAC
The DNA here is from genome assembly GCF_046119375.1 of Phyllobates terribilis. Taxonomy (NCBI): domain Eukaryota; kingdom Metazoa; phylum Chordata; class Amphibia; order Anura; family Dendrobatidae; genus Phyllobates; species Phyllobates terribilis. Next base: position 12,901,242 of record NW_027362763.1, on the reverse strand, counting down.
ACACAGAGGGATCTATTATATAGAGTTATTACACACAGAGGGATCTATTATATAGAGTCATTACACACAGAGTGATCTATTATATAGAGTCATTACATGCAGAGTGATCTATTATATAGAGTCATTACACGCAGAGGGATCTATTATATAGAGTCATTACACACAGAGGGATCTATTATATAGAGTCAATACACACAGAGTGATCTATTATATAGAGTCATTACACACAGAGGGATCTATTATATAGAGTCATTACACGCAGAGGGATCTATTATATAGAGTCATTACACGCAGAGAGATCTATTATATAGAGTCATTACACACAGAGGGATCTATTATATAGAGTCATTACACACAGAGGGATCTATTATATAGAGTCAATACACACAGAGGGATCTATTCTATAGAGTCATTATACACACAGGGATCTATTATATAGAGTCATCACACACAGAGTGATCTATCATATAGAGTCATTACACACAGAGGGATCTATTATATAGAGTCATTACACACAGAGGGATCTATTATATAGAGTCATTACACGCAGAGGGATCTATTATATAGAGTCATTACACGCAGAAGGATCTATTATATAGAGTCATTACACACAGAGGGATCTATTATATAGAGTTATTACACACAGAGGGATCTATTATATAGAGTGATTATACACACAGGGATCTATTATATAGAGTCATTACACACAGAGTGATCTATTATATAGAGTCATTACACACAGAGGGATCTATTATATAGAGTCATTACACACAGAGGGATCTATTATATAGAGTCATTACACGCAGAGGGATCTATTATATAGAGTCATTACACGCAGAGGGATCTATTATATAGAGTCATTACACGCAGAAGGATCTATTATATAGAGTCATTACACACAGAGGGATCTATTATATAGAGTTATTACACACAGAGGGATCTATTATATAGAGTCATTACACGCAGAGGGATCTATTATATAGAGTCAATACACGCAGAGGGATCTATTATATAGAGTCATTACACGCAGAGGGATCTATTATATAGAGTCATTACACACAGAGGGATCTATTATATAGAGTCATTACACACAGAGTAATCTATTATATAGACATTACACGCAGAGGGATCTATTATATAGAGTCATTACACACAGAGGGATCTATTATATAGAGTCATTACACACAGAAGGATCTATTATATAGAGTCATTACACGCAGAGGGATCTATTATATAGAGTCAATACACACAGAGGGATCTATTATATAGAGTCATTACACACAGAGGGATCTATTATATAGAGTCATTACACGAAGAGGGATCTATTATATTGAGTCATTACACGCAGAGGGATCTATTATATAGAGTCATTACACACAGAGGGATCTATTATATAGAGTCATTACACGAAGAGGGATCTATTATATTGAGTCATTACACGCAGAGGGATCTATTATATAGAGTCATTACACGCAGAAGGATCTATTATATAGAGTCATTACACACAGAGGGATCTATTATATAGAGTTATTACACGCAGAAGGATCTATTATATAGAGTCATTACACACAGAGGGATCTATTATATAGAGTTATTACACACAGAGGGATCTATTATATAGAGTCATTATACACACAGGGATCTATTATATAGAGTCATTACACACAGAGTGATCTATTATATAGAGTCATTACACACAGAGGGATCTATTATATAGAGTCATTACACACAGAGGGATCTATTATATAGAGTCATTACACGCAGAGGGATCTATTATATAGAGTCATTACACGCAGAGGGATCTATTATATAGAGTCATTACACGCAGAAGGATCTATTATATAGAGTCATTACACACAGAGGGATCTATTATATAGAGTTATTACACACAGAGGGATCTATTATATAGAGTCATTACACACAGAGGGATCTATTATATAGAGTCATTACATGCAGAGGGATCTACTATATAGAGTCATTACACACAGAGGGATCTATTATATAGAGTCATTACACACAGAGGGATCTATTATATAGAGTCATTACACACAGAGGGATCTATTATATAGAGTCATTGCGCGCAGAGGGATCTATTATATAGAGTCATTACACACAGAGGGATCTATTATATAGAGTCATTACACGCAGAGGGATCTATTATATAGAGTCATTACACACAGAGGGATCTATTATATAGAGTCATTACACGCAGAGGGATCTATTATATAGTCATTACACACAGAGGGATCTATTATATAGAGTCATTACACACAGAGTGATCTATTATATAGAGTCATTACACACAGAGGGATCTATTATATAGAGTCATTACACACAGAGGGATCTATTATATAGAGTCATTACACGCAGAGGGATCTATTATATAGAGTCATTACACACAGAGGGATCTATTATATAGAGTCATTACACACGGAGGAATCTATTATATAGAGTCATTACACACAGAGAGATCTATTATATAGAGTCATTACACACAGAGGGATCTATTATATAGAGTCATTACACACAGAGGGATCTATTATATAGAGTCATTACACACAGAGGGATCTATTATATAGAGTCATTACACACAGAGGGATCTATTATATAGAGTCATTACACACAGAGGAATATATTATATAGAGTCATTACACACAGAGAGATCTATTATATATAGTCATTACACACAGAGGGATCTATTATATAGAGTTATTACACACAGAGGGATCTATTATATAGAGTCATTACACACAGAGGGATCTATTATATAGAGTCATTACACACAGAGCAATCTATTATATAGAGTCATTACATACAGAGGGATCTGTTATATAGAGTCATTACACACAGAGGGATCTGTTATATAGAGTCATTACACACAGAGGGATCTATTATATAGAGTCATTACACACAGAGGGATCTATTATATAGAGCCATTACACGCAGAGGGATCTATTATTTAGAGTCATTACACGCAGAGTGATCTATTATATAGAGTCATTACACGCAGAGTGATCTATTATATTGAGCCATTACACGCAGAGGGATCTATTATATAGAGGTATTACACGCAGAGGGATCTATTATATAGAGTCATTACACGCAGAGGGATCTATTATATTGAGTCATTACACGCAGAGGGATCTATTATATAGAGTCATTACACGCAGAGGGATCTATTATATAGAGTCAATACACGCAGAGGGATCTATTATATAGAGTCATTACACGCAGAGTGATCTATTATATAGAGTCATTACACACAGAGTGATCTATTATATAGAGTCATTACACGCAGAGTGATCTATTATATAGAGTCATTACACGCAGAGGGATCTATTATATAGAGTCATTACACGCAGAGGGAACTATTATATAGAGCCATTACACGCAGAGGGATCTATTATATAGAGTCATTACACGCAGAGTGATCTATTATATAGAGTCATTACACGCAGAGGGATCTATTATATAGAGTCATTACACACAGAGTGATCTATTATATAGAGTCATTACACACAGAGGGATCTACTATATAGAGTCATTACACACAGAGGGATCTATTATATAGAGTCATTACACGCAGAGAGATCTATTATATAGAGTCATTACACGCAGAGCGATCTATTATATAGAGTCATTACACGCAGAGGGATCTATTATATAGAGTCATTACACACAGAGGGGTCTATTATATAGAGTCATTACACGCAGAGGGATCTATTATATAGAGTCATTACACACAGAGGGGTCTATTATATAGAGTCATTACACGCAGAGGGATCTATTATATAGAGTCATTACACACAGAGGGATCTATTATATAGAGTCATTACACGCAGAGCGATCTATTATATAGAGTCATTACACGCAGAGGGATCTATTATATAGAGTCAATACACGCAGAGGGATCTATTATATAGAGTCATTACACGCAGAGGGATCTATTATATAGAGTCATTACACACAGAGGGATCTATTATATAGAGTCATTACACACAGAGTAATCTATTATATAGACATTACACGCAGAGGGATCTATTATATAGAGTCATTACACACAGAGGGATCTATTATATAGAGTCATTACACACAGAGGGATCTATTATATAGAGTCATTACACGCAGAGAGATCTATTATATAGAGTCATTACACACAGAGGGATCTATTATATAGTCATTACACGCAGAGGGATCTATTATATAGAGTCATTACACACAGAGGGATCTATTATATAGAGTCATTACACACAGAGGGATCTATTATATAGAGTCATTACACACAGAGGGATCTATTATATAGAGTCATTACACACAGGGATCTATTATATAGAGTCACTACACACAGAGGGATCTATTATATAGTCATTACACGCAGAGGGATCTATTATATAGAGTCATTACACACAGAGGGATCTATTATATAGAGTCAATACACACAGAGGGATCTATTATATAGAGTCATTACACACAGAGGGATCTATTATATAGAGTCATTACACGCAGAGGGATCTATTATATAGAGTCATTACACGCAGAGAGATCTATTATATAGAGCCATTACACACAGAGGGATCTATTATATAGAGTCATTACACACAGAGGGATCTATTATATAGAGTCATTACACACAGAGGGATCTATTCTATAGAGTCATTATACACACAGGGATCTATTATATAGAGTCATTACACACAGAGTGATCTATTATATAGAGTCATTACACACAGAGGGATTACACACAGAGGGACCTATTATATAGAGTCATTACACGCAGAGGGATCTATTATATAGAGTCATTACACACAGAGGGATCTATTATATAGAGTCATTAAACGCAGAGGGATCTATTATATAGTCATTACACACAGAGGGATCTATTATATAGAGAAATTACACACAGAGTGATCTATTATATAGAGTCATTACACACAGAGGAATCTATTATATAGAGTCATTACACACAGAGGGATCTATTATATAGAGTCATTACACACAGAGGGATCTATTATATAGAGTCATTACACACAGAGGGATCTATTATATAGAGTTATTACACACAGAGGGATCTATTATATAGAGTCATTACACACAGAGTGATCTATTATATAGAGTAATTACATGCAGAGTGATCTATTATATAGAGTTATTACACGCAGAGGGATCTATTATATAGAGTCATTACACACAGAGGGATCTATTATATAGAGTCAATACACACAGAGGGATCTATTATATAGAGTCATTACACACAGAGGGATCTATTATATAGAGTCATTACACGCAGAGGGATCTATTATATAGAGTCATTACACGCAGAGAGATCTATTATATAGAGTCATTACACACAGAGGGATCTATTATATAGAGTCATTACACACAGAGGGATCTATTATATAGAGTCAATACACACAGAGGGATCTATTCTATAGAGTCATTATACACACAGTGATCTATTATATAGAGTCATTACACACAGATTGATCTATTATATAGAGTCATTACACGCAGAGGGATCTATTATATAGAGTCATTACACACAGAGGGATCTATTATATAGAGTCAATACACACAGAGGGATCTATTATATAGAGTCATTACACACAGAGGGATCTATTATATAGAGTCATTACACGCAGAGGGATCTATTATATAGAGTCATTACACGCAGAGAGATCTATTATATAGAGTCATTACACACAGAGGGATCTATTATATAGAGTCATTACACACAGAGGGATCTATTATATAGAGTCATTACACACAGAGGGATCTATTCTATAGAGTCATTATACACACAGGGATCTATTATATAGAGTCAATACACACAGAGGGATCTATTATATAGAGTCATTACACACAGAGGGATCTATTATATAGAGTCATTACACGCAGAGGGATCTATTATATAAAGTCATTACATGCAGAGGGATCTATTATATAGAGTCATTACACGCAGAAGGATCTATTATATAGAGTCATTACACACAGAGGGATCTATTATATAGAGTTATTGCACACAGAGGGATCTATTATATAGAGTCATTATACACACAGGGATCTATTATATAGAGTCATTACACACAGAGTGATCTATTATATAGAGTCATTACACACAGAGGGATCTATTATATAGAGTCATTACACACAGAGGGATCTATTATATAGAGTCATTACACGCAGAGGGATCTATTATATAAAGTCATTACACGCAGAGGGATCTATTATATAGAGTCATTACACGCAGAAGGATCTATTATATAGAGTCAGTACACACAGAGGGATGTATTATATAGAGTTATTACACACAGAGGGATCTATTATATAGAGTCATTACACACAGAGGGATCTATTATATAGAGTCATTACATGCAGAGGGATCTACTATATAGAGTCATTACACACAGAGGGATCTATTATATAGAGTCATTACACACAGAGGGATCTATTATATAGAGTCATTACACACAGAGGGATCTATTATACAGAGTCATTACACGCAGAGGGATCTATTATATAGAGTCATTACACACAGAGGGATCTATTATATAGAGTCATTACACGCAGAGGGATCTATTATATAGAGTCATTACACACAGAGGGATCTATTATATAGAGTCATTACACACAGAGGGATCTATTATATAGAGTCATTACACGCAGAGCGATCTATTATATAGAGTCATTACACGCAGAGGGATCTATTATATAGAGTCATTACACACAGAGGGGTCTATTATATAGAGTCATTACACGCAGAGGGATCTATTATATAGAGTCATTACACACAGAGGGATCTATTATATAGAGTCATTACACGCAGAGCGATCTATTATATAGAGTCATTACACGCAGAGGGATCTATTATATAGAGTCAATACACGCAGAGGGATCTATTATATAGAGTCATTACACGCAGAGGGATCTATTATATAGAGTCATTACACACAGAGGGATCTATTATATACAGTCATTACACACAGAGTAATCTATTATATAGACATTACACGCAGAGGGATCTATTATATAGAGTCATTACACACAGAGGGATCTATTATATAGAGTCATTACACACAGAGGGATCTATTATATAGAGTCATTACACGCAGAGAGATCTATTATATAGAGTCATTACACACAGAGGGATCTATTATATAGTCATTACACGCAGAGGGATCTATTATATAGAGTCATTACACACAGAGGGATCTATTATATAGAGTCATTACACACAGAGGGATCTATTATATAGAGTCATTACACACAGAGGGATCTATTATATAGAGTCATTACACACAGGGATCTATTATATAGAGTCACTACACACAGAGGGATCTATTATATAGTCATTACACGCAGAGGGATCTATTATATAGAGTCATTACACACAGAGGGATCTATTATATAGAGTCAATACACACAGAGGGATCTATTATATAGTGTCATTACACACAGAGGGATCTATTATATAGAGTCATTACACGCAGAGGGATCTATTATATAGAGTCATTACACGCAGAGAGATCTATTATATAGAGCCATTACACACAGAGGGATCTATTATATAGAGTCATTACACACAGAGTAATCTATTATATAGACATTACACGCAGAGGGATCTATTATATAGAGTCATTACACACAGAGGGATCTATTATATAGAGTCATTACACACAGAGGGATCTATTATATAGAGTCATTACATGCAGAGAGATCTATTATATAGAGTCATTACACACAGAGGGATCTATTATATAGTCATTACACGCAGAGGGATCTATTATATAGAGTCATTACACACAGAGGGATCTATTATATAGAGTCATTACACACAGAGGGATCTATTATATAGAGTCATTACACACAGAGGGATCTATTATATAGAGTCATTACACACAGGGATCTATTATATAGAGTCACTACACACAGAGGGTTCTATTATATAGTCATTACACGCAGAGGGATCTATTATATAGAGTCATTACACACAGAGGGATCTATTATATAGAGTCAATACACACAGAGGGATCTATTATATAGAGTCATTACACACAGAGGGATCTATTATATAGAGTCATTACACGCAGAGGGATCTATTATATAGAGTCATTACACGCAGAGAGATCTATTATATAGAGCCATTACACACAGAGGGATCTATTATATAGAGTCATTACACACAGAGGGATCTATTATATAGAGTCATTACACACAGAGGGATCTATTCTATAGAGTCATTATACACAGAGGGATCTATTATATAGAGTCATTACACACAGAGTGATCTATTATATAGAGTCATTACACACAGAGGGATCTATTATATAGAGTCATTACACACAGAGGGATCTATTATATAGAGTCATTACACGCAGAGGGATCTATTATATAGAGTCATTACACACAGAGGGATCTATTATATAGAGTCATTACACGCAGAGGGATCTATTATATAGTCATTACACACAGAGGGATCTATTATATAGAAAAATTACACACAGAGTGATCTATTATATAGAGTCATTACACACAGAGGGATCTATTATATAGAGTCATTACACACAGAGGGATCTATTATATAGAGTCAATACACACAGAGGGATCTATTATATAGAGTCATTACACACAGAGGGATCTATTATATAGAGTCATTACACGCAGAGGGATCTATTATATAGAGTCATTACACGCAGAGAGATCTATTATATAGAGTCATTACACACAGAGGGATCTATTATATAGAGTCATTACACACAGAGGGATCTATTATATAGAGTCATTACACACAGAGGGATCTATTCTATAGAGTCATTATACACACAGGGATCTATTATATAGAGTCATTACACACAGAGGGATCTATTATATAGAGTCATTACACACAGAGGGATCTATTATATAGAGTCATTACACACAGAGGGATCTATTATATAGAGTCAGTACACACAGAGGGATCTATTATATAGAGTCATTACACACAGAGGGATCTATTATATAGAGTCATTACACACAGAGGGATCTATTGTATAGAGTCATTACACACAGAGTGATCTATTATATAGAGTCATTACACACAGAGGGATCTATTATATAGAGTCATTACACGCAGAAGGATCTATTATATAGAGTCAGTACACACAGAGGGATCTATTATATAGAGTTATTACACACAGAGGGATCTATTATATAGAGTCATTACATGCAGAGGGATCTACTATATAGAGTCATTACACACAGAGGGATCTATTATATAGAGTCATTACACACAGAGGGATCTATTATATAGAGTCATTACACACAGAGGGATCTATTATACAGAGTCATTACGCGCAGAGGGATCTATTATATAGAGTCATTACACACAGAGGGATCTATTATATAGAGTCATTACACGCAGAGGGATCTATTATATAGAGTCATTACACACAGAGGGATCTATTATATAGAGTCATTACACGCAGAGGGATCTATTATATAGTCATTACACACAGAGGGATCTATTATATAGAGTCATTACACACAGAGTGATCTATTATATAGAGTCATTACACACAGAGGGATCTATTATATAGAGTCATTACACACAGAGGGATCTATTATATAGAGTCATTACACACAGAGGGATCTATTATATAGAGTCATTACACACAGAGGGATCTATTATATAGAGTTATTACACACAGAGGGATCTATTATATAGAGTCATTACACACAGAGTGATCTATTATATAGAGTCATTACATGCAGAGTGATCTATTATATAGAGTCATTACACGCAGAGGGATCTATTATATAGAGTCATTACATACAGAGGGATCTATTATATAGAGTCAATACACACAGAGGGATCTATTATATAGAGTCATTACACACAGAGGGATCTATTATATAGAGTCATTACACGCAGAGGGATCTATTATATAGAGTCATTACACGCAGAGAGATCTATTATATAGAGTCAATACACACAGAGGGATCTATTATATAGAGTCATTACACACAGAGGGATCTATTATATAGAGTCAATACACACAGAGGGATCTATTCTATAGAGTCATTATACACACAGGGATCTATTATATAGAGTCATTACACACAGAGTGATCTATTATATAGAGTCATTACACACAGAGGGATCTATTATATAGAGTCATTACACACAGAGGGATCTATTATATAGAGTCCTTACACGCAGAGGGATCTATTATATAGAGTCATTACACGCAGAGGGATATATTATATAGAGTCATTACACGCAGAAGGATCTATTATATAGAGTCATTACACACAGAGGGATCTATTATATAGAGTTATTACACACAGAGGGATCTATTATATAGAGTCATTATACACACAGGGATCTATTATATAGAGTCATTACACACAGAGTGATCTATTATATAGAGTCATTACACACAGAGGGATCTATTATATAGAGTCATTACACGCAGAGGGATCTATTATATAGAGTCATTACACGCAGAAGGATCTATTATATAGAGTCATTACACACAGAGGGATCTATTATATAGAGTTATTACACACAGAGGGATCTATTATATAGAGTCATTACACACAGAGGGATCTATTATATAGAGTCATTACATGCAGAGGGATCTACTATATAGAGTCATTACACACAGAGGGATCTATTATATAGAGTCATTACACACCGAGGGATCTATTATATAGAGTCATTACACACAGAGGGATCTATTATATAAAGTCATTACGCGCAGAAGGATCTATTATATAGAGTCATTACACACAGAGGGATCTATTATATAGAGTCATTACACGCAGAGGGATCTATTATATAGAGTCATTACACACAGAGGGATCTATTATATAAAGTCATTACACGCAGAGGGATCTATTATATAGTCATTACACACAGAGGGATCTATTATATAGAGTCATTACACACAGAGTGATCTATTATATAGTCATTACACACAGAGGGATCTATTATATAGAGTCATTACACACAGAGGGATCTATTATATAGCGTCATTACACACAGAGGGATCTATTATATAGAGTCATTACACACAGAGGGATCTATTATATAGAGTTATTACACACAGAGGGATCTATTATATAGAGTCATTACACACAGAGTGATCTATTATATAGAGTCATTACATGCAGAGTGATTGCCATGAAAACAACACCCACTCTTGGGTCAGACCTTGCAGCTCTCTGGCGCCCCCTTATCCTGCTGGTCAAACACGGTATTGACAGAGGATAAGCACGGGTGCAGCTGCTCTAATTTATGTCGACTATTGCGGCACGTGATGTGACAGGACGTATATATACCACCAGTTCCTTCCAGGAACGTATATATACCTCCGACCAGCCACCCTCAAACCACAATATCACATAAATACTGGTATACTGCCAACACCGATCGCTTAACAGGTGGATCGGGTACCTGGTAGGTAACGTGAATTAGCGAGTGAGGAACGTGTTTGCTCGACATAGGACAAGAAGAAAGAAACTGGTAAATAATTAATGATTTACTCCCAAAAGGTGGGCAGTGTTTACAAAATATATACAAGATATTATAAAGGAGACAATTTACATGTATGCATAAACAGTTATTAAAATAAAAGGGATAAGTAATAGCAAAACCTGCTTCACAAGGTGATGGTCTCAGATTCTGTGGGGGACACGGCTCCCCGGAAATTAGAGGTGATTCTTCTTACGCCGCGTGATGTGCGTGCGTTCGACGTCCCTGAGAAGAATGACCTGAAAATGGCCGATTTGCTTTTTAGTAAGCAGCCAAAACTCTGGGGAACACCCCTTATTTACCTTACAAGGGGGGCTCGGCTTTGCGAGCCCACCCAGCTGCAGAAGACCTAAAAGATCCTTCAGATTCCATATCTTGGTGTGGGGGGGTCCCACATCCAAGAGGGAGACATCATCTTGACCGTCACCAATATTCATGAAGATAGATATTAAATATGAAACCTCTATGACGCTCAGAAGCTCAGAATCCATTATCTCAGTTCCCGGTCATTCCTCAGTTATGCAAGTTATACTATTGTAATGGGAAAAAGGTAAGCATTCAAAAAACGTGGTTCCGATGTTTCTGTCAGACCTGTGCGTGATTAAAATTGGCATAAAACGTTTGTACAATTAAACAATGGGATTTTTTGGAGGGATTTTCCGGTTTGTTCCAGTGCTTGCCCTGGACTGAGGTTTTATGGCGGGTCATAAAAATTCCTGGTTTGGGGAAAAGCAAAAGTGAGTTCTATGTCTTCACTTACAAACAGATAGGGGGTGGGTTTTTTTTTTTTCTTTTTTAAAACATCTCTCATTTTTTAAAACTCGGGCAAAAATACCTTTTGCCTGACACCTCCCCCTTTTTGACTGCGCTATGGAGGTAGGACCTTCTGGTACTCCTCCAAGCGTATGTCTGGAGGCTCCCCTCGCCGGGACAACCCATCGGCATTGCCATGCTCGCTGCCCCTGCGGTGTTGAACGGTAAAGTCGTACTGCTGGAGGGTGAGGCTCCAGCGTAACAACCTTCCGTTGGCACCTGACATGGTGTGCAGCCAACTCAGGGGGTTGTGGTCAGTCACGACAGTGAAGGGGCGCCCGTACAAGTAAGGCTGTAAGCGGTTGAGGGCCCATACAATGGCCAGGCACTCCTTCTCTATGGTGGAATAGGCCACTTCCCTCGGCAGCAGTTTCCGGCTTAGGTACAACACGGGGTGTTCTTGGTTCCCCGAGTCGACCTGGCTGAGTACAGCACCGAGGCCAAATTCACTGGCGTCGGTCTGTACTAAGAGTGGCCGTGTGCCGTCGACCGCCTTTAGTACAGGAGAGCTGCCCAGGGCAGTCTTCAAAGCCCTAAAGGCCACCTCGCATTCATCCGTCCATTTGACGGAATGGGGTAGGCTCTTCCTGGTGAGGTCTGTCAAGGGCTTCGCAAGGCTACTATAGTCCTGCACAAAGCGTCTATAGTACCCTGCGGTGCCCAAGAAGGACTGCACCTGCTTCTTGGTCCTGGGGGTGGGCCAGGACACGATAGCGTCCACCTTCCCAGGCTCTGGCTTCAGAGTACCCCCACCTACCCGGTGCCCCAGGTAGTGGACCTCGTTCATGCCCATCTGGCACTTTCCCGGCTTGATGGTCAAGCCCGCCTGGTGAATGCGCCCGAGCACCTGCTGCAGATGCTCGAGGTGATCCTCCCAGGTGGGACTGAAGATGGCAATGTCATCCAGGTACGCTACTGCGTACCTCTCCAGTCCCTGGAGCAGGTGGTTGACCATTCGCTGGAACGTGCCAGGGGCATTTTTCATGCCGAAGGGCATGACCGTGGATTCATACAATCCGAAGGGGGTGATAAAGGCGGACTTCTCCTGAGCCCCGGGGCTCAAGGGAATCTGCCAATATCCCCGACTCAAATCCATAATGGAGAGATAGCTCGCGCTGGCTAACCGCTCCAGCAGCTCCTCAATGCGTGGCATTGGTTGTGCGTCAGAGGCGGTGATAGCGTTGAGCCCCCTGTAGTCCACACAGAACCGGGTGGTCCGGTCCTTCTTAGGCACCAGGACTACAGGTGAGGCCCACGCGCTCTTGGACCGCTTAATCACCCCCAACTGCAGCATCTCCTCGACCTCCTGGCGCATGACATGCTGCACCTCGTCGGAGATTCGATAGGCTGTCCGCCGGAGTGGGGCATGATTCCCGGTGTCCACTTCATGGACCGCCACTTCAGTCCTGCCAGGCAGGTTGGTGAACACTGCTTGGAAGGGTTTCAGCACTGCTTGCATCTGAGACCTCTGGTCTGCGGATAGCAAGTCGCTTAGCTCTGCATCCTCTAGGGACCCGCTGGCCTTCGCTTGGGCGAGCATGTCCAAGAGGGGGTCATCCTCCCCATCCTCGGGCAGGTTGCAGACCGGTAGGACGCAGGTTCCACGTTCTTGATGAGCCTTCATCATATTAACGTGAAACGCCTTCCGCCTACCCCGCTCGTGGTCAAGGGTGATCACGTAGGTGACCGGGTTGAGCTGTTGGTGAATGACGTACGGGCCTTCCCAGGCCGCCTGAAGCTTGTCCTTTGGTACGGGGACCAGCACCCACACCTTCTGACCCACCTGGTAGGTCCGTTCTCGGGCGTTCTGGTCGTACCAATGCTTCTGGTCAGCCTGGGCTTGCGCCATGTTGTCATGCACCAACTGCGTCAAGGTCTGCATCTTGTCACGGAAGCGCATGACATACTCCACGATGGACACTCCTGGGGAGCTCGGCTCTTCTTCCCAGAATTCCCTTATCAACCCAAGGGGTCCTCGGACACGCCTGCCATACAGGAGCTCAAAGGGGGAGAACCCCGTCGAGGCCTGTGGAACCTCTCTGTAAGCAAATAGCAGGTGTGGGAGGTAACGCTCCCAGTCGCGACTCTGGGTCTCAACCAGCATTTTTAACATCTGTTTGAGGGTACCGTTGAATTGCTCACACAAACCATTGGTCTGTGGGTGATACGCACTCGATACCAGATGCTGCACCTGCATTTTCTTACATAGGGCCTCCATTAAGCGTGACATGAACTGAGTCCCCTGGTCGGTAAGCATCTCCCTCGGAAATCCTACTCGCGAAAAGATGGCCAAGAGGGCGTCCGCCACCTTATCCGCCCTAATTGAGGACAGGGCTACTGCCTCCGGATACCGGGTAGCATAGTCTACCACGGTAAGGATGAATCGTTTTCCAAAGCTGCTGGGTATGGCCAGTGGTCCCACAATGTCCACAGCAATCCTCTGGAAAGGCTCCTCTATCACTGGCAAAGAGATCAGGGGGGCTTTGGGGGCCGGCCCTGACTTTCCCACTCTTTGACACGTGGTACAGGATCGACAGTAGTTCACCACATCTGTCCTCATTTTGGGCCAATAAAAGTGATGAGACAGCCGGGCCTTGGTTTTGCTGACCCCCAAGTGTCCAGCGAGTGGAATTTCATGGGCGATCCGCAACAACTCTTCCCTGAATGGGTAGGGGACGACCAGCTGTCTTTCCCTCAGCCACTCCTGTTGGGGTGTACAGGGAACTGTCTCCCGGTACAACCTCCCTTGGTCCCAGAATACCCTCTCCTTATCCGACTCGGAGGTGGGTTTCTCCGCGAGGCTCCTTAACGTCTCCAGGCTAGCATCTGAGTGCAGAGCTGCCTGAAACTCCTGGCTGGAGGAAGCCAGAAGTGAGGTTAAGGCCACGTCCTCACTGGGACCCTCTGGGACCGGCTCTGGGTCCATACCTGATCCTGTTATTCCTCTGTCCGAGGAGGGTCCAGAAGGCAGGGCGTTACTTGCATTCTGGGCACTCTGACTGCGGGTAACAGCGGCTATATAGGCCGTCTCCCCGGGGAATAACACCGTCTCATTAGCCTGAGAGGCCATGAGAACTACTTCTCCATCATCCTCCATTACCTCAGGCACAGTGCTACGTATGCGGCAGCTACCATCAGCCAGGTCACCTTCTGTTGTGACACTGGTCACTGGCACAGCACCACCTGCTTCATGGTCCTTGTGCCTCTCCCCATTACCCTTGGCACTGACATTTGCTCCTGCTAGGGGATCCTCAGCAACATCACCCCGCAGAGTGACATGGCTGAGTTCTCCTGCACCTTCCAATACAACAACATCATCATCATCATCATCATCATCATCATCATCATCACCATCATCATGTAAAGCATTGACATTCACATTATTAGCATTAACCTTACCAACCGTATCAGATCGGGGAGGGGTGTCAGGGACATAATAAGCAAACATCCTCCCCAAATCAGTTCCCAACAAAACATTTGCAGGTAGGTTTTTGGATACTCCCACTTCCTTCACCCCACTCCCCGCACCCCAATCAATAAAAACCCGGGCCATGGGCAAGGGGCATCGGACGCCCCCAATCCCAGTGACAGTCAGGGTCTTTCCTGGAATAAGCGCTTCAGGGGACACCAGTTCGGGTCGGATGAGGGTTCGTTCGGCCCCAGTGTCCTTGAGGCCTACAGTGAGAGTGTCCCCCACCCTGACAGACTGAAAGTTTTCACAGGCCCTCCCAACCGGCCCACCCACCAAAAGAACTGAAGCATTAGGCCCTGGGGCCTTGGATGGGGGGTTCTTCCTCTGCTTCTCTGGGCAAGTGGCGCTGAGATGACCAGTCTGGTTGCAGGAATAACACCTGCGGGCATCGGATGCAGGCAGGGCCTTGGCAACGGGAAAAAGGCCTCCGGAAGGTCGGCTGGCAGGGGCAGGGATGGTGGTTGATGGCTTACCCCCTTTCCAGCTGGCGACGACCGGCTTCCGCACCTCTGGTCTCCGGTTGGCCTCGTAGGTGTCTGCGATCTGCGCTGCTTTATTGGCATCAGGTGGCTCCCGATCCATCACGAACTGCCGTACCTCAGTCGGACACAGATGCAGGAACTGGTCTTTCACCATCAGGTCCTTTAGCTGCTCAAAGGTGGTCGCTGACAGTCCTTGGATCCACTGCTCAAAGTTGATTCTGAGCCCGTCTACCACATCACGGTAGGTGTCCTGTGGTCCACGTTGGAGGGTTCTGAATTTTTTCCGGTAAACCTCCGGAGTCAGCTGGTACTTTTTTATCAGGGCCTGCTTGACGGCCTCATAGTCTCCATCCTGCTCTCGAGGGAGGGAAGCAAACACCTCCAAAGCTTTTCCTCTGAGCCCTGGAGTCAAATATCTTGCCCATTGGTCGATGGGCAGCTGATACTGCCTGCAGGCCTTTTCAAAGCCTCGCAGAAATGTGTCCAAGTCCCCATCCTTTTCCATCACAGGGAAGTGCTCAGGACGAGGTTTAAAGCAGCTGGCACTGTTGGACTCACGGGTCTGCGTAGAGGGCGACTCCTTCTGAATCCGGGCTAGCTCCAGCTGGTGTTGTCGGTCAGCTTGTCGCTCAGCAGTCTCTCGGTCAGCTTGTCGCTCAGCAGCCTCTCGGTCAGCTTGGGCTTGTCGCTCAGCAGCCTCTCGGTCAGCTTGGGCTTGTCGCTCAGCCCGCTCCTGGAATTTCAGGATCAGCTCCAGTCGTCCATCATGATTGTCTGTGGCGAGCTCCTCCAAGGCCATCTGCAGGTGGGGGTCCACACTACCCTGGTTGCGGGTATGGCTGGCAATCACTGGTTGGACCCCGGCAGCAACACCATCCGGGCCTTGGCTGGCCGGCCCCTCATCAGGGCTCTGCTGTCGGACGGGCTCTGCAGCACCTTGTAACAGTTCAGAAATCATTTGTTCTTTGCTTTTGCCGTGGGGGTCAATGCCTTTGATTATACATATTCCAGTAAGAGTGTCCTTTTTCTGCTGGTGATACCAGGACTCCCCAACTACGACCATGATCACCAAAATAAGAATAGAAAAGAAAAAACGAAGAAGAGTAGGGGTAACTGCTACACATACAGTATTGTCTCAGATCTAATAAACACTGAGTTCGATCTTCAAAACTTTTGTGCAAGTTTTTAGTGAGAGGAATGATTGCTCAAACCAGATCACTAATGTCCTATGATCCCACCGCTTGCCACCAATTTGTCATGAAAACAACACCCACTCTTGGGTCAGACCTTGCAGCTCTCTGGCGCCCCCTTATCCTGCTGGTCAAACACGGTATTGACAGAGGATAAGCACGGGTGCAGCTGCTCTAATTTATGTCGACTATTGCGGCACGTGATGTGACAGGACGTATATATACCACCAGTTCCTTCCAGGAACGTATATATACCTCCGACCAGCCACCCTCAAACCACAATATCACATAAACACTGGTATACTGCCACCACCGATCGCTTAACAGGTGGATCGGGTACCTGGTAGGTAACGTGAATTAGCGAGTGAGGAACGTGTTTGCTCGACATAGGACAAGAAGAAAGAAACTGGTAAATAATTAATGATTTACTCCCAAAAGGTGGGCAGTGTTTACAAAATATATACAAGATATTATAAAGGAGACAATTTACATGTATGCATCAACAGTTATTAAAATAAAAGGGATAAGTAATAGCAAAACCTGCTTCACAAGGTGATGGTCTCAGATTCTGTGGGGGGGACGGCTCCCCGGAAATTAGAGGTGATTCTTCTTACGCCGCGTGATGTGCGTGCGTTCGACGTCCCTGAGAAGAATGACCTGAAAATGGCCGA
This sequence comes from Phyllobates terribilis, assembly GCF_046119375.1. Taxonomy (NCBI): domain Eukaryota; kingdom Metazoa; phylum Chordata; class Amphibia; order Anura; family Dendrobatidae; genus Phyllobates; species Phyllobates terribilis. The sequence goes on along the minus strand of NW_027362763.1, from coordinate 12,883,102 downwards.
TTTGCTTTTTAGTAAGCAGCCAAAACTCTGGGGAACACCCCTTATTTACCTTACAAGGGGGGCTCGGCTTTGCGAGCCCACCCAGCTGCAGAAGACCTAAAAAATCCTTCAGATTCCGTATCTTGGTGTGGGGGGGGGTCCCACATCCAAGAGGGAGATATCATCGGGACCGTTACCAATATTCATGAAGATAGATATTAAATATGAAACCTCTATGACGCTCAGAAGCTCAGAATCCATTATCTCAGTTCCCGGTCATTCCTCAGTTATGCAAGTTATACTATTGTAATGGGAAAAAGGTGAGCATTCAAAAAACGTGGTTCCGATGTTTCTGTCAGACCTGTGCGTGATTAAAATTGGCATAAAACGTTTGTACAATTAAACAATGGGATTTTTTTTGGAGGGATTTTCCGGTTTGTACCAGCGCTTGCCCTGGACGGAGGTTTTATGGCGGGTCATAAAAATTCCTGGTTTGGGGAAAAGCAAAAGTGAGTTCTATGTCTTCACTTACAAACAGATAGGGGGTGGGGTTTTTTTTTCTTTTTTAAAACATCTCTCATTTTTTAAAACTCGGGCAAAAATACCTTTTGCCTGACAAGAGGGATCTATTATATTGAGTCATTACACGCAGAGGGATCTATTATATAGAGTCAATACACACAGAGGGATCTATTATATAGAGTCATTACACACAGAGGGATCTATTATATAGAGTCATTACACACAGAGGGATCTATTATATAAAATCATTACACGCAGAGGCATCTATTATATAGAGTCAATACACGCAGAGTGATCTATTATATAGAGTCATTACACACAGAGTGATCTATTATATAGAGTCATTACACGCAGAGTGATCTATTATATAGAGTCATTACACGCAGAGGGATCTATTATATAGAGTCATTACACACAGAGGGATCTATTATATAGAGTCATTACACACAGAGGGATCTATTATATAGAGTCATTACACGAAGAGGGATCTATTATATTGAGTCATTACATGCAGAGGGATCTATTATATAGAGTCATTACACACAGAGGGATCTATTATATAGAGTCATTACACGAAGAGGGATCTATTATATAGAGTCATTACACACAGAGGGATCTATTATATAGAGTCATTACACGAAGAGGGATCTATTATATTGAGTCATTACACGCAGAGGGATCTATTATATAGAGTCATTACACACAGAGGGATCTATTATATAGAGTCATTACACGAAGAGGGATCTATTATATTGAGTCATTACACGCAGAGGGATCTATTATATAGAGTCATTACACGCAGAGGGATCTATTATATAGAGTCATTACACACAGAGGGATCTATTATATAGAGTCATTACACACAGAGGGGTCTATTATATAGAGTTATTACACACAGAGGGATCTATTATATAGAGTCATTACACACAGAGTGATCTATTATATAGAGTCATTACATGCAGAGTGATTGCCATGAAAACAACACCCACTCTTGGGTCAGACCTTGCAGCTCTCTGGCGCCCCCTTATCCTGCTGGTCAAACACGGTATTGACAGAGGATAAGCACGGGTGCAGCTGCTCTAATTTATGTCGACTATTGCGGCACGTGATGTGACAGGACGTATATATACCACCAGTTCCTTCCAGGAACGTATATATACCTCCGACCAGCCACCCTCAAACCACAATATCACATAAATACTGGTATACTGCCAACACCGATCGCTTAACAGGTGGATCGGGTACCTGGTAGGTAACGTGAATTAGCGAGTGAGGAACGTGTTTGCTCGACATAGGACAAGAAGAAAGAAACTGGTAAATAATTAATGATTTACTCCCAAAAGGGGGGCAGTGTTTACAAAATATATACAAGATATTATAAAGGAGACAATTTACATGTATGCATAAACAGTTATTAAAATAAAAGGGATAAGTAATAGCAAAACCTGCTTCACAAGGTGATGGTCTCAGATTCTGTGGGAGGGACGGCTCCCCGGAAATTAGAGGTGATTCTTCTTACGCCGCGTGATGTGCGTGCGTTCGACGTCCCTGAGAAGAATGACCTGAAAATGGCCGATTTGCTTTTTAGTAAGCAGCCAAAACTCTGGGGAACACCCCTTATTTACCTTACAAGGGGGGCTCGGCTTTGCGAGCCCACCCAGCTGCAGAAGACCTAAAAGATCCTTCAGATTCCATATCTTGGTGTGGGGGGGTCCCACATCCAAGAGGGAGACATCATCTTGACCGTCACCAATATTCATGAAGATAGATATTAAATATGAAACCTCTATGACGCTCAGAAGCTCAGAATCCATTATCTCAGTTCCCGGTCATTCCTCAGTTATGCAAGTTATACTATTGTAATGGGAAAAAGGTAAGCATTCAAAAAACGTGGTTCCGATGTTTCTGTCAGACCTGTGCGGGATTAAAATTGGCATAAAACGTTTGTACAATTAAACAATGGGATTTTTTGGAGGGATTTTCCGGTTTGTTCCAGTGCTTGCCCTGGACTGAGGTTTTATGGCGGGTCATAAAAATTCCTGGTTTGGGGAAAAGCAAAAGTGAGTTCTATGTCTTCACTTACAAACAGATAGGGGGTGGGTTTTTTTTTTTTCTTTTTTAAAACATCTCTCATTTTTTAAAACTCGGGCAAAAATACCTTTTGCCTGACACCTCCCCCTTTTTGACTGCGCTATGGAGGTAGGACCTTCTGGTACTCCTCCAAGCGTATGTCTGGAGGCTCCCCTCGCCGGGACAACCCATCGGCATTGCCATGCTCGCTGCCCCTGCGGTGTTGAACGGTAAAGTCGTACTGCTGGAGGGTGAGGCTCCAGCGTAACAACCTTCCGTTGGCACCTGACATGGTGTGCAGCCAACTCAGGGGGTTGTGGTCAGTCACGACAGTGAAGGGGCGCCCGTACAAGTAAGGCTGTAAGCGGTTGAGGGCCCATACAATGGCCAGGCACTCCTTCTCTATGGTGGAATAGGCCACTTCCCTCGGCAGCAGTTTCCGGCTTAGGTACAACACGGGGTGTTCTTGGTTCCCCGAGTCGACCTGGCTGAGTACAGCACCGAGGCCAAATTCACTGGCGTCGGTCTGTACTAAGAGTGGCCGTGTGCCGTCGACCGCCTTTAGTACAGGAGAGCTGCCCAGGGCAGTCTTCAAAGCCCTAAAGGCCACCTCGCATTCATCCGTCCATTTGACGGAATGGGGTAGGCTCTTCCTGGTGAGGTCTGTCAAGGGCTTCGCAAGGCTACTATAGTCCTGCACAAAGCGTCTATAGTACCCTGCGGTGCCCAAGAAGGACTGCACCTGCTTCTTGGTCCTGGGGGTGGGCCAGGACACGATAGCGTCCACCTTCCCAGGCTCTGGCTTCAGAGTACCCCCACCTACCCGGTGCCCCAGGTAGTGGACCTCGTTCATGCCCATCTGGCACTTTCCCGGCTTGATGGTCAAGCCCGCCTGGTGAATGCGCCCGAGCACCTGCTGCAGATGCTCGAGGTGATCCTCCCAGGTGGGACTGAAGATGGCAATGTCATCCAGGTACGCTACTGCGTACCTCTCCAGTCCCTGGAGCAGGTGGTTGACCATTCGCTGGAACGTGCCAGGGGCATTTTTCATGCCGAAGGGCATGACCGTGGATTCATACAATCCGAAGGGGGTGATAAAGGCGGACTTCTCCTGAGCCCCGGGGCTCAAGGGAATCTGCCAATATCCCCGACTCAAATCCATAATGGAGAGATAGCTCGCGCTGGCTAACCGCTCCAGCAGCTCCTCAATGCGTGGCATTGGTTGTGCGTCAGAGGCGGTGATAGCGTTGAGCCCCCTGTAGTCCACACAGAACCGGGTGGTCCGGTCCTTCTTAGGCACCAGGACTACAGGTGAGGCCCACGCGCTCTTGGACCGCTTAATCACCCCCAACTGCAGCATCTCCTCGACCTCCTGGCGCATGACATGCTGCACCTCGTCGGAGATTCGATAGGCTGTCCGCCGGAGTGGGGCATGATTCCCGGTGTCCACTTCATGGACCGCCACTTCAGTCCTGCCAGGCAGGTTGGTGAACACTGCTTGGAAGGGTTTCAGCACTGCTTGCATCTGAGACCTCTGGTCTGCGGATAGCAAGTCGCTTAGCTCTGCATCCTCTAGGGACCCGCTGGCCTTCGCTTGGGCGAGCATGTCCAAGAGGGGGTCATCCTCCCCATCCTCGGGCAGGTTGCAGACCGGTAGGACGCAGGTTCCACGTTCTTGATGAGCCTTCATCATATTAACGTGAAACGCCTTCCGCCTACCCCGCTCGTGGTCAAGGGTGATCATGTAGGTGACCGGGTTGAGCTGTTGGTGAATGACGTACGGGCCTTCCCAGGCCGCCTGAAGCTTGTCCTTTGGTACGGGGACCAGCACCCACACCTTCTGACCCACCTGGTAGGTCCGTTCTCGGGCGTTCTGGTCGTACCAATGCTTCTGGTCAGCCTGGGCTTGCGCCATGTTGTCATGCACCAACTGCGTCAAGGTCTGCATCTTGTCACGGAAGCGCATGACATACTCCACGATGGACACTCCTGGGGAGCTCGGCTCTTCTTCCCAGAATTCCCTTATCAACCCAAGGGGTCCTCGGACACGCCTGCCATACAGGAGCTCAAAGGGGGAGAACCCCGTCGAGGCCTGTGGAACCTCTCTGTAAGCAAATAGCAGGTGTGGGAGGTAACGCTCCCAGTCGCGACTCTGGGTCTCAACCAGCATTTTTAACATCTGTTTGAGGGTACCGTTGAATTGCTCACACAAACCATTGGTCTGTGGGTGATACGCACTCGATACCAGATGCTGCACCTGCATTTTCTTACATAGGGCCTCCATTAAGCGTGACATGAACTGAGTCCCCTGGTCGGTAAGCATCTCCCTCGGAAATCCTACTCGCGAAAAGATGGCCAAGAGGGCGTCCGCCACCTTATCCGCCCTAATTGAGGACAGGGCTACTGCCTCCGGATACCGGGTAGCATAGTCTACCACGGTAAGGATGAATCGTTTTCCAGAGCTGCTGGGTATGGCCAGTGGTCCCACAATGTCCACAGCAATCCTCTGGAAAGGCTCCTCTATCACTGGCAAAGAGATCAGGGGGGCTTTGGGGGCCGGCCCTGACTTTCCCACTCTTTGACACGTGGTACAGGATCGACAGTAGTTCACCACATCTGTCCTCATTTTGGGCCAATAAAAGTGATGAGACAGCCGGGCCTTGGTTTTGCTGACCCCCAAGTGTCCAGCGAGTGGAATTTCATGGGCGATCCGCAACAACTCTTCCCTGAATGGGTAGGGGACGACCAGCTGTCTTTCCCTCAGCCACTCCTGTTGGGGTGTACAGGGAACTGTCTCCCGGTACAACCTCCCTTGGTCCCAGAATACCCTCTCCTTATCCGACTCGGAGGTGGGTTTCTCCGCGAGGCTCCTTAACGTCTCCAGGCTAGCATCTGAGTGCAGAGCTGCCTGAAACTCCTGGCTGGAGGAAGCCAGAAGTGAGGTTAAGGCCACGTCCTCACTGGGACCCTCTGGGACCGGCTCTGGGTCCATACCTGATCCTGTTATTCCTCTGTCCGAGGAGGGTCCAGAAGGCAGGGCGTTACTTGCATTCTGGGCACTCTGACTGCGGGTAACAGCGGCTATATAGGCCGTCTCCCCGGGGAATAACACCGTCTCATTAGCCTGAGAGGCCATGAGAACTACTTCTCCATCATCCTCCATTACCTCAGGCACAGTGCTACGTATGCGGCAGCTACCATCAGCCAGGTCACCTTCTGTTGTGACACTGGTCACTGGCACAGCACCACCTGCTTCATGGTCCTCGTGCCTCTCCCCATTACCCTTGGCACTGACATTTGCTCCTGCTAGGGGATCCTCAGCAACATCACCCCGCAGAGTGACATGGCTGAGTTCTCCTGCACCTTCCAATACAACAACATCATCATCATCATCATCATCATCATCATCATCATCATCACCATCATCATGTAAAGCATTGACATTCACATTATTAGCATTAACCTTACCAACCGTATCAGATCGGGGAGGGGTGTCAGGGACATAATAAGCAAACATCCTCCCCAAATCAGTTCCCAACAAAACATTTGCAGGTAGGTTTTTGGATACTCCCACTTCCTTCACCCCACTCCCCGCACCCCAATCAATAAAAACCCGGGCCATGGGCAAGGGGCATCGGACGCCCCCAATCCCAGTGACAGTCAGGGTCTTTCCTGGAATAAGCGCTTCAGGGGACACCAGTTCGGGTCGGATGAGGGTTCGTTCGGCCCCAGTGTCCTTGAGGCCTACAGTGAGAGTGTCCCCCACCCTGACAGACTGAAAGTTTTCACAGGCCCTCCCAACCGGCCCACCCACCAAAAGAACTGAAGCATTAGGCCCTGGGGCCTTGGATGGGGGGTTCTTCCTCTGCTTCTCTGGGCAAGTGGCGCTGAGATGACCAGTCTGGTTGCAGGAATAACACCTGCGGGCATCGGATGCAGGCAGGGCCTTGGCAACGGGAAAAAGGCCTCCGGAAGGTCGGCTGGCAGGGGCAGGGATGGTGGTTGATGGCTTACCCCCTTTCCAGCTGGCGACGACCGGCTTCCGCACCTCTGGTCTCCGGTTGGCCTCGTAGGTGTCTGCGATCTGCGCTGCTTTATTGGCATCAGGTGGCTCCCGATCCATCACGAACTGCCGTACCTCAGTCGGACACAGATGCAGGAACTGGTCTTTCACCATCAGGTCCTTTAGCTGCTCAAAGGTGGTCGCTGACAGTCCTTGGATCCACTGCTCAAAGTTGATTCTGAGCCCGTCTACCACATCACGGTAGGTGTCCTGTGGTCCACGTTGGAGGGTTCTGAATTTTTTCCGGTAAACCTCCGGAGTCAGCTGGTACTTTTTTATCAGGGCCTGCTTGACGGCCTCATAGTCTCCATCCTGCTCTCGAGGGAGGGAAGCAAACACCTCCAAAGCTTTTCCTCTGAGCCCTGGAGTCAAATATCTTGCCCATTGGTCGATGGGCAGCTGATACTGCCTGCAGGCCTTTTCAAAGCCTCGCAGAAATGTGTCCAAGTCCCCATCCTTTTCCATCACAGGGAAGTGCTCAGGACGAGGTTTAAAGCAGCTGGCACTGTTGGACTCACGGGTCTGCGTAGAGGGCGACTCCTTCTGAATCCGGGCTAGCTCCAGCTGGTGTTGTCGGTCAGCTTGTCGCTCAGCAGTCTCTCGGTCAGCTTGTCGCTCAGCAGCCTCTCGGTCAGCTTGGGCTTGTCGCTCAGCAGCCTCTCGGTCAGCTTGGGCTTGTCGCTCAGCCCGCTCCTGGAATTTCAGGATCAGCTCCAGTCGTCCATCATGATTGTCTGTGGCGAGCTCCTCCAAGGCCATCTGCAGGTGGGGGTCCACACTACCCTGGTTGCGGGTATGGCTGGCAATCACTGGTTGGACCCCGGCAGCAACACCATCCGGGC